>NC_040040.1:28060977-28388640 GCF_003713205.1 Coffea eugenioides | reverse complement strand
ACAGCCATGAATACTGCTTAGGATAGGTACAGCGTCAGATTTATTACAGTAAATTCTCAAGAACTTGATAACAACTCCTAGCTCTAACTGCTTTAAATTTGCCAGCTTTTAAAGTCAGTAGGTCCTGGGAGCACAGTGAAATCTATTTCACTATAGCTCCTGTTTCTTTCTTTCTTTTGCGGATAGCTAGCCTAGTACGGTAACTCCTGGGTCCAGACCTCAAACGAAGACTAGTTGATGAATTTTACCCCCGAATCACAGAGGTGGACTGGTTGTTTGATGGACTGTGTGGGGCTCTTAATGCTTGTATCTAAGGCTACTTTTCAACTTGGAGCAAGTCAGGCTGTGTTACCAGGGTAAAGTTGATGAGATTGATGAGTCGTGAAACTGTTCGAAATTAACTTCAGTAAAGTTGTGGTGGAAGTCATTTTCCACCCAATGGCGTGAAAAGATTTTCCAGGGTAAATAATTTTCCAACCTCTTTTGCTGCCAAACACCAGAAATTCTGGAAAACTTTTTCCGGAAAGCATTTTCAGTCCAAACAAACAAACCCTAAATGGGAGTTTTTTTTCCCATAATGTCGGTGAGAGGCCTTAAAAACTCTCATTTACACTCATTCCTCCAGTATCATTTAATTCATCCCTTCCTTGAAAGAAAGATTTTTTTGTGTATTTGTTTGATGCCACACCACTCATGTCGAGTGGCAATGTCTCAGCCGACGGCAAAGCAGTGGAAATGCATCCGAGATAACTTTAACGCCGACCGCCAGCCATCCCATTTTGGGTGACTAAATGCGAGTTGTAAGCTTTATTTGCTCAATTTTTTAAAATTCTTTAGATTTTAAACCTTTTCTAATATAATTTTATACGACATTATTGTAATTTGTAATTTACTGTTGATATTAGTGATATTCAAATGTATTAAATTAGTGAATTTCCAAAATTTCTTAATTAGATGCCGGGGTTCACATATTTAAATATCTAAAAGAGAAGTAATAAAGTAAAATATTTTATATTCTCTATTTATACGCGAAAACCAGATAATTGTGATAATAATTTGATGAGCGGTTATTTGTAATCGCATATTCAGATGCCCGGGTTCACATGTTGATATATCTAAAAGAGAAGTCATAAAGTAAAATATTTTATGTTCTATACTTATATTATATTTATGTTATCTATTTTTATGCAAAAACTACATAATTGTAATAATTTGATGAGTGATTATGTGTAATCAGTGCCCAGTGATTGTTCGGCTGCCAAAGGATCACTAATGCATATGAGAAACCCAAAAGATAATTAAAAACATAAAACAAAGTGAAGGAAACAACAAATAAACATAGTTGTAAACCCAATTTTGGTAATAAGTATTCGGGCCAAAATGCTCTGCTATACCAAGTTCTTTTTTTTTTTTTACTTACCAAAAAATTGTTATAAAAAGATCCTGTAACATATACAAATGTTAAATATCAATAAAGCAGATCCAACAAAATACACAACGATGAACAACCCGTATCCCTTTTGTCTAGTTCAAAATGATAACTATCATCTAAGCTCCAAGCTTAGTTCTTATGCTTTAGGCATTACTTTTGATGAGGAAATTTTGTTTCCTTAGTGGTTAAATGACCGCTTGTAAAGTTTCATCGAGCATTTGCTCGTACTTGTACATCTTTTGAAAAGGAATACAACCATATATCGTTTCGGGAAAAAAAAAAAGGAACAACCCGCATCCCTCTTAATAATAGCCTCTAAGATCAATTTGCAGGCTTTGATGGTTGGTAATAGACATATTTCTTTCTCTTCCACTCCTTAGGTGATGTAGACGGCAGGCATAGTTGTTGTCCAACTTATTCTCTTCAACCCAACGATAGACATGGTATACCAAATCACCAATTGAGACTGAAACAATCTAACGTGATCTAGATGCCAGCTCTCAAGGTGATTTTATTTATATATATATATATTAAAAAAAGCCACCTACATTAGATTCTGCAGTATCATATCCAAATTATGTTAGGCATAATTAAACTCGAAAATGTGATTATCACTTTGAAATGAGAAGAATTATGGTACCAAAAATAACAATAAAAGGATGATCTATATCTTTTGCTTTTGGCAATGAGTAGTTTAGGTGGGTTTCGCTCCGATTACTATTAAGGGTCATGACATGCTTTCGAAATCATAGATCGTTTAGATTCCTCACATTGACAACAGGATTTAAACACAAAACTTTTGAAGACTTTTGGTGAGGAAGTGGTTCATTTTTATTAATTAAGCTAAATTGTGTTGGTGGTATCACTGAATATAGTGAAATTGAAAAAGTCAAAATTTACACCACTTTATGGCTCTTAAATCTTCCATAGTACCAAACCATTATTGACAAACTACTTCAGAAAAAAAATGAAAAATTTACACCATTTCATGTAGACCCATTTTTCCATTTAAAATAGCTAAACCAAACCCAATTCCCAACTTCCATCTTCAATCTGATTCTCAGCTTTTGTATCTTTTGGATGTTAAAGTTTACACTTCTTCCCCCTATTTCTTTTCTCGGTTCCACTTATTTTTCCGCAGCTATAAATCATATTTCCCAGATAAAAATCACTCAAGAAAGTAAGAAAAATCATAGCCAATCAAAGTACCCTGAACACTAACTTCAAGAAAAAAACTAATAACTATAGCCTGAATCAAGAAAAAAAAAGCTCATAACTACAGTAAAAACATGAAAGAACTACTGAGAAATCAAGCATTTTTCGTTAAGGGATCATTCCGAAAAAGAAGGGAAAAAGGGAAAAATGGTTGAAAACAAAGGAGTAGCAAAATGGCTGAAAACAGACAAAAGTATAGCCTAAATAACAATGTACAATCATTAATAAAAAAGAAAAAAAGTATTGTTGGACAATCGTATACACCTCATCTAATGACACGTCAGCCTTTTAATCCATGTCGTGTGACACTTCCTTGTACGCGTCCCACATGAATTATTTATTAAATCTTCTTCACCAGTTGCATTCTCTCCATCCGGTTAGCCGGTTACATCCAATCAAGTTGTGCAGATGATTTGACAGATGTTCACGTTTTGCACTGTCCATATTTTTTTTGTTGTTCCGGACGCGATAGACCTACACCTATTCTATATTCGGGGCAGGGAAGATCTGAAGAAACCCAAGTAGAATTTGAAGGAGACTGAACCATCATCGACCCAAACAAGATTCGAAGGAGACTGAATCACCATCGAATCAGACGGGTGCCTACGCATATGCTGACAACATTTCCAGGAAAGTCTGGATTTTAGAATATGAGCAAGGGGATTTGACCTCTTAACTTACACCCAAGTAGAGATTTAAAACTTTCTTAGTAGCCTCTGCACTGTCCATATTCACCTGATATTTGGTGACTTGGTTGTTTTTCATTAGCTAAAATAACTTGTTTGTTTATACCCCTATTTATTTCGAATAATCTACTTATCCCTGATTATACCTCTTTTTCTTGGGTTCTGGGCCAACACATACTTTTTTATTTTATTTGGCTGGGTCTGGACTCGATAGCGTGGCCCAATAGATGCAGAATCGAGAGAGCTATGCTATGGATATTTTTCTAGCATGAAAAGGTTATGATACAAACTAGTATAGTAATAAAATTCGATTTGGTTCGGCGGTCGAATCGGTCAATCCGGTTAATAGGCCATAGAATTAGGTTGAATTGCTAATTAGAACGATCAGGCAAGAAATTTGTTGACCAGTTAATGACTTGGTGGTTCAACAGGTAAATAGGAAAACAAATATCCGATTGAACTGCCTATTGAACCACTAACTTAAATTTTTTATTATTTTTATAATCTAAAATATATTATTATATTGTATAATATAACTATTGTGTAACCCGTGGTTGAACTACTCAACCTGTGGATCTCGAAATTTTAGTTGTCTTTATATCTTTTATTTGAGCTTACTTGCCTTAAATTTTTGGTTGTTTTAATAGTTGAATCATGACTTTCCTCCTATCGTATTATTTAACTTGGTACATGTTTAATTTGGAGCATGCTAAGTTTCATAGTGTATTATATTAGTATAATTAACTAGTGAGGTGTGTGCAATAAATTTGGAGGATAAGAGGAAGTTTTGTGCAAAGGCGATTATAAGACAAGAAGTGTTAAGAGTTAATTGGAGGAGTTCTAGATTACCTTGGTGATTAGAGAGACCATTAGAGAGACAAAGAGATAGATATTGGCCTTGTTGCGCCACTTGTCGATCATCCATGAAAATTTGATCAAGACCAAATTCATTTTTATCCTAGTTAAGTTGTTTTTCATCATTTTTCTTTCCATTTCCCCCTCTTGGACGAAATATTGGGGAGAAAAGCGAGAAACAACAAAATAACTCAAGTTCAAGCTTTGATTCTTGTCCAATAGTAAGGGAAAACAAGAGAAAACTCGAATTTACTCCGACAAATCTTGCATCAAGTTTGGAAGTGAGCTTTTGGTGAAGTTGTTGGACGAAGAAAGCTCTTGATTTGCAATCCATCTAAGGGTTTTGAGGTATATTACTAGGGAACTTCTCCTTTCTCTCTTATCTTGCCATTTAACCAATATATGAAGTGATTATCGAAGATTTCATTGTTTTGTTATGGTAGTTTGAATTTTCCAGCTTTGATGAGATTTTTCTAGCTTTGATATGAGGTTTTCTAGCTTTGATATGAGGTTTTCTAGCTTTGAGTTGAATTTCCAGCTTTAATAGGAGATGTTCTAGCTTTGATATGGGATTTTCAGATTTGGTATGCAAATTCCAACTTTGAGGTGCAAATTTTCAGTTTTGATATAGCTTTGTTTAGAGCCTTATATATATATATATATAATTTTGCTAGATTTCCTTATGTAGGACATGTACCGTTCACCCTACGATATGGCGGCTTGATTGAACGTGATTTTGCCATGAGCATAGAGTTGGAAATTAGAGGGTTAACTTGAAGAAATTGGGGGACATGTTGCTGGAATTTTTCCTCTTGTTGGTCAAGTGAGCAAGAGTGAGAGTTGAGGTATGGGTGAGTTGGACTTACTTTGCTCAAGTTATTTGTGACCACCTTGATTTTCACATATAGGTTGGATTTTAGCCAAAGCCAAGCGATTTAAAAGGAGGAAGGTAATGGTTGCCTAAACATGTTTTTGAGTTAGAAGTAACTAACTTTAAGCTTGTGATTCTTGTTACTTTTGTCCAGTACACTTGTTAACGGCATGAGTTTTATATGTTGCTTCTTGGTAGGATTCTTGTCTCAAATTACATGTTACACGTTCCCTTGTATAGTTAATCCGTTGTACTAGACTTTTGCCATGAATCTAAGTAAGAAAAGTGAGGATGTTAGAGGAAATTGGCAAGGTCATGTTGGACTTTTTGCTGGAATTTATATAATGATTAGGACCTACTTTTGCTCAAGATACTTGCCAAGACTTTAAACTTCACATGTACGTTGGTTTGAACTAAAACAAAGAGGGACAAGAGGAGGAAAATGAGTTTTCTCCAAAATGTTTCTTACTTGAATTTGCCACCGTTGCACCTGAAAGGTCTTGTCCCATTTTCGTTAAAAATTTGACTATAAGTGATGTCCTTGTGCTCTATATGTTGCTTGAGACATTGATCTATCATGCATGAGATTTTTTTCCTAGATTTGAACAAGAAAACTTTGCACTTTTGACACCTCTATGGGGGTTAAACTTGCAAATTGCTTTATTGGCTAAGTGAAGTTTCGAAACTCATAGTTTTGCATTTATATTGGCCTCAAGTGGTTAGATTCTTGATATATTATATGACCACAAGATTTGAGCATGTCCAAGAGGACGAACCAGGGTTTGAAGTGAAACGATTGTGATCCATTGGCGAGTATTCCTTTTATTTTGTGAATTAAATGCCTTTATTGTGTTGTATTGGCTTGTTTGACTATTGAATGTATTTCAATGATCACTTTACTATTGATAGGTGAGTGTATACTTTACCGCACTCGATCCAAATGAATGTGAATTTTTCAATGGTCAAATGATTGAATATTATTTGTGCATGAATGTAAGCCATGTGTAATTTATCGCATTGGCTAAATTGGACCCTTGCCCGAAGAGGATTCGGTCGGGTAGATTGGTAATCTTGGGCCATTGTTTCGGTATACTTGAGTATTACCATAAAGTCATGTGGAGTGCTGGCCAGTGAATGAAATGCAATGAATGAAATGAATGAATGCAATGACTGAAATGAAATGATCAATCTAGGGGTTTTTGTTGTCAAATGTCGGACGTTATAAGGAAGAGGTGGGCGGAGACTGAATGAATGAATGGCTCCAAGTGAGCTTGTATCCTTTAAATGATTGAATGCTTGCTTCTTGAATGATGAACTAATGCCTTGAGACTGTTTATTGCTTTGCAAAGTATGTGAAATTGTTAAATGTAATATTTCCGTGATTTGAATGGTTAACTGTTGCATTGAGCCTGTTTATTATTTTATCCAAGGTGCTACTGCTTGTGCCAAACTGTGGTGTTTCATATTTTGCTTGGATGCTTGTTTGTGAACCTCACTTGGCGTAAGATTGTCCCATTAGTTTGTTTTCCTTACAAAAGTTGAGGTCCAGAGCGGATAAGTTTGAATTAGAGTGTAATGATCTTCTTGCACATATACTTTTGATAGATAGATTGTATTTTGATATTTGGTGGTGTATCTTACGTTTTACTTTTGGTTTGTAACTAAGATTGAATTTTGGTTGAATTGAGAACTCTGATGTTAAATTTGGAGACTTGAAAGGTTATTTTGAGAATTTATTGTAGTGAGTCTTGGTTAGAGTTGGGCAAGCGGTCAGCCAAACCCTTGGCTATACCTTAGGGGGAGGTGGGGTCACGACACAACCCACGGTTGAACCAATGATCCGATGACTAGGTCGCCTCTCTGGGTCAAGTTTCGAGTCGAGTTTAATAACTATACAAACTAGAGTGGGTAGGTTGTGCTACGCACCCAGTGCCCAACCTGTTAGAGGGGGTATTAATATGTACTCCTTTCCATCCAATTTTGATTGTCTTGTGTTTCTTTTTAATTCATTTCAAATTATAATTCACCTTTCAATTGAAAAATATTGTTGACTTTTAACTTTTCTTTTCTTTTTTTCAAAAAAATCCCCGTGCATAGGGAAGGGATGCCATCCCTTAATTTTATTAGCTAACGATGGTAAAGATTACAGAGAAGTGGAGCAGTATCACAACACTATGCTAACATTCATGGAACTATCATTGGATAGTACAAAACCATACAAAAGGAGTTGAAAGTCTGTCCAACTACAGTGCAGACCGAACCTTGGGCGGAAGGGCCTTCTCTGACGAAAAAATGACATCTAATCGCAGCTTCAACGATGCTAGAGCATCCACAACCCCATTTGCCTTCCTGAAGGTATGGACCAAAGAGACCCCTAACTCCGCCACTGGCAATCGAATATGCCGAACAATGCTACATAAGGGCCAACGTGAAGAACCTTTGGAAGCAACCATACTAACCATAGTGTTAGAGTCCACCTAAGTCGTAAAGCCTGCGATATTCCTGCCTTGACAAATCCTTAAACCAGCCAACAATGCCATAGCTTTTGCTGTAATAACATCGTAGTCCTCAAACTCTTTGTAAAATACAAAGACCAAATTGCCTTCTGTCGAACAAACTAAACCACCACCAAAAGTGCCCCTCATAGAAACACTTGCATCTGTATTCAACTTGATAGAGTGCACTGGAGGCTTCACCCAAGTAACAACTTGAGGTTGGACTGTTCTCCTCTTAATCTTACCAAACTATGCCCAAACACAGTCTGTGTCTCCTTTAAAATATTCTTTCTTCAGCACTCCTGCTGCACCCAACTGAACAATAGCGTTACAGACTTGGAAAATCATATGCTCGGACAACATAGTCAATCGCTCAAAGCAAGCTTTATTCCGTGACCTCCAACTAAACCACACAACCAGAAGTGGAATAAGAACCCGAATATGGTTCCGTGACACAAAGCAATGAGAGAAAAACCAATTGACAAATCTCACATTAACCCCCCCTGCCCTGAAGTGCAATCCCAAAGAGATTAGCAAAGTTTTGTCACATATTCGATGCTACGGGTCCTACTACAAATAAATGGCTTCCCGTTTTTGCAGCACTTCCACAACAACTATACCTAGAAGCTAACACCAACCCCTTTCACTGAAGGAGATCATCCAACGAAAACCATTTTGGCAACAATCTCCACCCAAAAAAGGAAATTTTAAAGGGATCACCGGACACCATACCAACGAATCAACAGTCGACAAATTCTTTTTCAAATGAATCTGCTCCCAAGCTGAGGATATTGAGAAAACCCCTGTAGATGATGCAGCCTGTATCAACTGGTCCCTATTTGCTGGGAAAATATGCAGCTGCAATATCTTGGACACTATACACTCTGGTAGCAATCGTTTAAGCCGCTATTCATCCCATCCATTAGACTTATATAACTCTCCTACAAAAGATGAGGTTTATTCGCACCTGGCACCAGCCTAGCAAGGGGGACATCAGTACACCACTTATCATTCCAAAGGTTCACAAGCCCCTCGCCCAAGCACCAATGAATGCTCCCTTCGGCGACTTCCCTAATCTCCAACAAGCGACACCATAAAGTTGGCAGCCGATCAATCATAACTAGAAAGGGATGAGCTCCTTTTACATACTTACTGTGCATAAACTTCGCCCAAACAGACTCATTTTCCCTCAACTTCCACCAAAGTTTGCAGGAAAATGCCTTTGCCATTGTGTCAAATGAGCAGACACCCAACCCTCTTTCTTCTACTGGAAAGCAAGCTTTCTCCCATGATGCCTTGTGAACCCTCTTAGCCTCAATAGAATTATCCCAAAGAAATGCGTTACAAAGCCTTCCCAATGCTGATAGCACGACCACTGGAGGCTAGAACACTTGGAGCCAGTACAAAGGAACAGAGCTCAGGACATGGCATAAAAGGACTATCTTGCCACCCATTGTCAGCAGTTTTGAGCTCCAATGGAATAACTTGTGCCGCAACCGAGAAAAAAGGCTATTGAACATGGCACATGTAACCCTGTCCTTGACTAACGGCATCCCCAAGTAGGTGAAAGGCAAGCGTTGCTCCTTAAACTTGTCAAGCAGCTCCTGTTGCTGAAAAAGGAGGCAGCCCTATTTCTGCTAATCAGGTGGCAAGTCAAAGAGGAAGACCAGGAAGAGGCATTGCCAATACAGGATTAGCAGGATCTGTTCTATGGGTAATTTTAGCAATCTCAAATTACAGTATCTTTATGCGTATTAACACCATACAAATGAATTTCTTTATGTGTTGATTTGTCAGGAACATGCACAAGGAAATATACCTGTGATTGTATCAAGTCAAAACATTAATGGAAGCACTCAAAATCAAACTGCTGGAGCTAATGTTCAAGTTAATCAATCTGCTAGCACTAGTACTAATACCAGAAAGGTATAGTTAATCAGAAATTAGTTTCATAGCTGTTGCTAACTATTTTAACTGTCCTAGCCAATAGTTTAATAGCTTTTGTACTGTGGCTTCAGAGAGGAGGACCATTTGCTAGCGTTGGAACTACTGTTGCTAACACTAATAAGAGAGTAAGACCAAATGCAGTTGTTAATCCACAACAAACGCCAGCAGTCACTGCATCTGCAATATCCACTTCTGCAACTACGAGATCTCACAATAACAATAGCCGCATCAGTATATGGTTCTAAGTACATACAATTATGACTTTTGCAGGGTGAAACTGACTTCGTACAGTTCTGTATATAGCAATCCTCACCATCTAGATAACTATTTTTAGATGATGTTTTCAATTCTTTTGGATTGCTATATACTTTTGCTAAGTATTATTTGTACGTTATGCCAAGTACTTATATGCATTCCCACAATCTGTGAACGACTCTTAGGTGTTGTTTTTGTTTGCTTGGGAATTGCAATTTGGGCAATGTCACTGTATCTATTATTGCTATTGACAGAATTAGAAACCTGATGACTTATTAGCATTATGTATGCTCTGCTACATAATACTTGTATGTTGTGCTGTTTAGAAACTCTGTGATTCAGATTTCTTACCTTTCTTTAGTCTTGTATGCTCTGCTGTTTTCCAACGAACTTAGCAGTAAAGTATTGTTCTACTTAAGAATGGTGACCTGTGTTCTTAACACATGGCAATTCAAGTATGACTTTTGGTATAACAGTAATGCAACAAATCTTAACACATATGTATGAAGTAAAATATAGTTTCAACTGATTTTCATATAGTTTAACATCATGTCCGACTTACAAAAGCCTTCTGGTTCTTTCATGGATGACCAATAAGGCTCCAAACAGCTAGGAACATATCTACTATTACTTCTACTTCAACCAATTGCTTTAACGATTTGAATGAAAAGATAAATTGCTAAGAATTCAAGATTGATGATGAACAAGATGGTGATAATTGCATTCTGTTGAACTAGAAAGTTACATTCCTGATTACGCTTTCCTTTCTTCACTGCAGAATCAGCTTCATATATTTGGCTATGCACTTCTTCACCTTCATTTCCTTCATATCACTGGAAGTAGTTGCACTTTGAACAACTAAAATATAGCTTATCCGAATTTCTTTCACTCTCTGAAATTCTTAATGTAGCCTTGCGATTGCATTTACAATACCGATTCTTGATGCTTAATGATGATGGTGATTTGTATGAGTGCCCTTCAAAGGATGAACTAGCCATTTTCTTCTATCAGTTTCCTCTCCATCTGCCTATTTTCTCAAGTTATTTTTGCCTTTCAATACTGCTGCAACATCCCGAAAGTAGCTGTTGCATGTCCAACGGTCAACAACCTTGCTCATGGCAGAAAAATACTCTGCATTTCACATTTTTCACCTGCAGCAACTTTCTACATTTTTCCTTGCAGTCAGACTAAGGGTATGAAGGGAACTAAAATACTCTTCCTTCTCCAAAATGCATTTTCTATTATTATTTTTGCTTAGAGGGGCTGACATTGTTAACAAAATGTCAATTCAAAGGATGGTAAGAAAGATTTTAAAAACGTGGGGAGAGCTTAGTGATATTTCAAGAAACCTCAGGGGAGGTTTCTGAAATTATCCCTTTGTATTAAGTTTGCCTGGTGTCTTGTTGAGTTCAGGAGAGGTGGGTTGTCAGCTATGGTATAGAACCTTTTGGGCTGCAACACTCGTTATACAAAATTTTGTGGCACATTAGAAGCCCTACTGTAGATATCTTTTTTAATTATGAGTACAAGTTTCAAACATTACCTAAGAAAACATTAATATCTGTTTATGCAAGTCTCCTAATAAACAAACTCTTAGTTTTCTTGCCTTAGTGGAGGTAATGAAAACACTATACAAATTGGAAATAATTGACAAATAAAAGAAAATTTAGCCATGTTTAGAATTTTATGTATACATGATTGAGTTAAGTTGTAGTCAAAAGTCAATCTCTAAACCAACGACTTTTGTTGTCTGATCAAGCAAGCATCGAATTTTTCTCAAGTTCGTTCAACTCATCTCAAACATTCACACTTTAATCTCTAAAACTCCAATGTTTGAAGGCAAGTCTATTTTTTTTTTTCCTTTGCAATTCCTTTACACTTTAATTCATAATCATTAATTATTTAGATACCTATCTTAAGTTTGTGGTTTGGAAATTTTATTTTGATGATTATTAATTTGTCAATTGTTCTTATTCTAAATTTGTATCTTAGAACTTTTATGTTAATTTGCATATGATTAATGTGTTTTTATTAAATTTAGTTAATGTTTATCTGATTATGTTCTATGAGTTGATTTTCATGTTTTGCTTTATACTTTGTCTTTTATTTTCCAAAAAACATTTATTTATTAGTTATCATATTTTAAACTATAATTGTAAGACTTTAATTCAAGTTAGTATACTTCATTTGTTGTGATATTTTTTTTTTTGTTATACATTGTTTGATTGTTCACCCCCTAAGCTAAAATCCTGCGCCTGTCCCTGATATAGTGAATCTTTTTTGCACACACTGAATTGATTTTTACATGGTTGGTGTCTTTTCTATAATGCAATAATGGTGATCATTATGGTAAACAAAGATATCATCTACAAGCATTTATTAACATTTCGGTCAAGCTAAAGAATGAGTAACTTGAAAATGTGTAACTTCGAATCACTCAAAATCCAATTGCAAAGAAGACTCTATCATCACATGCGAAACTTACATTTTTTTTTGCATAACGGATACCAATAGATTTGTAGAAACACAATTTGAAGAAATTTAATTTTTTTATGTGAGTGAAAATTGGGAAACTCAATGCTTACTGTTCCTTCATATTTTTGGAGATTTTCGTTTTATTGCAAGGTAATGTTGATAGGAAAACTCACTGCTTGGACCCATTTTATATCTTTGGAGATTCATTTCTCTTCCTCTATTGCAAATAACTTTTTATTGCAGAATGGAGCAACTTTTCCTCTCTCTCTCTCTCTCTCTCTCTCTCGCTCTCGTTACCTTCAATCATTCTTGAGGAAGGTTCCACGGAAAAACAAAAAATTGAAAAAAAGTGTTGGTTCAATTAGGAATGCCCATCTGGTAATAGTGGACAAGTGGAGCACCAGCCCGTTATCCTTCCACTGCAAGGAGCGGGAAGTTCTCGTTGCTCTGTCAAACCAGCCTCACGCAGTGCCCTCCACTTTAGGAGCCAAGCGGTCTCAGCCTCCGCCAAGTCCACATGACCCAGCTCTTCGCTTGGAATGGGCGAGCCAGTGAATAGCCCTACCGGTCCTACCAGCTGGACCAATCCAACGTTCCAACACATTAATGCCCCTGCTCAGGTTACAAGCTTGCGCTACCAAGCTCGGCGTCAAGCGGCCTTGAGGAAGTTGCTTATAAAGCACTAGTATGCATATCAATTCTTCCATGTGGGACAAATTCGTTTCCATTTCCATTCAGGAGTTCTGTGTGTTTTTATAAAGAAACCTGGAAATATTGACAGATCTCTTTTCTTATAAACACACGTCTTGATATGGGACACACCTCAATGGAAGCATTAAAAATGTTCATATGGTAACGGAAGCATTAAAATTGTACATATGGTAACTGGGGTGAATAAATGCTGGGATTATTGTCAATGGAAATGTAGGCTTTAAAAGAAGGTTTGATTGCTGCAAATTTAGCAAAAATAACTAAAAAGAGATTGAAATAAGAACTAGTGTCAAATTGGATAATCAGATGATGAAAGGTGTAAATGTCTATGGAGAATTTCGAATGAGAATTATAGGCTTCCTTTTACCGTGCAAATTTTCTTATTCTCGTGTTTATAGTGAAAGCAACTGTCATTCTAACTTTCTTTCTGGATTTCCTGTCTCTATAGGCACCTCATCATTGTCAAAATTTACCTACAAAACTTGCAACATGGTGGACGAATGTAAGAATGGTAGATTACTTAACTGATGTAATATTTACACCTTTATTGATGCAAGTTCACAACCTCTCAGAAAGATTACAAAAATGACAGAGGAACAACCATATCAAAGCATAACACCAGCTGATTATACCAGATTCTGATTATTGAAGCACATCAAAATTGCAAGTAGTGATGCTTGTTAATTATCGCTGAAAAACTAAACCCCAAACTAATTTTTTTTTTTTTGTGAAAATTGGCATAAGTCCAGCACTAATCGTAAGTCTGACCAACACTTCCTGTTTCATGCTTCTTCTATTGCTTAATCATACTGCACAAAACACGGGAAAGCTCTTCCAGTGGTATGCTATTATTTTGAAGCAATATTGCTGTCTTAAAGCCCTTAGCAAGTTTATGTTGTTTATTCTAAAATCCATATTGCTCGATTAGATGAAAGCAGAAGAACGCTATTTCTTTGCTTTTTTGATCAATCCAGTGAACTAGGAAGATGGCATTTGACCTCAAGCTTTAAATTGGCTTATACTTTTTGTAAATGAAAGTGAATCTGTGTTTTACATTATGTTTCTATACATCTTTAGATATTTTTCCTCGAAATATAAGTATATAGAAATCAATCCTTGTGCATATAAGTATGCCATATCTATAGAATTCCTTAAGGTATCTCAGGCTTGCAATTTAACCAAGGTAATCAACTCGAACTCGCGAGTAGCTCTGTTAACTATTTAACTCAACTTTGGCGTTGACCAAGTTCAAGTGACACGAATTTGAGCTACTCAAAAATGCTCATGAGTCGAGCTCCAATATTATATTCTTAAGCTCGCAGGTTCAACAAGTCTAATCGAGCTTCCAATGCATACATATATACATACATACATATATATTTTTAATATTTATTATTATAAAATGCCAATTATATCCTTTATTTAAAATTATATGTAAAATAATATTTTTATTAAGTAAGATCTATTAGACTCCAATGGGCTCGATGGAACTCAATTAGGTTCAATTAGGCTTGATTAAACTTGAGCTTGAGTTTGAATTAAAGATAAATTGAAGTCGAATTCGAGCTCAACTTCTAGAAGCTCGATGAGCTTGATTTTGAATTCAGTTATTTTAACTTGAGTCGAACTCAAGTAGGACATTATTCGAACTCAAGTAGGACATTATTCGAACTCGATCTGACTTCAGATGCACCCCTATCTTATTTCCTTTTGGATGTTGGACCTTGTGGAATAATCATAGTAAGAAAATCTTCAAACCCAATAAACCTTCCACCAATCTTTTCAACTTATGTGCAAATTGAGCTTCTAAGTTTTTTTTTTTCCTTCGGTCCTTCAAGAACTCATTCTGGCCCAACCAAAATTGAATCGTTTTTGGCTGTTTTTTGGTCCTCCAAGAGCTTCTGAGTTTTTTTTTCCCCACCAATCTCTTGGACTCCTCCTTCTGCCACATGGGCTTAAACTTACACTAATGGATCAACCCAAGGCAATCCTAGCTTGGCAGGGGCTAGAAGAATCATAAGAGATACATGCAGAAACTGGATAATGGGGTCCTCAAGGAATCTTGAAGTAGCAACAAGTGCCTTTGTAGAATGCTGGGCATTAAGTATAGTTATTAAACCCGACCCGACCCAGCAATTGAACAGATTGGCCCAGTGACCTGGGCATTAGTTCGAGCCGGGTCTCTAGTTTGATCGGACAAGAAATTGATCTCGTCAAACCCGGATAAACTCATTTGACCCAATGGTTCAACCGGAAATCTACCCAATTTTTCAATTGACCCGATTTACCTTTTTTTTTTTTAATTGTGGGTCTTTGTTTTTAAAACAAAATGTATATATGCTTTTGATAAGATTTGTACAGTGGATCTTCATTTTAATATGTATAGACTTTACCACTTGCTTAGTTTTTATTTGATAGCTAAATATTTTTTAATAAACTTTTTTATTTTTTATTATACAATTAATCCTTTTAACTTGTAAACTAACAATATTTGATTAGTTAGAAAATTACTTTGTTTTTAAATAAAAATAAAATAATTAAAAAATAATGCTATATTTTTTAAAACAAGTGATATAAATTTTGTTTTATATTTAATGGACATACCCTTAAACAGTTGATAATTATTTACCCATTCAATTAAATTTAGAAGGGTAAATATGATATTTTAAGCAGATTGACAGAAACTTAATTTTGTAAATTACAATTTGATTTACATATTTATTATCCCACAATAGTTTTAAACTGTTGGCTAGAATAGAACAATCATGAAGTATGAAAACTTAATTTGATTGTCTTTAAGGCCAATTTCCTTCTGTCACTATGCATTACTCATCCAAAATACTCGGCTCTGTTTGGATTAACTATTTTGGAGTTGTTTTTTAAATATTTTACTGTAACAATGTATATGAAAAACTTTTAATTTAAATGTTTTTAGTGGTGTTTTTGGAATATATTTTAGGGTAGTTTTAAAGTTTAAAAATTTTAAGATATTTTTTAAAAATTAACACTACCACCCACCACTACTACCCACCACCGCCACCATCCTCTCTCTACGTCCTCCTCCACTCCCCTTTCTCACCACACCACGCCCCTTCCCTCTTTTCCCCTCGACCAGATCGAGGACGAAGTGGAGAGGTGGGGTGTGGCCGAGAAAGGGAGGGGAAGGCGAAGAGAGGAGGAAGAGTGAGGGAGAGGAAAGAGAGGGAGGAGGGGATGGTGGCGGTGGTGGGTAATGGTGGTGGTGATGGATGGAAGAAAAAGATGGTGTAGATTTTATTTTTTTCAATCTTTTTTGTATATTTGGAGTTGTTTTTGATATATTGTATCAATGTGGTGTTTTTAGAGTTATTTTTATTTATATATTACTGTAGCATTGTATATGAAAAACTTATTTTTCAAAAAATAGAGAATCCAAACAGAATCTCAACTTTCCCCTTGACCTCATGGCAACATAAAGGGGAGGCTACAGTAAAAAACGGTGCTCTTTTATCTAGTAGTGGTTAGATGGAATGGACCAACTCTCCTCTTAGGGGTCAAAAGTATAATGCTATAGATTATTAGAATCGAGTAATGGTTAAAAATGCAAAAAGAAAAGAATTGAGCCAAGTCACTCATTAAGAATTTTTTTTTGTCTAGGGTAAAGTTAGAAAGTAATTCCATACTCTATACTCTAAAATAGAAGCAAAATAGAAGCTCATTAAATATTAGTTAGTTTTTAGTAATTCCACATTGTTACAAAATGAATTACAATCTAAATATCTAGTCGTTAGTAATGCCACATAAGAGATTCTAGAAATGATAACTATTAAAAAAATTAACACAAACTAGAAATCGAAACATTTAGCTCTTTAGTAATGCCAAATTGTTAGAAATGTAAACTTAACACAAAGAAGCAAAAAAAACCATAAAATAAGTCACTTTTTAATGACGACACATCCATAAAGGGAGAAACAATAAGTAAACCATCTAACATAAATTCATTAAGAGTAAAAATATATATATATATATATATATATATATATATATACAAACTAGAATTAAGATATTGTCTATGATGATAAACTATACAACAAAACTAATATAAATCTACCAACTAAAATGAAAATTAAAATACAAAGGAAGAAAAAGTGAAGCTCACGGGCCTCCTCGAAGCCCATTCATCTAGGATTGCAGCACATAGCCCAATATTCTTTCTCGTGCCTTGTTCTTTAAAGAGCCCAACTTCATACATTAAAAGAAGAGAGCAGCCAGCAAACATAAACAAAAAAGGGCAATTATTTTCATCGCACTAGGGGAATTTGCTTCACGGTGGACTTTTGTTGAGATGCATCTTTTTTTTTTATGATTTTAAAATTTGGGTGGTTTCAGTTTCGATCACCACTACGAGTCAGTGCATGCCTCCAAAATTATAGATCGCTTATATAAGTTCTTACAGATCATCGACTAATACAATTCTTACATTGACAGCAGGATTCGAACACACGATCTTTTAAAGATGCATCTTAATGAAGTCTAAACTTTCAATTAAAGCACACCATGATTTTAATACACGCCTAGGCCATAGTAGAAACACAACACGCCAAAGGAAAGTTGAACGGGGACCCAATATGGAAGTTCTAACCATAAATCATCATATCTTACCAAAAGACACAGGAGGAATAGGCTGTGAGAAGCTCTAACCATGAATAAGGAGTGCTAAATGATAAGTGCATATTTTGTGTGTTTTTAGTGTGTTTTATTAATTAGTTTTGGAGTGTTTTAATTATTTTTATAACTAATTAATTAGGTATCTAGTGAAAATATACATTCTGTGGTTTAAGTATCAAAAGTTACATTTCTATGGATTTTAATGGTGAAAACTTTCTGCTTTTGTAGGTTAAATGATTCAATCATTAATTGGAGTTACTTGAGAAGATATTTGAATGAGTGTTGATGATTTGAAGTGATTTAAAGAAGACATGAAGTGTCAAATGTTCAAAAAAGGAAATGCAATCAAGAATAAAAGGAAGGGAGTTTTCCAGTTTTGATACCTTGTGATTTTTTGGCTATATCTTGAGTTACACACATTGAATTGAGATGATTCTTAAACCATTTTGAATATAAGAGATACATCTACATTTCTTGTGAGACCTCGAAATTTAGTTCAGTCATTTTCATTCTCAAAATGTCGAAATAAAGAAGTGCAATTTTGTTGTCAAAAACTAAAATAGAGGGTTGACTAGTCGAGGATATTTTGGTTATTTCTTGGTCCACAGAGCTCCAAATTGGATGATTTTTGAAGAATTCGAAAGCTAACTCAAAGGCTGCAACTTTCATGTTTTATACAAGAGTTAGTTCAGCCTCCATAATTGAGAAAATATCAAGGGAAATTGGTACAAAAACAGAGCAAAGAGAAGACTTGACCAGAAGTAAACTGCAAAAGAGCAAAACGTGAGGTCAATACGCAACCTCAAGTCGCATTTTCGAGGTCACATGTTCAATTTTGGTTGCAACTTACTCTACAACTTGTGCTATGTTCATACAAGTTTTTTTGACCCATTTTTCTACAAGAATTTCGACTGTATCTGAGCAAGCAAGTAAAGAATCTTGTAGAAACAATCTTTGGATGTTTCGAGAGGCAAAAATGACAACTAGAAACAACTCATTTAGACCTTTAATTCCTCTATAAATAGAGGCCTTTGGGGAACATTTTCACAACTTTGGAAGGCTAGAGAAACCCCACAAAAATGTAGTCTCCACTAGAATTTCCTTAATTTATTATTTAAGGTAGATTAGTATAGCTAGTGTAGTTTATCCTTCTTGTATTTGTAGTTAGATTTGGATGAAGATTTGAGGAGCAAAGATGGAGAGGTTGAAGCTCATGTGACAAAGGTGATTTCCCTCCTATTATTTTCTCTTTTATATTTGAATTCATGTTTAGTTATAATACAAGTTTGGTGTTTTTTTTCATGTTTTGCTAAAGTTTATGCTTTGTAGTTATGGATGAACTTTCTAAATCTTGTTAGTGATGTTTGCTTGATTAGCTGATGATATTATTTTGAGTAAGTTATTTATCACTTTTGCTTTACTAATCATGATTAACCAGCCATTAATTGTGATAATCTTAAGATGTTAAGTTTGCAATGAGAATTGGAATTTAACATTAGGTCAAGGAAGTAATAAATCTAGGGAGTTCACTCACGAGAGTAGAGGTGCATCTTTGTGGTTTTAATGATTCATTTCATATAATTTTATAGAAGAAATGAATATATAGTTAATTTCATAACCACGAGAGTAGGTGTGGCATAGTTACAAGTACAATTGATTCATTACAAGAGTAGGTTTCACATATATTAGGAAATTACACCATAACTACCCAAGATAATAACGTACAAGTAACCAGTAATTTCATTTGCAAGAGTGGTAAGGAATTCTATACCTCTAGGAGCTTTCTATTGTTATTTGTATTACTTTTATTTCATGTTTATAATGTAAATTTAATTTCTTACACTTGTGGTGGTCTAAATAATAAAGGAGTTCGAAAACCATCAGCAATTGACATTTTTTCTTGTGGGTTCGACCCTTAATACTCTATACTCAATCTCGACTCGTATACTTGCGAAAAATCACATATGGGGCATTTAGAATTTTATAAATATAAAACTTGACTGTGGATGAACAATTTGTTATATGTATACCCCGCGCTCGTCACTAAAAAAAGGTCATGAATAAGGAGAGAAAATGGATCTAAAAGGAGAAAGACAGGGAGAAAGGGCCATACCCATACACTAGGAAAAATAATACCATAAACATACTTGAGAGACTGCTAAGACAAAAAAAAGCAATTCCAATGGTTAAAGTTAGGACTGTCAATATGGCAGGGTAGGGTCAGCCCAAGTTACCTAAGAAAAAGTTTGATGAACTTAACTTTTCATTGATCTAGGATGAATTTGGGCCTAAATATTAGGTCCAAATTAAATATGAGTTGAGTTCGGATCTTATTTAACTCAATCTGATGTAAGTCTGATCCTTTAATCTGCATCTATGTGTATAATTATATATAATATATTCATATTTTGATACATACAAACATACAATCATACACACACACACACACACATATATATATATATATATGTATGTATATCTCTAAGTATATAATACTAATACTTTATACTAATAAGTTTTGTGCCAAAATATATTAATATATATATAAAAAATTAAATATACAAAATTATGTCAAAATATTCAGAAGGACAAATCTTAGTACAAACAAATTGAAAATCTTTGAAAATATATTGACTATTGTTCATGTTTTATTGCTATTTTCCATGCAGTTTAAACTAATCAGAAATATTGTTGTTGGAAAATTCTTGGTTTATAAACTTTTTAATGAATTGTTACTAGTTCGTGTATAGTTTTAATATTGTGGTCTTGTGGACGTTAAATTAGTTTTAGAACTCAATTTATAGTAATTATATCAAGAAAATTAAAAAGCAATAAGTGAACTTGGGTTATGCCCGAATTAAGCTAACAAGTTGAATATTTTATGAATAAAATATGAATTTCACATTTATCAACCCAAAACTCATAATCCAAAACTTGAAAGTTGTGTTAACTATATGAGTCGAGTTTGAACTTGTTAAAACCCAACCCAGATGGTTGAATTGACGGACCCCGTAAAAGCTCTGCCAAAGAGAGACATTCCAGTCCAATTAAGCTATTAAATAGAACCTGCCCCCAAATAGTTTATAACTGTTCAAGAACTCAATTTTTTTTTTCGCAGGGTTCAAATGTAACTTTAGCAGATTCAGCATCTACTGGCAGAGAAAACTTCCACATTCCAGTTCATTTAAGATATTAATTTACAAACCCATCTTTCAATGGCTTGTTACTATTCTTAGCCCAAAGTTTTGATGCATGCACAAAGAGCTAAATTCACCAACAGAAGATCAAGAAAGGAACGAATAAAACACAATCCAAACCCCATTTTCTCATGAAAAGCATGACACGTGGCCACATAAGGTTCCCTGCAACAGTGAAGTGGGGTTCGTTTTTGTATGATAGGTAGATAAGCCCTCATTAGCAAGGGCCAAGTATTTTCCCCTTAAACAAAATGTTTCCTCCCCTTTTAAGCTAAAAAGTGTTAATTTAACTTTTGGTTGATAGTAGTTTGCCCTCCTAAACTTAGGGGATTGTCACATTTTACACCCCTTCAACTTTAAATATATACACTTTATTTCCTATGAAAACTAGTCAAATTGAAAAATACAAAAGAAAGTGAGTGCAATGATATTATTATCCATTTAATCATGAAATCATCTATAACATAGTATTGTTCCTTACATTGTTAAAAAGTATATTTTTTTTCATTGCCAAAAAATATACATTTTCTCTATCGTATCAACTATACAACAATGTCAAACCGAAAAAAAAAGCTAAATTTAGTTTATATCTTTAATTTTCTATCCTTTGTTCAATTTATTATAATTTATGTCAAAAAAGAATAAATAATGCAATATTAAAATAAATATAGATACCAAACTTCTTTCTGAAAAAGAGGTAATACTAAACTTTTTTTTTTCAAAAAAGTGGTTTTTTATTATTTTAGTTTATGTGAACTTTTAGGCTAATACTATTGTTGTTTTCTGTTGACGTATTTATAGTTTACTATTGTTGATTTTTCTTCTCAAAAGAATATAATTTGATTTAATCTCTATTTTCTTTCTCTAAGTATAAAAATGAGGCATACCAACCATTTTAGCAAATTTGATTAAGAATTTCATGTTGGACTAATTTGATAAACAAAAAATGACAATGATATTAATATAAAATTTTAAATAAATTAAAATGATAAAAAATTACTTTTAAAAATTAGTTTGGTATTACCTTTTTTATATAAATTTGAGTAATTGTATTTATTTTAGTATTGTGTTATTTATCCATTTTGTTTGACTTATTGTCCAATAAATTGAACAAAACATATATAGAAGTAAACATTAATCCAAGCGGAAAAGTTTCAAGAGTATAAACTAAATATTAACTTTTTTTTAAAACTTTTTTAGTTTGTTATTTTTGTATAATTAATACTATAGAAAAGATGTAAATCTTTTAGCAATGAAAGGAAATGATATTAAGTTATAAACAATTTCACAAAAAAAGGGGCAATAATGTCATTGCACTAACTATTTTTTGTATTTCTATCTGTGACTAGTTTTCATGGGGGATAAAATGTATTATTTAAAGTTCAGGGGATTAAAGTGCGATTACCCTCTAAGTTCAAGGGGGCAAAGTGTTATTAACCCTTTCATAAAGGTGAAGTTGGGGACTTAAACAGTTCTTACACTTTGCAAGCTTGGACAGTTGGACTTGCAAGCTATATAGATTTTCCTAGTAAGAGAGACAAGTACATTAAAAACATGAGGGGTGCCAAGAAAAATTCTAAAATTTGCCATGATCTTAATAATTTGATTCTCAAAATTCTTCCCATTCTCTATAATTCCTTACAAGGTTTTGAATTTTTCTTTTCTTTTATTTTTTAAAAAAGCTGTGCAATAATGAAAAGTGCTCATCACGTCAGAATTGTCGTCACTATGGAATGTACACGTAATGAGCAGAGCATGCTTGATGCTTCTTTCCTATACGTGATTGTGTAGCAACACAAGAGTGTGCAGGTGCAGCACAAAAGTACCTGATCACATTGTTAGTTAGGAGGATCAAAATGTCTCTATTGATTTCTTCAAGACATATTAATCGAGCAGCTTAGATTCTTCAGACGAGAGTTGACCTTGTTGCGCCCCATTTTTGAAAATAAAAATAAAGGTGTTAAAAAAATGTGAGTTTTAAATTTTAGAAAATAAAGAAAGAAGGCCTAAAATGATATTTAGAAAATATGACTGTTTGGATCCAAACTAATATTCTAAAAGGGATTTAAAAAAAAAAAAAAAAGAAAGTCCCTACTTGGTATTGAGTTACGTGTGCCTAATCACTCAAAAAAAAAATTTTAAATGAAAATGAATAAAATCCTTTTAGACGATTTCAAGTTTTTGAAAACGAGAGAATAAGGTTTAAGAATCAAGGTTGAAAAAAAGGAAGATAGAGATTTGACTGATTTGAACCTAAGACACTCTTTCAATCTAACCAAAATTAGTTGCGAGATTTAGTCAAAATTTTCCTAATATAACCTTTAAACTTATCACATTTGAATGTTTCTATATGGATGCAAATCTAAACCTAAAGGATATTGGGAGGGACGAAATGTCTCTTCAACGTTTGATTGGTACCAATTGCATTGATTACGAAACTCAAGAATAATCCCTTGAAGAGGTCACAAAAATGCAATAGATGAGACTCAAATAAAAGAAAATTATGATATATAGATAAATATACATGACCTTAAAGAGACGAATGCAACATAATGGGTACGAGAAACTAAAATTCACGACACAATTTTTCTTCTTATAGAGGGATAATAGCGTGTTAAGGTTAAGAAGTCATACTCGTCTATTTTCCATATTCAAAGAGTGACTCTTCTGATCTAACCAAAAAAATGAACTAACCTACATTACAAGAAATTTGGCTTTTTGTGACAACATTCTCAGTGACAACAGAAAAAGTTGTCACAGTTGAGTAAATTTAGTGATGACTTTTTATGTTATCATAGTTGACCGAGGGTAGACTCATCATCAGTGACAACACGGGACTAATCGTCACAATATGGGTGGCGCGCAACTGGCCTGTGTGGCGGGAAATCACCATCGTGACGACTTGAAAAAATGTTGTCACTGAAATGGGTCCTATAGTGACTACTTACAATGTTATTACAATGAGGTTACCGGTTCAAAGTTAGTGACAATAATTAGTCGTCCCTGTGTAAAGTAATTGTTCCTAACTCACTTTCATTAATTCTACTATGCCATCCTAATTTTTTCAATATTGCCCCATATGTTGTAAATAAATTTAATTAATTCTATTATGGCATCCTATCTTTTACATTTTAGCCCCGTATGTGGTAAACTAATTTCATTAACTTTACCATGACACCTTATTTTTTGCAATTTAGCCTCATGTGTAATAAACCAATTTCATTAATTCTATTATGGCACCCTATCATTTACAATTTAGTCTATGTTTTTCGTTAGTAAAATGGGAAAGGTATTGTAATAAAAATGTATACATATTTTATAATTGTTCCAAACTTAGTTAGTAACTTGTTATGAAGGTAAAACAATATCATGGACTCCCTATCTAGTTCTCTTGGCAACACATGAAAAATTAGTGATCGGGAAATTACTTGTGTGACGACCTAGGAAAATGTTGTCACTAAAATGGTTCATGTAGTGACAACTTCCAACATCGTCACTGTCACTCAAGTGGTTCAGAGGTAGTGACAACAATTAGTTGTCACTGTCTAAAGTACTAGTTCCTAGATCATTTTCATTAATTATACTATGCCACCCTAACTTTTGCAATTTAGCCCCAAATGTAATAAAAAAATTTCATTAATTATACTATGACACCATAACTTTTGTAATTTAGCCCCATATGTAGTACACTAATTTCTTCAATTCTACTATTACACCCTAACTTTTGCAATTTTGTCCCATATGTAGTATACCAATTTCTTTAACTCTACCATTACACCATAACTTTTGCAATTAAGCCCTATATCTAATTCGCCAATTTCATTAAATCAACTATGGCACTCTAACTTTTGCAATTTAGCCCTGTATGTAATACACAAATTTCCTTATTTGTACCATGGCACCCTATGATGTTGCGATTTAGCGCTATTTTTTTTATTAGCAAAATATATAAGGTATCTTAATAAACTATATATGTATACATTTTTTATAATTTTCCCAAACTTAGGTAATAATTTGTTATAAATGTAAAATAATTCATACATTCCCCATTTATCCAAATGACAACATGGTGGAAAATTAATAATTTGGATAATCTAAAAATAGAGGTAGTCAATAGTAGAACTTAACAATAAAACTTAATACGAAATTAAGTCTAATCTTAACATTTGCATGATCAAAAGGTTGTTATTAATTATAGAAGCCACATTTATTATTTATGAATTGGTACATATACCAAATAAATAGATTTAGCATTTCGTACATGTATTCGCAAACTATTTTGATTGTTCAATCAGCTAATTCAATCGTCAGGTCTTGTTAGACTGCAAGTCATACATAATTGATAACACCACAAAATGAGTACCAAAAAGATTTTAATTAAAAAAGTGTTTATTTTTTTGAATCATAAACATATTTCTAACAACATTTTTATTTTTTAAACTATTTTATTGCATAATAAATTAGAAAAAGTACTATATTAGTTAAAATTGGCAAAAAAAATCTGCCCAAACACACTAAATTGTCATATTCTATTATTTTAACACAACCTGAGAGTAAAAAAATAATAAAACTCAAAACAATTGAAAAACTTAATTACATAAAGATGAGAAAAAGAAAAAAGAGAGAGATAGGTGAAAGGACAAAGAAAGCGTGCATTTCTTGCATCTAAATAAGGAAAAGACGTGCTTTTTATATGTACGGAACTAAGAGCGGCAAACTAAAAAATTCAAGTGGTGTGGCGGGCTGAAGGGATTCTAGGAAAACAACACCGTTTGATTCTATGTCTTAATAACTTAGCCAAAATTTAAGACATCTTCTTTCTCTCTTTTTGTCCTCCTCACATCACCGAGAATGCCCTTCTTATGTATCAAGCTTGCGCTACCAAATCCATCCATGAACCAATTAGTACGAACACTTTGAATTTGGGCAACTTTATCGAGCTTGCACCATCAACATCCCTAATTCGCCTGTTGCACTGCCTTGGTGGCAAGAAATCAGAAATTAGGGCTTCCAAATTTGGGTGAAAGCTGGAGTTTAGAGCTTGAAGCTTGAGGAAAACAAGAAGTTAGGGATTGAAGGCATAGTTTGAGGTAATTTCAATATTTTGTGTCCGATTTTGCAGTGCATGGTACATATTTTCATGGTTATGGCTAGTTGCACCTTCGCTGTTTCTTGTCAAATTTAGCTTTTAGGTTCAATCTTGTTAGTCTCTGATTTAAGCATCAACAAGTTTTGAATCTCTTTTGTTCTGTTCTTATAGATTTGTTGGATTTAAGTGACAAGTTTTGT
Organism: Coffea eugenioides; assembly: GCF_003713205.1. Classification (NCBI taxonomy): domain Eukaryota; kingdom Viridiplantae; phylum Streptophyta; class Magnoliopsida; order Gentianales; family Rubiaceae; genus Coffea; species Coffea eugenioides. The sequence continues at coordinate 28,362,565 of NC_040040.1, read as the reverse complement.
TTTTCTTTTCAGAAATCATTAGCTGGTTTTACACGACTTTATCCCGGTTAGAGCAGCAAATACATAGTTTCAACATGGATATGGAAATAGTTTCCAATTATGTTCTGCAAAAAATATGTCCATGTGTTGTAGATGTAGAGCAAGTACTAAGTTGTGTATAACTTGTAGTTTTCTTCTACTTCAGATCCATATGAGAGTATGAAATATTTAGTTTATAGACATTAATGTGGGTTATGGTGTGATATTTTCTTCGTTCTTCACAGATGTCGTAGGTATGAGAGCTTCCAGTCTCAGTGCTTCTCAAACTCACCATTCCCCAAACTTCAACTTCTAAGTCGAGCAGATTCTATCAATCTGCAAATATTGCACTTTGTCCTCTTGCTTATATGTATTCTTGCAGATCATTTATTCCGTTAGATCATCCTATTCTTTTTATTTTTTCGAATGTTCATTTTTCTCTTTGGTCTATAGTGCTTTGCGAAAGCTACTCTCTAGCTATTCTTCATTTCGTATTTGAAAAGGAACCCCCCAAAACTGAGCAAATACCTGTAGTACTTGTAGCATTTGTGATGAGTGTATTCTGGATCTCAACTGTTGTTAGTGAGCTCCTGAATTGCCTTGCAGCTCTTGGAGCACTTCTAAAACTGCCCTCAGCAATCCTTGGGTTGACAGTGCTTGCATGGGGAAACTCTGTTTGTGGTCTAGTTGCTGATGTAGCACTTGCAAAAGCTGGCCAGCCAACGATGGCTATGGCCGAGTGCTTTGCTTGTCCGATGTTTAACATGCGGTTTGGCCTTGGTACAGCTTTGGTGATGCAAGAAGCAAATGTCTATCCCGACGCATATGCCCTCCATTTCCATGTTAGGTTTATTTTCTCGCTTTTGAGCTTGACAGGATCCATTTTGGTGGTAACTTGGCACCGATTCCGTGTTCCAAGATTTTGGGGGTTCTGCCTTGTTGGGCTTTACGTTATTTTCATGATACTGAGCCTGATCATTGCAATGTTCTGGCCATGATTCTGATGATGGTGAAGTATCTAAGCTGCTGTACATACCATCTGCAGAACCGGTTAGATGTGTCAAAAAGAACTCACTTACAGGACATGTTCTCATGAAGAAAAAGGAGGGTCGAGCAAGAATTGAGAGACTTACATTTGATCATTTTTGAAGAATTACGCCTAACCAAAGATGAGTGCGAGGAATTACAGAACCGTGGGTTCCTTTTCCTGTGAAGAGAAACAGCTTTTGATTTTATGTTTCCTTACTAATAACTTCTAGTAGTCACCTTCCATTCTTGCAAGAATCACAGGAAAAGCTTTGATTGTATCGAAATACCATACCTTATTAGCTCCACGTCTGTAATCCAAAGGTACCCGAGAAGTATAGCAGCCACCTTCTGGTTCTATTTGCCTTTCCTGTGACTTGTTTCCTTTCTGCTTCTATTTGCCATTCCAGTGACTTGTTTCCTTTCTCCCCTCCCTCAACTCTGTCCATTTGAGAACTTTTGCACGGCTTTGGTGCAAGTATTTGAATTTGCAACGTTAATCTGTGTTAAGGTGCTCAATATTTGTTAGTAATTAATCTCATTTTGTTTCAGCAAATGGTCTCTGTCTGTTCCAAAATTAGAAATTGGAGAAATGGTTCTGCATTTCATTCGTTTTCTCTTCTTTTCCTCTCTATTTATATGAATAAGAAAATCATTTCATGTGTATGGATTTCCCTTCTGTTTTCTAGGAGGCGTATATGCAGTAAATGAAACTATTTGTATGGGATTTGTTAAGGCATGGCTAAGAGATTTTAAGCAAGTTTCACAGAGACAATAAGAATAGTAATTAAGAATTCAAGTTAGATTATGGTTGTAGTTTCAATATGTGTCACCATTGATGTTTGCAGCAATTATCTCATCTTTTTTTGTTCTTGGGACAGAGAGGCTGCTCTCGAAGTTGTGAGATTGCTGGCACAAAATACCAAAGAAGTTGGATTTGAGTTTCTTAAGTATGTGAAAGAGCAGGAACTAGTAGCAGGCTTATTGTTGGTGGCTCGTGAAAAGGTTATGTCTTCCCCACTCCATTTTCTCTGAGTATCTAGTGATACTGTACCACAGTACATGGACTTATTCCAAACAAAGTTTTCCTTGCAGCTTAACATGACAGAATTTGGTATAAGAAGTAAAAGGGAATTGAGATGAATTTGATGCACTTCGGTGATAACATCATTCCTATTAGAAAGGTGAGGATATAAATTCTTTGCATTTCCATTCTCTATTGCAACTACTGTCTTATTAAAATTACATAGTTTTCTAGAAATCTGGTTTAGATACATTGGCATGTAGATGGTATGATTCTTTTACCACTTATCATGGGTGACTTTGTTTAAGTTTTGTTTTGTATGACTATTCATTCAAATTCAACGGTGTACGTTTGTAATGGCATATTTTCTGATTGAATCTACTCTAATGCATGATACTTTTCTTTCATTGCAGTACAGTGCTGTTAAATGCTCATGAGGAAATGAACAATAGCTTGGGCTTTGGATATGCTCATGAGGATGGCTGCATTTTGACATAGATTGCTGCTTTATCTATATTTTTGTTATAGAGATCTAATACTCTGTTTTTTGGACTAGCCTATATTTTTGTTTAGAGATCTAAGTACTCTGTTTTTTGGATGGATAATGGTAATTACTAACTGAGTTGAAATGGGCTTAATACTTTAGTTTTTTGGATACAGATTAGTTTCAAGACAAAGCACATGCAAGTTCACTAATCCTTTTGTCAAATTGAAAGTTCTGCCATAATTGTTGGAAATGCCATGACAATGCCATATTTGTAACGGTCAATTGCAGCTCTTCAAGACAAAGCTTGGTGACAACCTGTAAGTTCACTAAATTGAAGGTTGTCACTAACATGTCAGTTCACTAAGTGACGACTATTCTTGTCACTAAATACTAGGATTGATAGTGACAAACCCAAGTCGTCACTGTAGACTTCAAATTTGTGACGATTTTTACTACATTTAATGACAAAAAATACGTGAAACAGTGACAATAAAAGTCATCACAGAATGATAACTGTTAGTGACGACTTCGTCCTCGTCATTAAATAACAAGATTCTGTGACAATATTCAAGGGGTTGTCACATAGATTTATTTGTGACATAGAATCAATGACGACCATGTGATAATGGAAAAAGTCGTCACTACACTCGTATAATGACGACTTTTTGGTTTTTAGTGACGATTTTTTGTTGTCACAAAAGGCCGATTTTCTTGTAGTGCTATTTTCTAATTAGCTAAATGAAATGCAAATTTAAAGAAAAAATGGTTCATGCATATAGGAATAAGGGAATAAAAGGACATATCATGTAAATGAAAATAATCTAAAATAGAAAAAATGCATGAAAATGTCATACAAAATATGAATCTACCGTGTGAATGGTTTAAGGGTCTAGTATTGGACTAACTCATTTTTAAAAGTCCTTATTAGCGTTCGACTAGTACGAAATTGAAAAGAAAAGCCACAACTAGCGTTGGACTGGTGTAGTGATGTCATGCGCTTATTATAAATAAATAAAACTATAGAGTATAATCAAAATAAATAAACACATAGAGCATGTGGAGCACATAACATATAAACATACTATCTAAATGCAAAACCCTAAGGAAATTCAATAAAACACATAAATGCATAAACACAAAAACACACAAGTACACAAAACCTAATTATTACATTGGGAGCCATAACTACAATCTAAAAGAAAAATATAAGAAAATAAACATATCTAACCTATTTATTACATTTATCTAGTTAATTACATTTCTTACGTAAGAGGATATAACCTATCTATTACATTTTGCACATTTAAATACCCCCCAAATAATTATAAGACTTAAATTAAATGAACAAGTATAAAAAATGAATAAAAAGATTAAAATAAATAAGTAAAAGAAAAACACATAAAACATATAAATATGTAGCAACACATAGGAGAATATAAAAGAAATTTAAATGATAATAGGGGTACCTCCCTTTCGAAATAGCGATTAAGTGAGGAGAAGGGAAAGTTATCTATTTTTTTTTTCAAAATCAATAAACGAGTCAAGGTACCAATTTAATTGACAATTAATTATTAAAGATAAAAAAACTTAATCCAATAAATTAATACTCCAAGCATACATGAAGAATTAAAAAGCCAAGGGGAATCTTAATGATAAATGCAACAAAGATCCTTAGGGACTAGAATGAGAAAATCAAAAGTTTTTGGGATGAAAGTATGAATTTTTTAAAAATTGGGGCTAACATGAAAATTCTGCAAAAATAATTTTTTACTACCCTAGTATTCATAATATAATCAGATTTGAACTAATCAACCACAAAAACAAAAATGATTTTTGAGCCATCGAACTAAAAACTATTTGCATTAATTTCTAAAGTTGCCGAATTGAAAATCTAAATTTAACAAATTTATTTAAACCCCAATTATACTGAAAAACTAGAATTAATTCACCCAAAACATGCATGAAACATATAAAAGAGATCAAGACTCTAAAAGGAAGAAATTTATCCATTATCATAATTTTTGGACCTTAGCATAATTATGCAAAAATTAGGGGACCAAATAGTAAATATCTTATGAGTACTCAAAATCAAAAGCAACTAAGGTCTTACAACAACATAACGACCAGGATCCTTTTTTGTGTGTGTTTTTGTCAAAAGAAAATCCCAGAAAATTGTTTAATGAAAAAAAAGCCAACCAAATAATAATGAACATAAGCCAACTTTCAAACCCATCACATATCAACTGGACTAGATGTTTGGGCTTCAATGCTCTGGCCCGGACAAAGCTTCAGTGGATGGCCAAGCAAACATGAAAGTAAACCCAAGGTAAAGAACTAGACTTTTGGTTCACTAGAAAAGAAATCAAATCCAACGATATATTGCACATAAGCCCAACTTCAAATGGTATAAAGCTTCGCCTTTTTAAAAAACATTGACCAATTTCTTATTTCAAACAAGATCCATAAACAACTAAATAATTTGAAAAGAACTTAAAAGACAAACAACTAACCCCAAAAAAAAAAAAAGTTCCCCCGAAAACTGGAAATTTCCGATCACTTGGCCAGAAAATTTTTCGGTAATTTTCTACTTCAACTATTTACATCTACTAATTCCTTTCATCATTCTAAACACATTTGTAACATTAAAATCACCTCGAAATCATTGTATTTTTGCACAAAAAGAAACAAAGTTCAAGGAAAAAACCCACATCTCAACTTTCTACTTTTCACAAAAAAGAAACTCGACAGAGCTTCATAAAAGTTCATATCAATGCCCTACGGGGATATAAAAGGGAAAGAAACATGACAAATCTCAGGCCAAAACATCCCAAAAGAAATCACCCTTTGTCAACTAAGAAATGGAAGAAAGAAAAAAATTTCAAAAAACTAGACAAACATCATATAAAACAAAAGAAAATTATCAAGTAAGGTTACCTACAACTCTCCTGAAGGTTTCAAGTCAGTATAAATCATGATGGACCACAAGAGTTCGAGATTTGTGAAGTTCCTTCTTGTTGAACTGAAGAGCTTTGGGTTTCAACACATGTCAAATGCGCGATTTTGAGCAAGAATTTCATAGCCTTAGAGAGGTTTTCTCCAGAAATTTTCAACGGAAGACTTTCTCTACTATGATTATAAAGTTAGCAGAAAAAAGATCGAGGTAAATCTCGCTAAATCGAGTGAGGGAAATTGATTCAAACTGGGCTGGTTCACCAGCCTGTTCACTACATTTTTTCCAGAAAATTGTCTTCTTTTTGTTGCTCTTTTTTCTCTCATCTATTGCAAACCTTGTGCGGCTACTTATCTAGCTAATATACTCTCTAGAAACCCTAAAAACTCCCTTATTGACATATTTATATGAAACAAAAACTCTAAAACCTAGAAATGATGGTTAGAATGAAATCGGATAATGTGTTCCTTTTTCCTCCCTTTGATCAAATTTTGTTAGATGTTAAAGGATAAGATTTGAATATGATGATCTATTTTTGTACCAGCAAGCTTGGGGAAAAAGAAAGAATGAAAAAAAGAAAGGAAAATCAGGCAAATGTCTTAAGATTTCCAGTACATCCTTTGTATTGGGTTCATAATCACGCAGTGTGAAGGAAATAAGTGGGCCAATGGGCCTCTTTATTTCCAGGTTTTTATTTTCTTTTGCGTGGTTTCGGCTTGGGCTTCATTTTTGAGTGGGTTCATTTAGGAGTTGCGGAATTGGGTTTTGAGTGGACTTAGTGTTGAGTTTATTGTTAGGATTTTATTGGGTTATAAGCAAAAGAAAAGAAAAGAAAAGAAATCTCTACTATTTTTCTCAATTTTTTTGAAATTTCACTTTTTTTTCTTTACCTTTCTTTCACAAATCTACAAAACAAAAATTAAAATGATTACTTAAGCAATTTATAAGTAAAAATAAAAATAAAAAAAGTAGACTTGATATTAAGATAAATTTGGTGTTTACAGACTTGACTGGATACAAGTTTGTGCGTTTCATTTTTGTTAGTACTTAGTTGCGTTGGTAAATTTTTTTAAGAAAAAAATGAAATAAATAATAGAGATTGGCAATTGAAAAGCCTTTAAAATTGAAAAAAAAAATGTAAGTGGAATACTTTACCTGGAATTTTTTGATAGCAATTTATAATTCTTGAGATGGCAATTTATTATTAGACAAAATAATAACTAGGTTATATGAATTTAGTCATAAAAACCATTGAGATGAAATTTAATTAATAAAAGATAGGTGTTCCAGTGTAAATTATGTGCGAACCAATGTACTAAGTAGAAGACTACTATGTTATTCCTTCACTAGTAAAGGTTTACCTAAAAGCAAATAAACCAATTTCCAGTCATCAACAATATTGGATCGCAGGCAATTTTGCAGTCATATGACCATTTCATTAAATTAAGGGATAATTTTAGAAACCTCTCTTGAGGTTTTTAACTATTGCAAGAAGCTCCCCTCTAATTTAAAAAATTTCACCTACCTCCCTATGATTAGCATTTTAGTAACAATATAGACCCAGTATGCTAAATTTGTTCTAAAAAAATCCTAAAATCCCTTTGTTACTTAGTAGGAGGAAAACTCACTATTAAATTTGTTCCATGTTACAACTATTGTAAACGACATAAACACCACCCTAACGAACTCAATAAACCACTTTAGTTTAATTCCCATATTCTCACAATTTTGACAGCCTACCATCATCGCCCCAAAGCTTCCTATGCAAATCAATTGTGACATCTTTTTTACCTTCATTTAATGTGACAACAAATTTGATCCAGCAACTTGTCATTTGGCAATTTCAATTCAATATACTTACACAAAAAAGGAAAACAAAAAAGAGAGAGAGAGAGGATCTATTTCCATAATAATGAGGATTTGAGATGTATTAGATGGTTGTGTAGATGGCAGTTGCGAAAAAATAATGGATTATGAGATGCAAGAGAAAGAAAATAGGAGAAATAATCAGAGAGAGAAAATAAGAGTTTATTTTGTGTGACAGTCGTTGCTTTAGGATGAAAGACTAGTTGTAGTTGTAGAATGTTTTTTGTAGAAATTATTTATAAGTGAAGGATATTATAGTCATTTTACTACATAAAGGGAGATTAGTGTAAATATTCAAATCTAAAGAGAGGTGAGTGAAATTGTTAGAAATCTTAGGGGAGGTTTCTGAAATTATCCCTTAAATTAATCCTCAGGTATAAGGTTTCAAGCAATTAAGTGGAGGTCTCTAAAGTTACCATTTCGTTCAATTTGCAGTCATTCCTTGTACATATTCCATCCAGTGTTTACTCTTTTTATATCGTACTAGTTTGTCCAGATTTGAGTGATGGAAATGGTTAACATAGGGCTATGCATATGTCTCTAAAGCTGATTATCTACTTCACTGTTCTAGGAGCTAATTGGAAGAATGTAAAAATATTGATTGTGACCAATAAATGGTATGAAATCCTGAAGTGAGAAGGAAGTGTCAATAAAGTGCATTAGATTATAGTGTGAATACTTTATCAACTGAAACAAAGGCTGAAAAACAAGTAAGCAATTTTTAATGAATGCTACGTGAGGCGAAGCCAAGTAGGGTGGTCGTTGCTGCTAGAAAAGGCACGCCACTGCTAAGCACAAGAAGAAGAGAGAGGTTTACATTATGAAAAGGGAAAACTGCACCAATCGTCCCTCACATATCACAAATGTGAAAATTTAGTCCCTCAGAACAAAAATGATCAATTTTTATCCCTAACAAACAAAAAATGATCACCTTTAGTCCTTTTTCACTTTTCCGAACAAATTTTGGTCGGAACTCGTTGGGTCCACATGCAATGCCTAATTTTTAAGGGATAAAAGTGGCAAATCACTGTTGACCAATTATGCGAGGGACCAAGTGTGCAAAACTTTAGTTAAACATTCATAGAAAAAAAAACACAAAAACTAAGAAGCATATTTTTGGCTGCAAATTCAGGATAGTTGTCTTGGAGAAGAAGAACAACTTGTTTTGTAGCAACAGGAACTTCCTTCCTGGATGGCTCGGGTGAGTTCTTGGGATCATTGATCTGAAGCAAGGAATTGACACCGCCAGGCTTGAAATCAAGCTTTTGAATTCCCTTCTCCATAAGCTGGACTCTCCATCTCAAGAACTGAATGCGCTTCTCCTCAGTCCCAAATGTCTTCTTGTAGAGCTCCTCATCATCCAAAACTCCAAAAATGTCACAGTGTAACTGTCAAATGCAAATCTGAAGGTTGCCCTTGGAGAATATATGCGGCCAGATTGGCTACCACCCAGCTCATCTGCATCAAGAAAATGAATGCCAAGCATAGTTGTGAAGGAACTTCGGTAAAAGCTGGTTATAGAGCAACAAGGGTGGAAATATCATCAAGGAAAAGTCGAAAGTTTCTCCAAATTACAAGCCTAAGGATATTGCCGTGGACATAAAGCGTGAGTATGGCATTCAGTTGAACTACTCGCAGGCATGGCATGCCAAGGAGATTGCCCGTGAGCAGCTTTAGGGATCTTATAAAGAGGCCTACTGCCAACTACCCTTCTTCTGTCAAAAGATAATGGAAACAAATCCAGGTAGTATTGCCACATTCATGACAAAGGAGGACTCCAGCTTCCACAAGCTCTTTGTCTCGTTTCATGCATCAATATCTGGTTTTCAGCAAGGCTGTCGGCCTCTTATTTTCCTTGACAGCACTCTTCTGTACTCAAAGTATCAAGGCACATTGTTGGCTGCAACATCTGCAGATGAGAATGATAGTGTCTTTCTAGTAGCCTTTGTTGTTGTTGATGAAGAGACTGATGAAAATTGGCATTGGTTTCTGTCAGAACTCAAGTCTGCTGTCTCAACATCCAGGCAAATCACATTTATTGCTGATTCCCAGAAAGGAATAAGAGAGTCATTACGCCATATATTTGGTGAAGCCTGCTATCATGGTTATTGTCTATGCTATCTGGCTGAGAAACTGAATAGAGATTTGAAGGGGCAATTTTCACATGAAGCAAGAGGATTTGTCTGCTGCTGCCTATGCACCAAAACTTGAGGCATTTGAATGCTGTGCAGAAAACATAAAGGCCATCTACTTCTTGTATGCTTCATTTCACCTTCCTTTTTCGGTGACTCCTTTGGAGCCTCTTTAGCCACTTCTTTCTTAAAGAGATTGTTCCCCAAAATGGCTTCTTCCAGCTTCGATTTCAAATCATTCAAAGCCTTTTTCTCAAACTTTTTGAGATCAGAAGGGAAATTACTTTCTTCCCTATAAGAAGAACTCTTCTCAACCATCTTCCCTTCTTTGCATTCATCACCATCAATCACATCCTTCACTTGCTACACTTTCTCCATCTCCTTTTCTTCCTTCAAAACCTCTTCCTTTGTAGCAACCACTTCAGCCACCGCCTGAGTTGCCTCTGATTTCTCCTCAAAAGTCATGGGAACAATGCCTAAAATGAACGCAAAAACACCAAAAAAAAAATGAACAAAATCGTTCAATAAATTAATCAATTACAAACCAAATACGTAAATTAAAGAAAGCCCAACTCACTTTTACTTCTGATTTTGTTGAATTTCTATCACAAACTCTCCTCTTGCTTCTCCAATCTCCACTGCTGGTTCTTCTTTGGCCCTCTGAAAAGTTGAGAGAAGGAAATCAAGAATGGTTTGAGAGGGAGGGGGCAATTTTACACAGTGATTTGCCACTTTTACCCTTTAAAAATTGGGCATTGCATGTGGACCCAGTGAGCTCCGGCCAAAATTTGTTCGGAAAAGTGAAAAAGGACTAAAGGTGATCATTTTTTGTTTGTTAGGGATTAAAACTGATCATTTTTGTTCTGAAGGACTAAATTTTCACATTTGTGATATGTGAGGGACGATTGGTGCAGTTTTCCCTTATGAAAATTAGGATAAAAGAGTGGCTCATCTACTGCTTTTTCCACTTATTCTCTTGTAAGTAAATAGGACCTATGTTGAGAATGCAGCTTTCATTTCCTGTCCAACAATTTAGCGAATATGGTCAGAATAACGATAAAATTATGTCAATGCAAGTAAATAATAAAACCCTCGCATAAAGTACAAGAAGCCAAGGTACTCTCTTATCATCCAATTTAAGCAAATTCTTAAGCTCACAACATTCTTGGTGTCAAATATACCAGTAGCATTTGTACTTCTATTTGCATGGACTGTCGTTTCCATGGCCATTTAAACTATCCTCCTCCAGGTTCCCATTATGCAAACCACACTCCATAGCCTTGAGTACAAAACAAATATCTTTTTCTTTAATACCTTAGCATTTGTACTTTGTAATACCTTTTTCTTTTCCATCAATTACAAAGGCTGTCATCTTGAGTACAAAACAAATACCTAGCCAAGAAATTTCTGAGTCTGAAGTGAACTTAGGAGAATATATGAAAGTGAACAAAGAAAGAGAATTTAGAATTCAAAAACCAATGTTCTTATCAGTCAGTTTATCTACGAGCAGTGTGTTAGGGCTTTTAAAGTCGAATGGATCACTGGATTTTGTCCATTCTATTGGTGTATTTAGATTTTGAGACACCAACAAAAGTTGTAATTTAAGTGTATAATGAACCCTAGAATCAAAGCAGCTCCTACCAGATTTTATGACCCATAGAATCCAATTGATTTCTACTGTTAGTCAAGAACTGCACATTTTCCATTTTTAAGTAGTAAGAAAACGATCTGCAATCGTAGAGAAATATAGAAAATAATTGGTTTTCTTCTTGGCAAATACGTTGAAGTAAAACTGAGACTTAGGAAATTACAAAAGAACATCCAATCTCTGTACATTCTTTTATTTGAACAAATTAAAAATTTTTATTCTGCCCTTATACCGTTATATTAGCCTAAAAATTAAATTAAATTAGAGAATGCCATATTATGATAAACTACGTACACTGCTTCTGTTTCTTTACTCAAGGCTTAACGTACGTATGGAATTAATTAGAAGTACGTAAGAACTTGTGCCTGCCTAAGATTTAGTTTAATCAATATACTAGTACTTTCAGGTCTATTAATATTTCCGACCACACAAATTCAATACAGGTAGGATAATTATTGCGTTACGAGAACTTCGTAATCTTGCAGGGCCGTTAGTTTTTTTTCGTTTTGTCCGAGGGCTGAGCTTCTTGTGTTTCATGACCTCATGCAGATAATCAAATAGTCGTACGTAAGCAAGAAACAATCGACAGAAAATTGAGAGGACCATCCTCGCATAGCTATTTAGATGCCTTTCTTGCACCAAAATATATGGACCCTGTAGAAATTGTAACGGATGCACCAAACCTGGGATATTTGTCTCAACTCAAAGATAAGATCATATGCGGAGAAGAGAAGAAGAAGAAGAAGAGAATTTTAAATAAAAGAAAGAAAATGCCCATGAGAAATTTGATCAGATGTAACGTTTGATAAGTGGCACACAGTTTCATCATTAGTGATCATTAGTGTGTTTGCATGTGGGATTCGGTTTTGGGTTTTGCCCTCACGGGAATCCACACACCCTCTGATCATGAAATCCCCACTATTTCCCTCCCTCAAATACACGCACACAACACACAGTAGAAAAGCACTGGAACTCCATTTTTACACACACAACACACAGTTGTGGGAGATTGCCTATGGAACAAGTATGTACACAAACTTTTTACGGCGCCAACAAGTTTATTTTGTTGCCATTGCTTGTGTAGTTTGTTGTGTTGCAGTTTTGGTGCTAGTGAAGAGTGGGAATGCTTTTCATGTATGGGGGAGTGCTTTTCATGGGCGGTAGTGCCATGTCATGTAGGGGGTTTCCACTTTCCAGCTAAGCTAAGCTAAGGTTTTCTTGTGTTGTTGGGGAGTAAATGATTGTACTATGGACACGTTCATTTTTTGGGCTACAATTGTGATTGTTCGTAGCCTTTTCCTCATGCATGCCACAGATGATGCTGGACACAAGAAAAAACAAAAGATTGGGGTTTGAGCATCACTCAACAATTGTATGCTGCCTTGCCAGGGATGCAGACAATAGATACTTTTTGATGATTTATCTCAGCTTTTGCCTATTTCGTTTGAGCTTCTTCATTTGATCAGTTAACAGAAATGGATGTAAATTCTATACATACTACAATTGTTTCCCTGACTGAATTTCCAACCTAGCTGCTGCTGCTGCTGCTCCGAGTTGCCTACTACTTTGCCTTCACTTGCCACCTATATTCTACGATCATAAGCCATATCCAAACCTTCCATGCATGAACATGGCTGTCGATTACATGGCATCATGTATGTTGAATGATTTTAATATTACTTTTCTAATCTAATTATCACCTAAAGTTAATTCTGGGGATTAAAAAAAGTTAATTGTGGAGAAACTATAAACTAATAATTAGCAGGTATGATCCTAAAGCTAAATTTGCTTTCAGTCTCTCAACTAAATTTGGTTTAATAGTAGTGGGATAGTTTGATTAATATGATAGCTATAGAATAGCCGTTGATTTTAGGGCAGGAGAGCCAATAACTTCTAAGTTGAGGATTTTTTCAAATGGGTAGATTTCATAATTCGTGAGAAAAAATAAATGGTCATTGACCTTACGCTTAACCATTTTAACTTTTTAGCTCATTCAAGCACTGTGAAAAAACCATTTTGACTTTGAGAATGTGGAACTAAAATCAAAATGTATATCCGATTGGTTGCAAAAAAAAAAAAAAGAAAAAGAAAAAGAAAAGAAAAGAACATCAAGCATATCCAGGTACATGCGAATGGTAGGAACTAGGAAATAGTAAAGATTCAGTTTAGAGAATCATTAATTAGGTTTTTGGCCTTATTATTGAGTTCAGTTTCTCTGGGTATCAAATTCTGACATGAATTTGAACATGCTTCTCAAACTTAAAGAAGAAGATAATTGTGTGATTAAATCAAACGGTCCCTTTAGGCCCTATCATGCAGCATCATCTATCAAGACTTGATGCAGTTGTTTTACTGCAATGTAGACTCTCTGTGTTGTATTGAATGCTTATTCCCTTCTTCTGTATCTCTCTTTCTTGAATTCAATTCAATTGTTTATCCTTCTGTACATGTGGACTCTCCACCCAGCCTGATTTTGCATCAGATGATGATCTACTTTCTTTGTCCTTTGTATCCTTCTCCCTTTATCTCTATCTTCCTCTCACTCTCTCATCGGTCATCACTAGCCCACTATCTCTCTATATATACCTTGTCCTTTCTCTTATACCATCCATCAGTCCCTTGAACTCTTTCAATCCTCTCTTCCTTTTCTTTTCCCCAACACACAAAATCTCCCCTAGCGTTATTTATTCTTCTACCAGATCTAACCTCCAAAGCTAGCTTGATGAAGATCACAGGAACCCATCAATAACATTTTAATCTCCTTAACCCTCATGCATGAAATCATTGAATTTTCAGTATCTTTGCCTCTGCAAAAAGAAACTCAATCCAACAACTGTTTACTCTATTCCCTCCACCTCTCATTTTTCTTTTTCTGATAACTATTTTCTTTTCACATTTTTTTTCTTTGTTCAGTGTAATTTGGCTCCAGGAGAAGTTGATACCATAAAGATGGCACTGGTCAGCATGGCAGCAAATTCATCAGCAGCAAACAAAGATGAAAACAACCATAGCTCAGGCACCTGGAAATTGACATCAGCTAGGCCCCAAGAAAAAGCTCTCAAGTGCCCGAGATGCAATTCGTAAAACACAAAGGTTTTTACAGCCTGGCTCAGCCAAGGCACTTTTGTAAGACTTGCAGGAGGTATTGGACCAAAGGAGGGGCCTTGCGCAACGTCCTGATTGGCGGTGGTTGCAGAAAGAATAAGAAGTCCAAGCCTCCCTCAAGGCTTACCGTTGATCCAAAGGATACAAATATGACATCTGATATTGGTGGATTGAAATTCTTTCATGGTCTGACACCAGCCATGGATTTTCAGCTTGGAGGGATAACTAGTTATCTTCTTCCGGAGGGATTTTGATTTCCGGCCATGTTCTTGAGAATTTTGGAGTGGTGGAAATTCGAGTGTTACGTGTGTTCTAATTATGATGTTCTAAGAGTCTTTTTAAGTTGCAGATATACTAGTGTTATGTATGCCATCACTAATCATGGTTCTTATAATTTTAGGTATGTGATGGATATGAAAAATCAATAAAGTTTCATTTGCGTCTTACCTCTTGATTCTAAGTATTCTCTCTTCGTATTTGACAGATTTCAAACTATTTGAATAGTAACTCGGGAAGTTCTAATATCTTTTGCAGTGCCATAGATACTAACTTAACATCTATTTTAACAGGTATAGCGTCTCCAAAGAAAGTAATGTACCTGTCATACTTTTTTTTTTTCAACAGAAAGGAGTGGGATTGAAGAAGCGGGGGAGGGGAAAGAGGGATTTGAAGTAATGTACCCATAATAGAGGAGTTCCATCTCAGCCGAAGTGTTGGTCCATAAGATAGAAAGTTTTGTGTCATCTGGGCCATGGATCTATGCATGCCTTTCTTTCAATCTTCTACAACTGCTTGCAGGGATGACATTCTGATACGATTACTGCATGAAAGATTGAGACAAAAACATGTTAACTTGTATATAGGAAATGAAAGAATATGAAAGAAAAAAAATAGCCCACCTGTGGTAATTTATGTTCTAAATGTCATTCCATTCACAGTACCAAGTAAATCAAAACTTCTTGTCTCACTTCTCTGTCATTTCTTTTTGTTTGAACAAACTCATCTTCCCCTCGCATTTGTCTCTCTATTTTCTTAATTTTGAAGAAATATTACTAATTCATGTCAACCTTTTTTAAGAAGAAAAGTTTATTAATTAGATTGTGTGGGAATAAATTCTACGACTGAATTATATTTCCTTTGCTCATTTGTTCTTCAACATTTGCTTTCTCCGTGTTCTAGGCAGATTGTGAACTTTCTAAGATTGACATTTATTATCTAGTGCTCAAGTTTTTTTTTTTTCTGACCCTTGGAGAAAAAGTCAGAAGATGACGAAACTTGACACTTGACTGCTATGAGATTATTAATATGTAGATACTCTTTCTTACTAAGTGATTATGGTTGGCGATATTTTCGGACTAGTAATGTTCTTGTCAGAGCAAATTTTTCTCAAATGCCAAAATTATTCTCACTTAGTCAATTCCATATAATCTTTTTGATTTTTTTAAAATCCATTAAGTACTAATTACTCTTATTCTTCTCTCTCCAATCAAACTTTTTTCCTACTCACTTACTCACATTCTTCTCTCTCTCTCTCTCCCACCCTCACACACACACACATTCATTCATCAATTATTTTCATTTATTAAATTGATCTTGGCTTTAATAAACTCCCATATATTAATTCTACATGCTCTTATATTTTTTATTTTTAAAATTTAACTCAAAAAAGTTTAATTTTTCAAACACAATATAATTTAAGCCTAAATAAATAATAGATTAAATTGAAAATAATCCCAAAAAATAGCCCTATTTTCTATCAATATTCATGGGATATATAACATAATGTAATTTACATTTACTCTCATCTAATGATTAGAGAATATGAACACTTGATAGAAATCAAGTCTTACATGATAAATATGAATACTTGATAAAAGTTAAAAGTCAAGATTAATTCAAAGGAAAAATGCATGTTGCATGTCAAAAAATTTTTATTCTATTTTTAATAATAATAATCATAATCATCATCATCATCATAATAATAACCATAATAATCATAATAATTTTTATTTGAAAATTGTTGGAGTTAAATGAAATTCTATTTAAAAAATTAAATAAATGAATAAATAAAAGTTTTAGAATTGAATAAAAAAGAAAGAGCGCATAGAACCCAAAAGATACAAGAAAAGATTAAGACAAAAATTACGTTATTTAATTATAAAATAATAGATCTATTAATGTGTGAGTGAGAAAGAGAGAAATGAGAATAATAGAAACAAAAGTGAGAGACTCTAACAGAAAGTACTTAATTATAGAGAGAAAAGATGAGTAATTAATGTATAACAGATCTAGGAAAATCAATGAACATATATAAAGTTGATTGATTAAAGGTAATCTTGGCATTCGATTAAAATACGCTCTGACAAGAAGATAATTGCTTTGGCGATGTCGCTTGTTAGTGATTATTATGAATTTTAGACATCCAACTATTATGTGGGGAAATAGTTTTGCCTTTGTTATTCATTTTTCAAATGTCTTTTCAAACAGTAGAGAAAATCTGAGGGTCAAGAGATATCTAGTGCAATGTCTCCCAAAAACCTAGGTACATGAAGGCTTGGAACCAATACTTAAACCATCCCTGTGAGGCTGTGACTCAGAACTCAACAAGTCTCCGTGACAGAACTCAACAAGCTCTGCTAGTTAAAGCCTAAAGGTCGCATAAAAAATCTACGTTGTGTAATTCCCTATTAGAAGCAAAATTCAATTTTTTAATGTAATTTTTCTGAACAACCAGCCGAGGAAATTTAAATTCTCAAGGAATTCTCTATCAATTCTATGTTTTGAGAGAAAGTGTGTGTATGAGAGAGAGAGAGTGTGTGTATGTGTAAATGTGAGAGAGAGAATATATGTAAAAAACTGTGTGTGTGTGAGAGAGAGAGAGAGAGAGAGAGAGAGAGAGAGAATATATGTGTGAGAGAGAGTGCGTCTATGTACATGTGTGAAAGTGTGCGTGCAATTGAAAGAGAGCATTTGTAACTTTGGATTAATATTACTACAGCAGTTCAAACGTTTAGCAAATTAAATGATCAATTTTGACTTAAAATTTTGTAAAGAAATTAAGTAGCTCCTAAGAATTGATAGGTTAGGGAATTTTGTTACCAATGATAAAAGTGTATACACTGTAAATGTATAAAAGATTAATTCACAAAAAAACATAATAAAAATACTTAATCCAATAAGTGTTTAAAGGGTTATCAAATAGTCAATTAAACTGAGCTTTTTCGAACTCATTTTGCTTGATAAAATGGAGGTGCAATTATTGCACATGAAAAGTTGGTCCAAGCCATTAGATTCAAACCATAATGCCACCCTAAGCCCACTCTAAACCCCGTTGGTTCAAATAGTGTATACGGAACAAGCTTCAGTATTCTATTTGTCTGAGATTCTCTAATTATAGCCTAACATCAAGAATCGTTGAAGAATTTTGAACTTCAAACTCATAGGTTCCTAGATATGATACTACCATGTAAACAAACTACTCTCCTTTTCGTGTTTTAGAAACCGTAGTTATCATCAACAACAAAGCCTTCAACAAAGAATATATTGCGCATAAAAAGCAATAAAAAACAGCTCATTCAGGAAATCTAATCTGTTAAAAAAGGCCAAGCAAGGCTTCGAATACATGTACATGATGATTCGAAAACGCTTGCATCACCTGTAATGGCTAAATCACTGGTACATTTTGTTTCAAGATCATGAATAACAAGCTTTTCTCCATGAATCTGCAAAACCAATTTGCTCTTGTTCTTCGACAGAGCTAAAGGTGTTAAGATTCGAAAGCTCAGTCCTGAAGGTATTGTAACTGAAGTTAACTTTGTCCAAGATTTTTCCACTCCATATTCTTCGATCACCCAGAGCCGTATCTACAGTAATGATCAGAAGGGCAGCTGAGCTGTTTGGCATTTGCAGTAGTACACTAGTACTAGAGCTATGAGCTTCAAGATCCAAATCTGAAGTATATAATTTGTCTTGGTTCAGGGCAATAATTTTGATCCCATTGGGGGAATTCGCTTCTTGGTTGGCTTTGCTGAGATGCATCTTGATGAAGCCTGAGCTATCAATTAAAGCACGCCATGATTTTGATACACACGTAGACCGTAGCAGAGAATGAAACGGCAGCCTCAAGAGCACATGGGCAAGCAAATGGTCTGGAATATAATCTGACATTGCTAACTGTTAGAAACAAACAGAACCTCGGCGATATATTCTTTGAACTGATTTTGCTCAAAGGAAAGGATATTGCAGATTGAAGCCTTGATAGCATATAATATATACGGCAGTTTTGCAATTCTTTAAACTGCTCAGGCCAAGACTTGGTCAAAGTCAAACTCAAGAACATGAACTTGCACTTGAAGGAAAGGAAATAGGCAGACCCAACTTAAGAGGATTCCATGTGCTAAGATTCGTTTATATTAAATTTCTTCTTGTTTGCTTTTATTTTATTGGTTATTTGTTAAGCCAATGAGTGATTAGACATAACTAAATTATGCTTAGTAGTGCAAGCTGACGTTTTAAATCCAACTAGAATTTCAGTGTTTGCACCTAGTCATTGGATCGAAGACAAGGTATAGTCACACAGAAGTGGATTTGTTGCTTCACTTATGAATTAAGCATAATTCCTCACAACCGCTATTTGTAAATTTCAATCGTTACCGATACTAAGTATAAAGAAAATACGAATGTTACATATTCAAAGTTACAGACTTCTCTTAACCACTAGTTTTGCCAACTCTATCTTTATTCTATCTCCTTATTTATAGTTTACGTATTTAAACCTTAGCTTTAGACACTTCACAAATTCTTAGCTAGTTCCATATCTAGTATCAAGGGGGAAAGTCCACGAAATGCGTGGGAGGGGCGCCTATGTGTGCAATGATCCTTGATGATTTTTGGTAGAAAATTTGGAGGGATTTTATTTATGAAAATGTATAGTTATAAAATTGCATGGAGTAGCTGTAGTGGTAACTTTTTTTTTTTTTTGTAAAGTTATATACACGTTTGAAAAGTTATGCATAAAGGTCATGGAAAATTAGGTTAAAATTGTCAACTAGTTTGGTGTAATAATTAGGTTTCTCGATCGTTAATTAGCTTCGAGGTTCTGATTATGAGCAATTTACAGTAAGCTACTCGCTTAAAATACGACAAAGTGAGCAAAAAGATGGGTATCATATTAGATAACCACACAAGTTTCATTATAAACAAGCATACCGTAGGCACCATATGTAGCCATACTCTTAATTTCAGATGTGAAACCTTAATTATTCTAGCTTAATGGTAAGTTGTCTTTTGGAATAGTAGTGCTCAGGGATACAGTTGATAGATTTTAAAGTATTCTATCTAGCTTTTCCATTCACAGCTCAAGTTCGCTGATTGTTTGCTGGTACATGTTTGATCTTTGACCGGAGATGATGATGTTGCTGCAATGTCAACTTTGGTTGCTACCGGATTTGCTGCCAATTTGTCTCCACTTATTAGGAGAAAGAAATGTAGTTTTAGTCCTAATGTTTAGCACATGCGTGATATTGGTCCTTAAAGATTTAGCAAAAAAAAATTTGATCTCCAATGTTTTACGCTTGTACAGCTGCAGTCCCTAAAGTATTAGCAAGAACAAGTTTCTTCCCCAATGTATTCAATTTAAAGCAGATTTAGGATATCTGAAAAAAAAAAATTTAATTACTGCAGAATTTAGTCCCGTGTTCCCATATTTCTATTAAATTGAAATTAAAAATAAAGAAGCAAAATAGCAGCTAACTTTAGAAACAAGATTAAGGACTACAAATTTATGTGCTAACTAATTAACCAGTAAAAAAAAAAATAAATTTGTTAAACTATAGATTTGAAACCAATCCGAGCAAGTTCATTGATCTAAAGCTTATTTTCACTCTCTAAGCAAAAATCCTATTACTCAATTTTTGCATATAGTTCAACAAGTCTCATTTTGTCTTGGTTTCTCAATCAATTAGTTACTTACATGTCATCTTGTTAGTTATTCTTATTGTTTATAGTTAGCCATTTTTTGGTTCATTATTTTAAAAAAATTAATTTAATCAACCTATAGCTGCACATGACTGATTCGGTTAATAATCCATCAATTATCCTAAATTTGCTTCAAATTAAAAATATCCACCAAATTATGAGCGGTATTTGTTCTCACAATTCCAGCATTGTACTCAGGGTAATCGGACTGTTTATGATTACCAAGCAGAGTTCTTGCATTTATTATCCCATGATAATATATGGAGTCTGAGAGATAACTTTTCTTAAGATTTCTGGATAGGTTGATTTGGAGTGTATGCGAGAGATTGGTATTCAGCTAGTTCTTATGCTATCAAATACACACAACCTAGTTTTAAAGGCCGAGTTGAGTTTGGCTTGGAAGAAAAATACCGAGGTCAAAGGTTATGGAGAAACTTGACTCGAATTGGTTTAATGTCAAGGAGAACCAAAGAGACAGTCAAGAAACCTAAGGTGCTAGGTGTCTTGAGGATAAGAGGCTAGTGGTGGATGACCGAAGGCACCTAAGAGAACCAATGCAAAGTAATCCAATTTATGGGTGATAAGTGTAAATGGGGCATACTTCCAATAATTGTCCCAACCATCGGCAAGAGAACTTGGTGGAGCACACTAGTAATGATCATGAAGTAGAGGATTTCATGTATGGAGTTGAGTTAAAAGAAGATGAGGATGAGGAGGAGCTCTAGTCTTTTCCCTTTGTGGTTCAAAAGTTGTTATTGTCACTCAAGAAGGAGAAGGAAACATAATGGCATCAACTCTTCTAAACCAAGTGCCAAGTTTTCAATAAGCTTCCTGATTCAATTATTGATAGTGGTGCTTTAGATAATATTAACTCAAAATAGCTTGTTGAAAAATTAAAATTGCTTACTGAGAAACAATTTAAGCTATAGAAAATTGGTTGGATAAAAAAAGTAGAGTCGGTTAAGGCGGTTGAGTGTTGTAGAGTGCCTTTTACTATTGGCAAGCATTAACATCTATAGGTTTTTGAAGGTCAACAAAAGGATGAATTTGATCCCTTTGAAATAAAGTGAGCATCCTAAATCCGTGGATAAGGTCAATATAGTAGTAAGAAAATTTTTACCATTGCTAGTTTAGAGTCAAATTTTATTGTAGATGTCAAGGAATCTAGGAGATGCATGCCGTAGTATTAAAAGGAGTTTGAAGTACCAAGTCAAAATCTAAAATTTTAGCGAAAGTTCATTAGGTGCTGAACAAATTTAAAGATATTATCCCGGATGAACTTCCAGTTGGACTACCCCTCAAGCCAGAACTTCAGTGTGCCATTGATCTGGTTCCTAGGCCAACTTTGCCGAACCTGCCACATTATCAAAGGAATCCCAAGAAGAGTGAAATTTTGTAGCAGATAGTGGATGATTTGCTAGAGAAAATATCCAATCACATAAGCATATGTTGTGCTAGCTCTATTGACTCTCAAAAAGAATGGTTTATAGTGGATGTGCGTTGATAGTTAAGCTATTAACAAGCTTACTGTGCATTATCAATTTCCTATTCCCATATTAGAGGACATGTTAGACTGCTTGTCTAGAGCTCGTGTATATACCAAGATTGATCGAATGGTGGATACCATTAGATATGCATCCAACCAGGAGATGAACAAAAAATTACATTGAAGACCAAGGAGGGCTTGCATGAGTGGTCGATGATGCCTTTGGGCTATCCAATGCACTAATACAGTCATGGAATTGATGAATGAGGTTTTGAAACCTATTATTGGCAAATTTTTTCTTGTGTATTTTCATGATATATTAATTTATAGTGTTAACGAAGAGGAGCATTTGAGCCAAGTGCTGAAAGTTTTGTAGGAAAATAAATTATATATCAATTTGAAGAAGTATGATTGCTTGATAGCAATCTTGGTCTTCTTAGGCTTTGTTGTTAGTTTGAAAGGTATTGGTGTAGATGAAAGAAGGGTGAAGGCTATTCAGAAATGGCCTACTCCTCATACTGTGATAGATGTTCATAGCTTCCATGACCTAGCAGCAACCTTTTATAGATGTTTTATCCACAATTTTAGCTCTATTGTGGTCCCTTTGATGAATTGCATAAAGAAGGAAATTTTCAGTGATGTCCTAAGTAGGAGCAGAGTTTCAGGTTGATTAAAAAGAAGTTTACCATTGCACTGTGTCTAGTTCTCTCAAGTTTTGAGAAGTTGTTCATAGTGGAGTGTGATGCACGTGATGTTGGGATTGGAGCTATTTTGTCTCAAGAAAGGAGGCTAGTGGATTTCTTTAGTAAGAAGTTAAGTGAAGTTCATCAAAAGTTTTTGAGGCATTGGAAGCATTACTTGATCTTGAATTAGTTTGTTTAATATGCTGATCACCAAGCCTTGAAGTACATCAACAATTAGAAGCAAATTAGCAAGATACATATTTATTAGGTAGCATATCTTCAATGATTTTTCTTTATTTTGAAGCACAAGACTGGGTAACAAAATAAGATGGTGGATGCTTTGAGTAGACGAGCGACCTTGATGGTGACCATGAGCCATAAGGTCATCGGGTTTGAAGTTCTCTGGGAACTCTACGTTAATGATGATGACTTCAAGGAGGTGTAGCTTGCATGTCAGACCAAAGCAACACAAGATGATGTTAGGACCGGGCCAGGAATAGACAAACTCAAGTTAGCACAAAGTAGGCGGTATAACCGACCATATAACAGATAGGTGGTAGATACCAGTCATATAATAATTAGGCGGTAAAACCGACCATATAAAGACGGATAACAAAGCAAATAAAAGACACAGAAGATTTACGTGGTTCGGTCAAATTGACCTACGTCCACGGGCGAGGGAGGAGCAATATTTCTACTATGAAGAAGAAATACAAAAGACCGTAGGAAAGTGGTTCCTAGGCCAATAGGCACTTACAAAAGAGTTTAGAAAATATTCCTAAACTCAAAATAAGAGAGGCTAAAATATTTGACTAAATGGGCTAAATGACTCAAGAAGCTAATAGCCCATATAACTCTCTTAAATGGTGCAATTCATTCCTTCATAAGGCTCCCTTATTTATAGGAAACCAAAGGAAGAATTCCTTTGGCTTCTACCGATGTGGGACGAAGCACCAAAGGCATTTGGTCAACAAATGCAGCTTCAACAAATCTCTACCTTGATGAGTCCCCAACATCGAGAGATTATAAACTTGCTCCACCTTCTCCATATAAGCCCCAATGGGCTTAAATCACCAATAACGAACACCAACCAAGTCCAAGCACTGCTTGAACTTGTAAACTGGAAGAGGTTTCGTAAACATATCGGCTGGATTGTCCTTAGTATTGATTTTCTGAATAAGGACTTTTCCCTCAGCAATGATATCCCGAATGAAGTGATACTTCACATCAATGTGTTTCGTCCTCTCATGATACATCTGATCTTTAGTCAAGTGTATGGCACTTTGACTATCACAGTGAATATCAATAACACCTTGATATAGACTTAGCTCGCTAAATAAACTCTTCAATCACAAGGCTTCTTTGATTGCCTCGGTCACAGCCATATATTCTGCTTCAGTAGTAGACAAAGCTACGACAGGTTGTAGAGTAGCTTTCCAACTAACAGCACAACCGCCAATGCAAAATACATAGCCTGAAAGTGATCTTCTCCTGTCAAGATCCCCAGCGTAGTCTGAGTCTACAAAACCAACCAAAGTGTTATTATTTCTTCCAAACTCCAAACATGCATTTGAAGTACCTCGCAAGTATCTGAGAATCCACTTCACAGCTTGCCAATGTGCTTTACCAGGGCAAGACATATATCTGCTAACAACACTGACTGCTTGTGCAATATCTGGACGAGTACAAACCATTGCATACATAACACTGCCGACTGCACTGGAATAAGGAATCCGTGCCATATGATCTTCCTGTTCATCTGATTTTGGTGATTGAGCAGCAGATAACCGAAAATGGCTAGCAAGAGGAGTAGATACTGGTTTAGCATCTTTCATGCCAAAACGCTCCAAAACTTTCTCAAGGTAATTTTTCTGGGTCAAGAACAACTTTCCTACTCCTCGATCTCGCTTGATATCCATGCCAAGAATTTTCTTAGCTGCTCCCAAATCTTTCATTTCAAATTCACTATTTAACTGCAGTTTCAAAGTGTGAATTTCTGACAAATTCTTGGCAGCAATGAGCATGTCATCAACATAAAGTAGCAAATAAATGAAAGAACCATCATTTAACTTCCGGAAGTAAACACAACTATCATACATGCTCCTCAAATAACCATGACCCAACATAAAGGAATCAAACCTTTTATACCATTGTCTTGGAGACTGCTTCAATCCATATAAGGATTTCTTCAATAAGCAAACATGGTCTTCCTTACCTTCAATCTCAAAACCCTGGGGTTGTTTCATATAAATTTGTTCTTCAAGTTCGCCATGTAAGAAAGCTGTCTTAACGTCGAGCTGTTCTAACTCCAAATTATACATGGCAACTAAAGCAAGCAAAACACGAATAGAGCTATGTTTAACAACAGGTGAGAATATATCATTAAAATCAACACCTTGTACCTGACTATAGCCCTTTGCAACCAATCGTGCTTTATATCTTGCATCTTCAACCCCTGGAAATACCTTCCTTTTTCTTGAAGATCCACTTGCAACCAACAATTTTCTTAGCTGACGGCGGCTTTACAAGAACCCAAGTTTCATTACGATGAAGAGATTCAATTTCTTCATTCATCGCAATCAACCACTTTGCAGAATCATCACAAGAAACTGCTTCTGAATAGGTGGAAGGCTCACCAATTGCATCAGTTTCTTCTGCAACAGATAAAGCATATGCAACTAAATTTGCATATCTTTGTGGTGGTCGAATGTCTCTCCTTGCTCTATCTCTGGCTATGGAATACTCTTCTTCTTCAGAACTATCTTCAACAGTAGATTCAGGTGTATCTACTGCCATTTGAATAGAAGATTTGGTCTGAGAAGGACCAGAACTGCCAATATCAAGCTCCACCTGCTTCTGTGTACTATCAGTAGTACAAGGACTAGAAGACTCTTTCTTGGAAGATAACATAGATAATTCATCAAAAGTAACATCTCTACTGATTACAAATTTTGGGGATTTGGGATCAGGACACCATAATCTGTATCCTTTCACCCCAGAAGCATACCCAAGAAAAATGCACTTTTTAGCCCTAGGCTCCAATTTTCCATCATTCACGTGCATGTATGCTGGACACCCAAAAACTTTTAAATTGGAGTAATCAGCAGGAGTACCTGACCAAACTTCCTCAGGAGTTTTGAAATCAAGAGATGCAGAAGGAGAACGGTTGACAATATAACAGGCCATATTGATCGCCTCTGCCCAAAAGTCGTTTGTCAACCCTGCATTAGAGATCATACACCTTGCTCTCTCCAAAAGCGTTCTGTTCATACGTTCGGCCACACCATTTTGTTGAGGCGTCATCCTGACGGTGTGATGCCGAACAATTCCTTCATTCTTGCAGAATTCATTAAATTCACCTCCACAAAATTCCATGCCATTATCTGTTCTCAACCGCTTAATGTGTTTTCCTGTTTGCTTCTCAATCAAAACTTTCCATTGCTTGAAAGTTAGGAAAACATCATTTTTATGCTTAAGAAAATATACCCAAACTTTCCTTGAATAATCATCAATGAAAGTCAACATGTACCTGGCACCACCTTTAGAAGGAGCACGAGAAGGACCCCATAGATCTGAATGAATGTAATCAAGAGTACCTTTTGTCTTGTGAATTGCTGGTGAACTGAAGCTGACTCTTTTCTGCTTCCCAAAAATACAATGTTCACAGAATTCCAATGGACCGGTACTTTGTCCACACAGAAGTCCTCTTTTGCTTAGTATGCCCAAGCCTTTTTCGCTCATGTGCCCCAAACGCATATGCCATAATTTTGTGATGTCTGTATCTGACAAAGATGATGTTGAAACAGCAGCAGCACCTGTCACAGTAGATCCCTGCAAAATATACAAAGTACCATATCTGTGTGCCTTCATAACAACAAGAGCTCCTCGAGTGATTTTGAGAACTCCGTCTCCACCTGAATACCTGCACCCGATAGACTCAAGAGTGCCCAAAGAGATGAGATTTTTCTTCAAATCTGGAACATGTCTAACATTTGTGAGCGTCCTCACAATACCATCGTACATTTTAATCCGGATTGTGCCTTTGCCAACAACTTTACAAACAGCGTTGTTGCCCATTAAGACAACTCCACCTTCAGTTGATTCATATGTTGAAAACCAGTCCCTATTGGGACACATATGATACGAACAACCCGAATCTAAAATCCACTCATTGTTAGACCTAAAATTATTTTTCGTTGCACAGAAAATGGTTCCATCATTCTCATCAGCTGCTATACTAGCTTCAGCGGATTCAGTATTTTTCTCAACAAATTTCCCCTTTTGCTTTTCTTTATTTTTCAATTTAAAGCAATCAGAAATAACATGGCCCTTCTTTTTACAATAATTGCACACCACATTTTTATGTCTGGACTTGGATCTACTTCTATTTTCTGTGTTTCTCCTTTCAGATCTACCCCGAACAAACAAGCCATCGGCTTGACTCCCACTAGTTTCCCCAGTAATGTCCCTATCTATCTGCTCTTTAGATTTTAATGCAGATTTAATTTCCCGATACGAAATTGTTTCCTTTCCATAAATCATAGTATCGCGGAAATGCTTAAAAAACTGGGGAAGGGAACACAAAAGTAATAGGGCTTGATCTTCATCATCAATTTTCGAATCTATATTCCCCAAATCCATAATAATGGAATCAAATTTATCAAGATGGGAGAGTATAGATGTACCTTCAGACATCCGAAGCATGTACAAACTCTGCTTCAAATATAGCCGATTCTCGACTGTCTTCTTCATATACAAGGCTTTCAATTTATCCCACATAGCCTTGGCCGAAGTCTCCGTTGCTACCTCACGCAATACCTCATCGGAGAGATTTAAGATTATGCTGGATCTGGCCTTCTTATCCATATCAGCGAAATTCGCATCCTTGACATCTTCTGGTTTGTTCTCGATTCCGTGAATCGCTAGATCAACTCCGTCTTGAACAAGAATGGCCTCCATCTTGAGCTGCCACATTCCGAAGTTGACATTCCTGTCGAATTTCTCGACAACCGTCTTTGTTATCGTCATTGTTGCCGCAAAATCTGTAACGTGAAGTTTGTCTCAAAAAACTGGCTAAACAAATATGCAAGTCTCGTGAGCGGGCCCCACAGGGTGAGCGGGCCCCACGAGATAAGCAGGCCCACGGGGATGAACGGACCCCACAAGATGAGCGGGCCCCACAGATAAACGGACCCCACAGGATGAGTGGGCCCCACAGGATGGACGGACCCCACCAGATGAACGGGCCCCACCAGATGAACCTGTCTTGCAAAATATAACAACCAGCTCTGATACCAGTTTGTTAGGACCGGGCCAGGAATAGACAAACTCAAATTAGCACAAAGTAGGCGGTATAACCGACCATATAATAGATAGGCGGTAGATACCAGCCATATAATAATTAGGCGGTAAAACCGACCATATAAAGACGGATAACAAAGCAAATAAAAGACACAGAAGATTTACGTGGTTCGGTCAAATTGACCTACGTCCACGGGCGAGGGAGGAGCAATATTTCTACTATGAAGAAGAAATACAAAAGACCGTAGGAAAGTGGTTCCTAGGCCAATAGGCACTTACAAAAGAGTTTAGAAAATATTCCTAAACTCAAAATAAGAGAGGCTAAAATATTTGACTAAATGGGCTAAATGACTCAAGAAGCTAATAGCCCATATAACTCTCTTAAATGGTGCAATTCATTCCTTCATAAGGCTCCCTTATTTATAGGAAACCAAAGGAAGAATTCCTTTGGCTTCTACCGATGTGGGACGAAGCACCAAAGGCATTTGGTCAACAAATGCAGCTTCAACAGATGACTTTCATATCTTTGACGGTTATCTCTTTAAAGATAACAGAAGGGCATGAGGGGTGTGCCAGAACTGCCCTTCGGATGATTTTCAAAGATGGTACACTTCATTCCATACAGTAAGACTTTGGATGCTTCACACATTGCTTGTTTGTTCTTTTATTAAGTTGTTCACTTGTTTGGACTGCCTAAATCCATTACATTCTGACTATGATACCAAGTTCCCGGGCCATTTCTAACTATGTGAAAGATGTTTGGCATATCATTGAACTTTAGCAGAACTGTTCAGCCTAACATAGATAGTCAAAAAGAAGTTGCCAATTGATCTTTTAAGGAATTTGGTGCATTGCATATGTGGAGAGCGACCTAAATAGTGGGATCATGCTCTTTCCTAGGCTGAGTTTGCTTTTAATAGCGCAATTGATGGCTCCATTGGTTGGTCTATATTCTCTATTATATATGTTCAACCTCCTAGACATGCATTGGATTTGGTGCAGCTTCTAAATGTTTCAAGTTATAGCATTGCCACGAGGAATATGGTTAAGGATTCGCAAGCTATACAAGTAGGGGCGAAAGTGAAATTGGAGGCAACTAATGCTAAATTCAAAGCTTCTGCAGGTAACATTGTCATGCTATAGTATTTGAAGCAGGTAATGAGGTGATAGTTCTTCTGCATAAGGAGAGGTTTTCTGTTGGCAAATATCACAAGCTACAACCAATGAAGCATGGGCGTTACAAGATTCTTCAACGAATCAATCCTAATGCTTATGTGGTTGATTTGCTAAGTTTTATGGATATTCCACGTACATTTAATGTCTCAAGCCTTTATTTCTATCCCCCTTCAGAGCAACCTTTATATCAAGATTTCCAAGACAACTCGAGGGCGAGGTCTTCTTAAATGGAAGAGACTAATGTAGAGCATGTTGCACATGACTTCTTGGACAAGAGGAACTGAACAAAGAAAGGCATGGGTAAGCGATGCGAGACAAACTTAAGACGAAATCTAACGCCAAGTTTGGCCTCATGACAGACACTGGACATCCTATTGATGAACTTCAGAAAAATTCCAGCGTGAAGACCAGCATCATCACTGGTGCCAAACATTATCGCGAATGGGTCGTTTTGTGCTTTGTTTTTCCATTTTCAGCTGTAATTCATTTCCTTATTCAATTTGAATTTGTTACCTATATATAGGCATACTAGGGCTATTGTTATTTGATTTTTATCAACTTTTATCAAGTTAACTTGGTTTTTACTAAATTTCTCTCAAGCTTCTTGAGAAACAAGGTTCTTTCAAATCTTTCCAAAAGTTGATCGTGAATCACTCCTCTGTTATTTTTGGGAATCGTTTGTGAAACAACTTCTTCCTACCGCTTCCGTGTCAAATTGCACCTAGTGCCAAACATTAGGATCGAATTTATTTTTGTTAAAACTTTAGGTATTAAAACTGAACGAGTGATAGGTAACTTGTGACATGCTTGCTGATTATTTGGTTTTCATCAGCAAGTGCATTCTTGATATGCATCACAATTGCTAGGTGGTTTTCTACAGTACTGGAGCTGTAGCTGTAGTTAGTTTTCTTGACCAAACACACTATGCAAATTTTACCTTTCTATTTTTCTGCATTTTTTGTTATTATAGTCAAACTAAAAGGATTATAGACCTGTGCAATTTTGTCAGGAAAAGTGTAAGGAAGTAAATCTAGCAAATCTTGTCAGCACAAGTGCTATGGAACATCAAGATTTGTTGATTTTGAACTTCAAACTTAGAGGTACCTAAATACAACAATACCATCCAAAGAAACTAGTCTCCTTTCATGTTTTAGAAACCACAGTTTTCATCAACAACAAAACTTCAACTGAGAATACATCACGTATAAAAGCAAAAGAAACAGCTCGTTCTGAAAATCTAATCTGTTCCAAAAGGCCTAACAAGGCTTCCAATACATGTACATGATGATTGAACAAAACTTACATCACCTCTAGTGGCTAAATCACTAATACATTTTGTTTCAAGATCATGAAGAACAAGCTTTACTCCATCAATCTGCAAAAGTAATTGCCTCTTGTTCTTTGATAAAGCTAGAGGCGTCAAGTTCCAAAATGTCCAACCAGGCATTGTAACTGAAGTTAACTTGGTCCAAGATTTGTCCACTCCATAATATTCCATCACCCAGATATCAGCACCAAATCCTCCACTTACATCATAGTACAACACTAAACAAAGGGATCCATTCAAGACCTTCAAGTTATGCTGAAAATAACCTAGAGGCCATGGAATCATTGGACAAGGCATTTTCTGAAAATTTTCACTGCTAAGATCAAAGGAAATGATGTAGATAACACCATTCCATCGGCTTTCCCTCATGAACCAGTGCAATGCACCATCAGCAAGGACACAATCTGGGGCACAGTAACAGTGGTAGTTCTACTGTTTAAATGGAAAATGCTTCATCCTTCTCCATGAGTTCTGCTTTGAGCTATAAACGTAGACTTCATCATACCAACTCGATTGATCTCTATCACATAGATCTGAAAACCTAATCCTATTCAAAACTTTGTATTCATCATTCAAACGGTCATACCCGAATCCAAGATGAAAAATAGCTCTACCACGGGTGTGATATTCAATTGGGAAAGAGGGTAATTCCCAAGACTTTTGAATCCATGGGTTCCACAAAATAATTTTGTTTGTGTCTGGATACATCAGACAAAGAAGTCCATTGCAAGAGCCTTTCAAACAAGCTTCGCTTCCAAAGTAATCCGAAGGGCAGTTGAGCTGTTTGGCACTTGTGGTAATACTAGAGCTATCAACTTCAAGATCCAAAACCAAAGTGTAAAAGTTGTTCTGGTTCAGGCCAATAATTTTGATCCCACTGGGGGAATTTGCTTCTTGGTAGGCTTTATTGAGATGTATTTTGATGAAATCTGAGCTATCAATTAAAGCACGCCATTATTTTGAAAAGCGCCTGGGTTGTAGTAGAGAATCAAATGGTAACCTCAAAAGTACATTTGCAAGCAAATGATTTGGAATGTAATCTGCCATTGCTGTGATTATTGGAAGTAGGACTCGAGTGACGTAGTCTTGCAGGAGAAATTTACTCCGGACGATAAATTTTGATGAAAATTATGGGGAAGTTTCTTTACTCAATTTTGCTCAAACAAATTGATATTGAAAATTTAAGCCTTGATAGATGTGACTCTATAGGATAGCATATTCTATGTATACAGTTTCCAAATGATTTTTTTTTTCTGCGGCCAAGACATGAATTCAACTTGAAGGAAAAGAAACGGAAATAGGATGTGCTAAGATTTCTTATATAAGTAATTTCTTCAATCATTTGGTTAGCTATTTTCAAAATAAAGAGCCTATACTGACAAAAATTGCTTGGATAGGTCAATGGTGAATAGCATTAACATTAGTTGTAAACTATTTAACTCATTGTTGCTATGTTGAGTACAGAAAGAGCATGGTTTTTCTTACTCTTTAATTAATCTTTTTATCAGTTAGGTCTCTAAATTCAACCTTCATCTCTAAGTTTGATAATGAAATTAGATCCATAAAACTTTTCATGTTTTCAACCAACAATGTCAACCAAGAGTAGGAAAAACACAATTGGCCAAAGGATAGATCCAACTGTAGGTATAAAGAATTGCTCTTACTCTAATAATTTGTTAAAAGCGTCCCTGCTGACTGAAGTAGACTATTGCTTTTAGGTGTTGGATTTTTGAAAAATTATGTTTTTATCTTTGATAATTTGTTGAAAGTATCTGTATGTGTATGTGTATGTGTATGTGTTACTCTATCCGTATGTGTCGAGAAGTAATTTGACATCAGTTGTTAAAAAAAAAAAAAGAACAAGTAATGTATATAACCTATCATTTTAATTGATAACTACAAGAATAACGGTATTGCTATAAGGAGCTTTAGTTAACGGTATTTTTTTAATAAATAAAAATCATACTTTAATGAATTATTGGGCACTTAGTGAATTTTTTGTAGTTATAACCTAGCACAAAAGAATAGATGCACTTAATAGAAATTAGACACAGTGGAGATGAATAGTAATTCTGAACAATATGGCCTTTATTTGCTAGAACTCTTGTAGTCATCTCACTATGTGGTAGTAAAATTCTTAATAATTAGTAAAGCAGGGTAGATGATCAATACTCCAGAATTGTCATTTCTAAACGTCATGAAATAGGCTTGAGATACAAAACAGCCACAAAAGAAGTATTAGAACCCAAATTTAGGGTTTTAACAACATTAACACGCAGGTCACAAAATTAAAAATAAGGATGGCAACGGGACGGGGTTGGATCAGGGGACCCCTCCCCCACCCCCCGCGGCCTACAAATTCCCCCCGTCCCCACCCCCGCCCCTCCCCGCTTCCCCCGCAGGTGCCCCCCGGGGGCTAATAAAAAATTGTTTTATAAATTTGTTATAGTTAAATTTTAGCAAATAAACAAGCACTAAAATATCAACACATCACCAAATTATTATTCATTGTAATTTCGCAATTGAAACTTATAAAAATAATCAAACAAAAGTTATTTGAATACAATCCAATATGATGAAATAAATACAACTAAAGTAGTCAAGTTTTCACTTTTGGCACAAATACAATTACTAATTCATTATTGTGCTTGTGTTTTTTTTTTTTTAGAAAAAAATGTTATTGTATTAAGTGCAATTAGGGATTTAGTATAAATGTATTAGTAAATTTAGTATAACTAATTAATAATTTCTATTAGTAGTCATATATAATTATTAGTATAATTGATAATATCAATTATATTACATATACTAATATACATTATATAATACATATACTAATACTTTTGGACTGCGATACTCGTGTACAAAATTTTGTAGCCCATTAGAAGCCCTAGTGTAGATAGCTTTTTTAATTATGAGTGTTAATTTCAAACATAGATTAACTTTTCTTACACTGACAATGTATACACTGTTATAGTTGAATTCATGATATATGTGCAAAAAAAAAAAATTTCAATTCAAATTTTGTATAATTATCATTCATCCAATACTGACAATTTATATAAGATTTACTCTTCAAACATCACCTAAGAAAACATTAATATATGTTTATGCAAGTCTCCTAATAAACAAACTCTTAGATTTCTTACCTTAATTATGGTAAGGAAAACACTACAAATTGGAAATAACGGACAAATAAAAGAAAATTCAGCCATGTTTAGAATTTTATGTATACACGATTGACTTAAGTTTTAGTCAAAAGCCAACCTCTAAACCAACGACTTTTGTTGTCTGATCAAGCAAGCATCGGATTTTTCCCAAGTTCGTTCAACTCGTCTCAAACATCCACCCTTTAATTTCCAAAACTCCAATATTTGAAGGCAAGACTATTATTTTTTCCTTTGCAATTCCTTTACATTTTAATTCATAATCATTAAATTATTTAGACACTTATCTTAAGTTTGTGGTATAGAAATTTTATTTTGATGATTATTAATTTGTCAATTGTTCTTATTCTAAATTTGTATCTTAGAACTTTTATTTTAATTTGCATATGATTAATGTGTTTTTATTAAAATTAGTTAATGTTTATCTGATTTTGTTCTGTGAGTTGATTTTCAAGTTTTGCTTTAGACTTTTTCTTTTATTTTCCAAAAAACATTTATTTATTATTTATCATATATTAAACATTAATTGTAAGACTTTGATTTCAAGTTAGTATACATCATTTGTTGTGATATATTTTTTTGTTATACATTGTTTGATTGTTAAAATCCTGCGCCTGCATTTTTTTGCACACACTGAATCGATTTTTACATGGGAAACTCAATGCAATAATCTACAAGCATTTATTAACATTTCGTTCAAGCTAAAGAATGAGTGAAAATTGGGAAACTCAATGCTTACTGTTCCTTCATATTTTTGGAGATTTTCGTTTTATTGCAAGGTAATGTTGATACGAAAAGTCACTGCTTGGACCTATTTTATATCTTTGGAGATTCATTTCTCTTCCTCTACTGCAAGTAACTTTTTATTGCAGAATGCAGCAGCTTTTCCTGTCTCTCTCTGCTTACCTTCAATCATTCTTGAGGAGGGTTCCACGGAAAACAAAAATTTGAAAAAAAGTGTTGGTTCAATTAGGAATGCCCATCTGGTAATAGTGGACTAGTGGAGCACCAGCCCGTTATCCTTCCACTGCAAGGAGCGGGAAGTTCTCGTTGCTCTGTCAAACCAGCCTCACGCAGTGCCCTCCACTTTAGGAGCCAAGCGGTCTCAGCCTCCGCCAAGTCCGCATGACCCAGCTCTTCGCTTGGAATGGGCGAGCCAGTGAATAGCCCTACCAATCCTACCATCCGGACCAATCCAACGTTCCAACACATTAATGCCCCTGCTCAGGTTACAAGCTTGCGCTACCAAGCTCGGCGTCCAACTGCCTTGAGGAAGTTACTTATAAAGCACTAGTACGCATATCAATTCTTCGATGTGGGACAAATTCGTTTCCATTTCCATTCAGGAGTTCTGCGTGTTTTTATAAAGAAACCTGGAAAAATTGACAGATTCGTTTTCTTAAAAACACACGTCTTGATATGGGACACACTTCAATGGAAGCATTAGTGTCAAATTGGGTAATCCAAATGGTGAAAGGTATAAATGTCTATGGAGAATCTCAAATGAGAATTATAGGCATACATTTACTTTTAGTGAAAGCAACCGTCATTCTGACTTTCTTTCTGGATTTCCTGTCTCTATAGGCACCTCATCATTGTCAAATTTTACCTACAAAACTTGCAACATGGTGGACGAATGTAAGAATGGTAGATTACTTAACTAATGTAATATTTACACCTTTATTGATGCAAGCTCACAACCTCTCAGAAAGATTACAAAAAGAGAAGAGGAACAACCATATCAAAGAATAACACCAGCTGATTATACCAGATTCTGATTATTGAAGCACACCAAATTTGCAAGCAGTGATGCTTCAGAATGACCATTGAACATTCTGAAATGAAACCTTTTCATGTACAACAAAATGTTAATTACCGCTGAAAAACTAAATCCCAAACATTTGACTGTGGAGAAAATTTTTGTGAAAATTGGCATTTTAGCTATTGTGCCAAGTCCAGCACTAATCCTAAGTCTGACCAACACTTTCTGTTTCATGCTTCTATTGCTTAATCATACTGCACAAAACACGGGAAAGCTCTTCCAGTGGTATGCTATTATTTTGAAGCAATATTGCTGTCTTAAAGCCCTTAGCAAGTTTATGTTATTTATTCTAAAATCCATATTGCTCGATTAGATTAAAGCAGAAGAATGCTATTTCTTTCCTTTTTTGATCAATCCAGTGAACTAGGAAGATGGCATTTGACCTCAAGCTTTAAATTGGCTCATACTTTTTGTAAATGAAAGTGAATTTGTGTTTTAAATTATGTTTCTATACATCTTTAGATATTTTTCCTCGAAACATAAGAATAAGTATATAGAAATGAATCCCTATGCATATAAGTATGCCTTCCAATATCTATAGGATTCCTTGGGGTATCTTAGGCTTGCAATTTAACCAAGGTAATCAACTCAAACTCGCGAATAGCTCGGTTAACTACTTAACTCAACTTTGGCGTTGATCATGTTCAAGTGGCACAAATTTGAGCTACTCGAAAATGCTCACGAGTCAAGCTTGATAAGGTGCAAAATTGTCATTTAAATTGTGATTATTTTCCCTTTTATCTTAGCCAAATATTGTTTTAATCGTCGGATTCTACTGATATTTCGTTAGTTGTGCTAATTGTAGGGAATTATGTGAGACGTGATCAAAAGGAGTAATTTTCCAGCATTCTAAGAGTTAATTTGATGGAAGCGTGTTCAGAGCCTATTTCCAAATCCAAGTCGAACTCAATTTTTGAAGAAAGATTTTAAAGACTTTAATTTTCATTGTTAGTTCTAGTAGTGGATTAGGGAACTTGAAATATTATCTTAGTAGTTACCTTTTCCTATTTAAGAAACATGCGGTGTTATTGGTAATAGAGACCGAAAAGGAAACAAAAAGAAAAAGCAAAGGACGGACCGTTTGATTAATAGTTCGGCCAGCAACAATTTCGGGGGTGACTCTTTGAAGTACAATACACGGCCGTCACTTACTTTGGCTCTTCTTCTGGCCTTTTTGTTAGTTTTAGAGGAAAAATCATACCCAATTGTTATCAATGGAGTCCTGTGGATTTCCTTTGAGGATACGTAGCTAAATCTTCTTTTCTAGTCAAGGGTTAACTTGAAGACGCAGTTCCAAACATTTGTGAGATCGAATTATTTTTATTTATTTCTTTTATTCATTGGTATTCGTGCATTTTCTGGTTTAATTTCTTATGATTGTTTTGTTATTTGAATGTCAAGGGTCCGATATTCGAATTAACCTAATAATCTACTGCTAAATTAACCTGTTAAATCCTTAATTGTTTGATTTGTTAATACTAGTGGCGACTAGCATGATTGGTCCCATGTCAGGAAAACATATTATCTAATTTAAACAATTCTCGTAGCATGTTTGTTGGTTAAGGTTAGGCTTTTCTAATTCTTAATGCAATCGAGAAATTAAATCCTATAGTCGTACCTAGGGTTATTTCTTGGTTAGAGAAATAGTTAACGGTCATATCTTGGCTATCGAAAAAGTAAGGAAAAGTTGGTTGTTTATTGCGTGTATGGCAACTATAACCAATCTATTAATGAGTAATTGAATTATCTTTGCATCGATGATTAGTTGAATGGACCGTGTTTGCAAAGTTGCACCTTTGACTAGAATCGTATCTATTATTGATTCGTTCATATTTATTTCGTGCGTTGCTTTCATTTAGTTAATTATTTATTTTTATATTTTTATTAAATTCCCCATACGTTGAACTCAAGGAGAAACATATTTTCTCAATCCCTATGGATTCGACCCTACTTACCATTGTATACAAAATTTATACTTTATTTGAGTAGGTATTTATTATTATACATGTTCGATACCTGTCAAAACTCCAATATTATATTCTTAAGCTCGCAGGCTCAACAAGCCTAATCGAGCTTCCAATACATACACACATACATACATACATACATACATACATGCATGCATATATATATATATAATTTTAATATTTATTATTGTAAAATGTCAATTATATCCCTTATTTAAAATTATATGTAAAATATTAATTTTTTATTAAGTAAGATCTATTAGACTTCAATGGGCAAGAAGGTAAATCGAAGTCGAACTCGAGCTCAACTTCTAGAAGGTCGATGAGCTTGAGTTTGAGTTTAATTATTTTAACTTGAGTAGAACTCAAGTTGGACACTATCCAAACTCGATCTGACTTCGGATGCACCCCTATCTTATTTCCTTTTGGGTGTTGGACCTTGTGGAGTAATCGTAGTAAGAAAATCTTCGAGCCCAATAGACCTTGCACCAATCTTTTCAACCTATGTGCAAATTGAGCTTCAGAGTTTTTTTTTTTTTTAGTTTGGTCCTTCAAGAACTCATTCTAGCCCAACCAGAATTGAATCGTTTTTGGTTTTTTTTTTGGACCTCCAAGAGCTTCTGTCTTTTTTTTTTCCACCCATCTCTTGGACGACTCCTCCTACCATATGGTCTAAACTTAACACTGATGAATCAGCCCAAGGCAATCCTATCTTGGCAGGGACTGGAGGAATAAGAAGAGATACCTGCGAAAACTGGATATTGGGCTCCTCAAGGAACCTTAGAGTAGCAACAAGTGCCTTTGCAGTATGCTCGGCATCAAGCATAGTTATTAAATCCAATCTAGTCTGGCGGTTGAACCGGTCAGTCTGATGATCCGGATGTTAGATGAGGCCGAGTCTCTAGTTTGATCAGACAAGAACTTGACCCGGTCAAATCTAGACAAACCCGTTTTTCCGGTAGTTCAACCGAAAATTCGCCCAATTTTTCAATTAACCCAGTTACCTTTTTTTTTTAATTGTGGGTCTTTGTTTTTGAAACAAAATGTTTATATGGTTTTGATAAAATTTGTCCATTGGATCTTTATTTAAATATAGATAGACTTCACCCCTTGCTTAGTTTTTATTTGATAACTTAATATTTTTTTAATAAACTTGTTCATATATTTATTATACAATTAATCCTTTTAACTTTTAAACTAATAATATTTGATTAGTTAGAAAATTACTTTGTTTTTAAATAAAAAATAAAATAATTAAAAAACAACGCTATATTTTTTAAAACAAGTGATATAAATTTTGTTTTATACTTGACTATATTATTTATTTATTTAAAAGTACAATAAAATGAAATCAAAGCTTCTATTAATATCTATATATTTATTATATATCTTTCTAAGTATAATAATTAGTATCTAAAAGCATTTTTTATACATTTTATGTATATTAAAATTACTATTTTATATTTATAAATATTAAATTAATACTCACAGATTCACCCAGTGACTCAGTCCCTCTACCAAATTCTTTACTGGGTCGGGTTTACTAAGGCATGGGTAAATGCTGGATGTCCAGCATAGTATTCCTTTGCTGAAAATTGAATTAGACTCCTTACTTGAGGTTAATTTGTTGGAAGAAAATAAATTTGATACTCATGAATTTTCTCCTATATTACATGATTATAGGACACCCACGGGACAGCTACGACATGTGGTATTGAGGCATAATTTTCGAGAGGCCAACCGTTATTCACAGAATTGGTGAGAAAGTGCTGCGGCGAGATGAAATCTTTTGTTATATACCCCCACTTGGCCTTCTTTTGTATTCCCTTTTCTTTTGGAAGACATTATCAATAAGTACGCATCTCTCAAGTATTGCTGCCTTTGCTTGTTACTCAGTTGTATTTTTATTGCTAACTATCTATCAACTTTATAGCAGGCAGTAACACATTGATCACTTACAAATTTGGACGTGAGCCAACGCCAAAGTATAATATCGCTATAAATGTTTGTATCTTTTTCTTTTTGATAAGATAAAGATTATTTTGTTAATGAACTTGCTAAAATTCGTCCAGTTTCAATTGCTCAATAAAATTGAGGGTATAGATGTTTAGCCAATTGCACCAATTGCAAGAGATGTTTGTACTATCTTGTTTTTTGTTTGAAGGATGTTTGTACTATCTTGTTTTTGTTTGAAGGAAAATTGAGCTTTTGACTTTTACTATTATATTAATTGATAGTTTGGCTATTTTGGTACGTGGTTGCAGCTCCAAATCAGATTATTGTTAAATATTTTAATTTACGGAATTTTGTTCCAAAGATGGGGGAGCGGGAAGAAAGACCAACGGCACAAACAAGTCTTTTCTTATGTATTTACACCAACAGTCCATAACATTTTGCTGTCTTAACTTCCTACCATGATTTCCTAAAGAAATTTTTTAATCCATATTTATATATTGGATTATTCTATTTCTATGTCCTTAGGACACATGATAAGAGGTGGACCTGAATGTTAGTTGTTTGAAAAAGTTTAAAATTTCTTTGCTAAAGTTTCCTGAATTTAGAGGGAAATGATAATGTTTGAAATTTATAGTGGATCCACTGCTTATATTTTTTATTCTTATTCTGGCACAGAATAGATAAAACCTTACGTATTTTATTGCTATAACAACCTTTAACTTACTCCTATATTATAAGAAAGGGAAAGGGAAGGATCAAAGGGATGATAAGGATAATTTATAGGGATAATTTCAGAAACCTCCCCTGAGGCTTCAGACAATTTCATGGACCTCCCCTGAGGTTTCCACAATTACACTGACCTCCCCTGGCAGAACTTGGGACCCAATTGCTGACATCATATAATGCAAAATTACTATTATACCCAAGACATTGTGTGTTATTATAAGACTGAAATCTAATAAATAAGTCATTAGGGTCCAAATTAAATCTTTCAATTTCATTAACCAACTTACCAGTTGGAATCTTGCTAATCAAAAATCCATTTAACCAACTGGCGCCAATTTCGTTCACCAATATGGCACCATTTTGCTAATTGACATCAGGGACAAGACAACAAATCAGTCTTTTATATATTGTGAAGAAGGCATCAAGGAGAAGAAAGAAACATAGATCTTCGGGTTTTGATTCTAATAAAGTGCTGGATTTTTAGTCATTTCATATCTAGCTGCAATGAATTGAATTAATTATTGTCTAAGAAATGGTTATTTGTAATTGTTCACTCATTTATCATTTGACATTTCTTGCTCTTCCGTTTTTCCCAATGTTTATGAATGTATGATCTTTCTTCTTCCAATCTTAAATTGTGGTGGTTTCATGTTTTACTAATAAAGATCTTCATCATTGGCCTTAGTTGCCTCCTATGGTATTTCATTGGTGCTATCTTGCTTTGTGTCAGTTTTTTTAACTCCCCTTTTTGTCATGTAGGATCATTCGCTAAGGTATTTAGCTTGTAAACAGTTTTCCTCTCTTATTTTTCTT
This sequence comes from Coffea eugenioides, assembly GCF_003713205.1. Taxonomy (NCBI): domain Eukaryota; kingdom Viridiplantae; phylum Streptophyta; class Magnoliopsida; order Gentianales; family Rubiaceae; genus Coffea; species Coffea eugenioides. Next base: position 28,321,909 of record NC_040040.1, on the reverse strand, counting down.
TTCCTCTGCTAAGGTATTTTCTCACATTGGTTCATTGAATTGTTGGACTGCAATTCAACAGGACATTGCAAAAGCGAGAAAGGTATGTGCATTGATAATTATCTTCATTTTTTCTGCAATTAGGTTCTTCGCATGGCTAAGATAGTTCATAATAGTAGAAAATGCTCCACAAAGTTTAATATAATAGTTCTTGCAAATTATGGGATTTAGACTGTATTGGGATTATATCCTAAATAAAGTATAGTTCTGGTATTTGTTTTTATCTGGTTTTCATGCAATGTGATTTGGGATTTGATTTTTCATTAGGTGTACATGATTTGATAGTTATTTGTGTTTGTAGTTATTTGTGTTTGTAGATTTTAGACTTGGTGTCTTTCATAGTAATATGTGTATTGGTTGATTTAGTTCTTTTGTGATTGAAATGGTTTAAACTACTAATTAATTCAAAAAGCCTTCCAAGTTTGATGCATGATCTTTACCAGTTACCTCTGTTAGACTACCTGCTTCCAAGTTTCAATATCAAAGAGTAGAGCAAAATGACCCATAAAGTTTTAGCTATTCTGCTAAGATATGTGCACATATAATTTTATGACTTTCTTATTTTAAGTTCGAATATCTCTTCATGTGTCAATTGTGTCATATTCTTCAACATTGCAAAACATAGTAGTAGCCAGTAGCCGTTACTACAGCTTTGTGCAAATAAAGTCAATGACTCTTTTTCCTTATTTCACTAACATTCCCTCACTTTTTCTAATTTATTTCTGGTTTTTATTAGTTTTCATTATTTCACCAATATAACTTGTACACCTATCTTAGGGGCATTTATGGGAACAAATTTCCCTCTCTTTCTAAAAAACACTTTTTTATGTTCACTTGTGACATCATGGGCTGATTTTGTTACAAATCGTAAACCTCAAGGGAGGTCAGTGTAATTGTGGAAACCTCAGGAGAAGTCAATGAAATTGTTAGAAATTTCAGGGGAGATTTCTGAAATTATCCCTAATTTATAAGGGGTCATAAGGATAATTTATGCTAGCGGCGAGATGAGAATCTCGGACTTAGGATCTGGAGACTGGATGGGCTATAAGTCCTTATTGGTGGCAAACTCAACTGACGTGATTTAGTTTTTTAGTCCACTTCTCATTGAGTATCGTGCTGAATGTTTTTTGAGACCTTTAGAGTGCGTTTAATAAAATTGATGTTGGAAACTGAAATCTAAAATGTGAAATCTGAATTTTGAATTCATTAAATTATTGAATTGTTAAGTATTAAATCTGATAAATTTGAGTATATATCACATTTAGTGATAAATAAATAATTCATGACTTAATTTTAGATGCAAGTTTTATCTAGAAAATTCAGTGTCACTTAATTAACTTAGATGTTCAATTTTTGGTTATCAAACGGTTTAAATATGTTAAAATCTGATTTCATTAAGTTTAAGTGCTGAATTGCGTTATCAAATAGGGTGTGTATGTTTTCTGAAGACAAAACATCCCCTTAGACTGCTGTTTTTTTTTTTTTTTTAACATAAAATTGACTGTAATATAAAACTTATGGCCATTTGGATGGAAACTAATTTTGGAAAACAGAAAATTGGCCAAATCCATTTTTCCACCATTTTATTTATTTTATTTATCTCACAGTCGACATTTATCCAAATAGAAGTAGATAAATTAGTAAAAATATTCAGGAAAGGAAAAATGGATCGATCAAAGGCAAAAGGCTTGGGCAGTCTGGTTTTCTAAAAGCTCACTCTAAAAAAGCAATCAATAGAAATATAACTGTTCATGACTACAATATTTTCTTTATTTTTTGATGATTATGAAAGCAAACAATTTGTAATATTGCAATAGAGATCAAAATGAGTGCCCCAAAAATGACGTACAAAGACAAATCAAAAGGAAATGTACGATGCAAACGATTTTTGCAATATATTGTTCTCGTTTGTTTTTTCATAATGAAATCAAAGTAATCACACGTCAGTTAGCCAAAAACCACGTTATACTAAGTTATAAAAGTCTTGGCCTATTTTCAATTACTGCCAATGTTATTCTGAGATGGAAGTCGAGATTTTTTAATATGCAAAATTGTCATAAACGATTGTATGAGAGATATTGAATAAAAATTGACTATTGTGCTTGGATATATGACTATGGCTTAGTGCTGAGGTGAAATTGCTATTTATTTGTACCTTGTTTACTAATATCATCTCATAGCTCACATCAAAGAACCCACAGTCAGATTCTATTGAGAATGCATTCCCATCTCGACAAACAAGCAAAAGAGAAATTTGAAATAAAGGACATAAGTGCAGGAAGGGAAAATAGGAAGAAATGCTGATGGTAAAAAGAAAAGGGACTTAAAGCCGGAGAAAACTATGCAGACTGTATGAGCATAATATGAACACAAGCTAGGGAGAACAAAATAACGGATCAAGTGAGGGTTATAAGGGTCGAGAATTGAGGTCCTGGAATGATACTCACAAACTAAATTAAGCATCAACAACATGACCAACTAAGCTTGTTGAATCTTCTCAAAAAGATGGACTTAAATTTGGTTTGAGAACTTTTCATGAACAAATAGGAGCTTTGGGACAAGTGCGCAGGTATATAACCATTGCTTTCAGTGGCTATTGTTCTGATGATTTTGCAGGTGATAAAGTTTACACTCTTTAAGATTAGAAATATAATCAGGCATACTTCATCAAAAGGTCTTTACTAAGTGAATTGTGATTTGCATCTTATCCCAGATGATTTTATTTGAATAAGATTATTTGATATCTTGGTTATGGAATGAAGCATCACTTTATATAGGCCTGAAATCTTGGTTTTGCACAATCATGCCTTCAGAATGGTTGCCATAGTTTCTGATAGAAATGGCTTCAAACCGTCGGGGTACGAGCATCATATCTCTTGCACCAATCAGTATTCAATCTATAAACATTCATTTGACCATAGAACCATGAAAGTTCACCACATATTGGCTCATTTGGGTCGTAGCTGTAGATCTTTGCTACCAGCAAATACAGTGGAACGACAACTATTCACAATGTAGGGAAACAAGATCAACAAAATGCATGGCACATGAAAGCAGAATATTAGACATTGCCATCTGTAACGAATTACAGATTTAATCATCTGGCATAAGTTACATCCATCATCAGCAGTATGGTAATCAATTTGCCAAATAGTACATTCATTTGTTATTGAAGCAGCTTCCTTTACATATGTGGATTACACGCAGCAAGAAGTTGATGCTTCTAATAGTTCTAGACAGGTCTACTCAAAAGCCCTCTGCATCTGAATCTGAGCTTACCGATGAAGAAAGATTCTAAATCTCTTCTAAAATAAGGATTTTCAGATCCACATTTCCCCAGTTCATCTGCTCTTCTTTAATCTGTTGAACCAAATTTCCAACAGAACCTGGACACCGATGTACTTGAATCAATTCAAGAGTTGGAATTTCCTCCAAACAAGAAGGTAGCTCCTCCAATTCCATGCAGCGGTGCAAAATTAATTTCTGAAGACAAGGGAGATGATCACTGGAGCATGTCCACTTGACAACGGGCAAGGCCTCCAACTTCAAGAATTTGAGTTTAGGGAATTCCCCTTCTTCCATGTTCCATATTTCTACCCTGTAGCCTTTTGCTCCCAGTAATTTAAGAACCTCAAGATTAGGTAGTCTTCCAATTGAGGAAATCGCACTCCAGGGAAATGATTCAAGAGTCAACTTTTTAAGATTCAAGGGGAAATGGTACTCATAATGATTCTTGTTCACATGATAAAAAGACAGCTTGAGTGACTCCAGTCGCCATAGAAAGTCAATTGCCACAACCTTGTTCCAATCCCCAGAAGATTCTTCTGTTTCCCGGAGACTGCATTTTAGTTTGCGGATATTTGGAAACTTTTTCATTATCTTATCCATGCTTTGCCCCAAATCAAGCACAAGAGCCGACATAGTGTCGAGGTTACACAAATCTGAGGAGCTCTCCCAGTTATATTTGGCCAAACTAAGATCAAGAAAGCTACCACTTCCATGGAGGTACCTCAATGTCCGCATATTCCAAATAGTATCCGGGAGAAAAAGACTACCTGGCGATAATTTTAAAACCAACGTTTCCAGGTTCCAGAGGCTTGCTATTGATGATGGGATGGAAGTCATGCTACCCCCAAATGCCAAGTACCTCAACTGAACAAGCAATGAAATTTCACCAGGAAAAACAAAACCGAGATTAAGTTTTCCCAAATCCAACACTCTCAGAAGTTTAAACATGCGCAAAATAAATGAGAAATTGTATGGTATTGCATAGTTCTCACTCTGACTGGAGACCAGTAGAGAGTTTAGAAGGGGACAAAATAGCCTTGATTTCTGAAAATGCTTTGCTTTAGAATAAATAGACAACCGACGAGTATTACTTGGCTCATCAAAATTAGAGAGTCCAGCATAACCACGTCTCAACTGCAGAAAATTTTCTTCTTTGGCTTTTCTTAGACAAAATTCATGCAACAAGTCATGAATGCGGCAAGTTTTCACTCCACCAATAGATTTTTGTTTGTCAACCATAACCAAGCTTCTCCCTATCAGATCCATTATATAGTCCTCAGCTATGTCCTCTAGACTCTTTACCTCTGTTTTTTGCACAAAGCCTTCAGCAATCCACAGCCGCATCAATCTCCAAACAGGAATCTCTTGGTCTTCTAAAAATACTCCAAAATATAGAAGGCATGGCTTCAAATAATTAGGTAAATGTTTGTAGCTCAGCTCAAACATATGCATGCAATGTTCTGTGCCGCAAACACTGCTTGAACTAAGACTTTCTGCCACTTTTTCCCAACCATCTTGCTCTAAGTTTCCAAGAATTCCAGCTGCGATCACAACTGTTAGAGGTAGCCCTTTACAACCTTTTGCTATATGCTTTCCAAGTAGCAATAGTGCCGGAGGATATCCTCCTCTTTCTATTAGTTTCTTCTGTAGTAATTCCAAGCACTCATCATCGGTAAGTTGGCGGAGATGGAGAGGTCTACTTGCAGGTTTAACTTCCAAAGCCAACTTAGAAATTCGACTTGTTAAAAGAATTCTACTTCCATTGGCGTCATCTGGGAACAACCTTTCCAACCCATTCCAGGCCTCAATGTCCCAAAGATCATCCAGAACAACAAGGTACCTGTATCCCTTCAATCTGTGATAGAGCTCTTCAGCAAGATCATCTTCTTTCATCCCAGAATATTCATTAGCACCCACAGGACGAATGCAAACCAATATCTGAATTAAGACATCTTTCTTTCCATATACTTGAGAAATGCAACACCAAGCACGAATCTGGAAGTGGCATATAATGAAAGGATCATGATAAACTATGTTAGCTAATGTTGTCTTACCCAGTCCAGGCATGCCAACAATCGAAACAATGTCCAACTGTCCCGATCCTCTTGTAAGTCGGCAGATTATTTGCTCGGCCTCATCATCAAATCCCACCACAACTTGATTGAATGTTGGTATAGTCCTTTGTGATTGTGAATGCTGTAAGGCCTGGATAGTCTTTTCAGCTTCAAAGCTGTAATTTTCATCATCAATCTCTATAGCTTCTATATTAACAAGCTTAATATCTTCCAGGATTGTACTGGGTGATTGAAATGTTTCTGTTACTGCATATTTGTCGGATACTTCTGCCTCAATAAGCTTAATGTTTTCTTGGAAAGCAAAGAGAACAATATCCATTTCCCTGGCAGAACCCTCTTTCAGTTCGTGCTTAAAAAGTGAGTAAATCACATTTCTTGCCTCACCAATAGAAGCTCCAATAATATCCTTCATTTTTTCAGGTAGATCATCAAAGTTCTCATACTGGTTTTCTAGAATGGTTCTCAAGAATCTCAGTCCCTCGTAGACTCTATGTATTTCATCTGTCTTAGAATCCATTAAACTGGTACTGCAGTTAAGTATCTCCCAAAGATTACCCAGGAAAGCATCGACTAAGCGTCCCAATATGTGCTTATTCATCTCCTTATTCATAGTGCATGATGATCCTGATAAATTTGAACCCATGAGGACTTGCATGTAAATCTCACGGACTGGAGGATCAACGGGGTTGATCATCTGTAGCAGTTCCAAAATCTTATTTTGCACTTCATTCAACACTTGTTCATCTTTTACGTCTAACCAACATACGGAAAAGATGCGTGCTGCATTCAGAGCCACAAGATTGATGTGAGATATGGCAGCTCCCGATTGCCAACAACTCGATTGCCTCTGCTCACAACTCGTGACACACTGAAGCGAATCAAACTTTGGAAGAATCTTAGCTTCTGCTGCAGGTCTTTGCTTAGTTCTAGTAGAACTTGACCATCATCTCCATGGATGCAGAGAAGAAAATCAACCAGATTCTCTAGTACAGAGTCCATTAATTCAATCAACTCAGATCCCATCAGACAATTACTAGTTTGCAACAGAATATTAGAGAATCTGAAGTAAAAATGGTTGATTTTTTGCCTGAAAGTTTCGATACTACGTCGAACTAGAAGAGACAACCTAAACAGCTTTTTACTCATTACTCTGCCCGATCTACGACAATAAGGTTGAAAATTGAGTGCACTTTCATTGATAGCAGCTTCAAGTTTAGACATGAAAGATACTAGACTTACATGCTTATCACTGTCAGATTCAAAACTGCTCCATATTCTGGCGCAGAGGAGAAATGTCCTCAAGAGTCTAAACTCCCGCTTCAGTTTCTCAGCTATGTAAACATTTAAATCCCAAAGGTCATCCAGATTTTCCAAAGCATTCAAGACCGAATCTGCGCAGTTGGAGGAGGTGGAAGAGGCCATTTCTTGAGATGAAGAAGAACGATTAAATACTTTGTTCAATCTCTTTGTTCTACTATATGGTAATCGTTGAAGCTGTAACCCAATCTCGAAGCAATAGAAGGCCTAACAGTCTTGATGAGACCGTTGACTAAGCAAAATGATATGTACGGCTGTGGACGGTCATTTGATTTGGTGGATGTTGCTGCAGTATGTTTAGTAATCAAAGAAGAGGTGTGGAAAGTAAAGCATATGACAAAGAAGCAGGCACGTGGAAAGGTAAAGAATATGTCAAAGAAACTGACATGTACGGATCAAGAAGGGTTATTTTTACAAAAGTAAGTGGTGACCTATAACCGGGATTTGGAAATGTTGCGTACTGCAGAAGCTAAAAATGTGTTGGGATGTCACGGAATTAACATAAATATAAAGGGCCTAAGAATAAAACATTTGTGAAGAAGCGTAAGCAGTACTAATTACTAAACAAAGCCATCCTGGGGCCACCGATTATGGGCATTACATCAACAAAATACTATCTATTTATGGGCATTTTACTCTGAATCATTACAAATACATAAATGGATACTCTGCATTATATTTATGTAAAATACATAAATATTTTGGATAGCACGGATATTCACACTAGCTGTCCTTGTACTAAGTTTTATGGGCATTTTACTCTGAATCATTACATTTTGGATACTACTTTGATTAGAATTTAGTTTAAAGACATTCACTGGAGTTTGGACGCATCCAGAGAGCACCGATCGATGTATGTTCAAGCGTAAATTGAAATAAATATGCAACTTAAATTTTTTAAAAATAAATTACTACTGCATATCCGAAATTTACTTTTTGGAGAGTAGGTTTAGTTCATACTATTTTTCATAGTATTTTAAAATATATAAGTACAACAAATTTTAAATTATACCTATAATCATGTATTATACGAGTATATTATGAGTACTTACTAACTAAGGTACTAAGTTTTAATCATTGATAAAACATCTTATCGTTATTTCAAATAAACTTCCTAATATTAGTTTGAAATAAGTTTTAAAGTAAAATAGTACATGCGTCCCATAAATCAATAAATCTTGATTATTAATCAAATTTGCCATGTTATCAGTAATAATTACTATTTATGTATAAAAACTTACTATTACTTGAATTAAACTTACTAAGGTATATTATGAGTGCTTACTAACTAAGGTACTAAGTTTTAATCATTAATAAAAACATCTTATCATTATTTCAAATAAACTTCCTAATACTACTTTGAGATAAGGTTTTAATGTAAAAATTGTACATGCATTCCAAAAAATGGTAAATTTTGATCCTTAATCATTTTTATTGCCATGTTATTAGTAAGAATTACTATTTATGTATAAAAACTTACTGTTATTTGAACTAAACTTACTCTTTTAAAAGTAAGTTTGGGATATCAAGTAGTAATCTATTTATTTAAAAATTAAGTTTAATATTTATTCCAATTTACCTTTTGAGGTATAAAAGTTACTAATCTATTACACTTAACTTACTATTTTAGATAGGAAACTTACTTCCATAATTTTAGGTGTTATTTTATTTAGGCGAATATGTCCAACAATAAATCAAATGATCGCTAAAAGTGCAACAACGTGTTTGTAAGCACAAATTTTGTTGCCTAAAATAAAAGACAAGAAAACTTGCACAAGTATCAAATTTATTAAATCAAATAATAAGCGGGTTACAATCTCTGAAAGTTCTTGAATCAAAGAAATTAATCCCCTGATTCTTTTCTTCGAATAGCTTCAATTGAAGGGGCGAAAAGACTTGTTCTCCAATCGAAAGGGTGTTTCCTACAATTTCGGCGTAGAAAACAATTGATTTGATGATGGCGTCAAACACTTGGAACTTCGAGTCTTCAACACCGATAGCAGGAGGATTTGTTTGACTTGATTTGGATTTGGATTTGAGGAAGAAAGCTCTTGAGGGAATTTGACAGAGTTTCTCCGAATGTTAGGGATTTTTCTCTATCTTTGCCTTGGGGGAAGACCTCTATTTATAGCCAAAATATGTAGGCTAGGTCTTCAAGAAAACCCTCAGAATCTTCCTGCTTTTTGGATCACTTGTTACCCAAGAAATCCATTTAACTTGGGCTTAAATAATGGGCCAACCCAAATAGTCCATTGTGAATTAATAAATCAATTAATTCACTCCAACTTAAGCGGACATTATGGATTTAATTTGATTTAATAGCCCATATAATATTGGCCCAATTTACCGGTCCAAAACATAATGGACTTCTATAATTTAATTTAATTTAATCAAGATCAATTTAATAAATCTCGACTAAATAAATTAAATAAATTTTCTTTGTCTACAAATGCCCCCACTTCAAGACTCAATTGGGACTTGCTTGTCAAGGATTGAAATAGAGACTTGAAGTACTTGTTTTTTTTTTTTTTGTTTAATATAAGGAGGCTGATTTCCCTTGAATCACGTGTGGTCTACACCAAGGTGCAATGCGTAGGATCATTACCCAAGTGATTACAATGAAACTGTTGCTTGCAATTAGTCTCGTGCATTTGGGAAACTTCTATGACCATTGCACCGCCCAACATCTAATAATCAAAGCATGGCTATCACTTTGTTCGGTGGAATACTTATCATGAAACTTCCACTTTCGAGAGCCGAGACGTGGTGCAAAGATTAGGAAATGTCTTCACACTTCGGCACTCAAAATTATATGCGGCAGACTTGCTAAATCAAAGATAATTTCCAATTCGCATCTCGGCTAATTGGAAGTTACTCGAATTTGGCAGCTTCCAAGTTCATGATCTTGTTATAACCAGCCTTTGCAAATTCCAGACGGCCATCGGTTTCTTTTTTTTTCTTTTTTTGGCAACCTGGCACCAGCTCGATTTGAAGGAGCAAAACCCATTGAATTTTATATTTCCAAATGCTATGAGAAACTGGTCACAAATATTTGGAACCTTCTTAACTTAGGTAACCGCCAACCAAACATGTTAACTCTCACCACCTTGTATGAGGTTTCAAACCAGGAAACAAAATTGATGGTTGCCGAATCTTATTCGCAAGCAAATTGGCATTGATTTCTTAAACTTGATTTAAAGAAGTGCCATTGCCGAAACTTGTAGCTTCCAAATTGGAATTGATTTCTCAAACTTGATTTAAAGAAGTACTACTGCCGAAACTTGTAGCTTCCAATTGATTCATGTATAGAATCATACTGCCGTGGCTTCAATGCTTTAAAGAGACAGGAGCCCATTTTCCCTTTTGACTTGCAATTGATTCCAAGAGAATTAGAAACATACCACCTTCGATTATTTCCAAATTGAGCATTGCCGAATTCATTGAGCACTTGCAATGAATTGGTAATTGGGCAAGTGCCTGCTGAATTGAGTACTGCCGAATGCATTCGGAATTGAACAAACTTCATTGAGCACTGCCAAATCCATTGAGCACTTGCAATGAATTAGCTAATTGCCAAAACCAACTATTGGACGGTGTAGAAGGTAGGTGATTTCTTTCCTTCTGACCTTTACTTTCACGTACCAATCAAAATAGGTCCACCGCCCAGAATCACACACCATGGGAGCAAATCGACAATTGCTAAAATCAACTTGTAAACCATTGGAAACTATCAACCGAATGACTTTTGGAAACTGAACCCAAGATGCTAAAATTGTAGTTGTATCATCGAAGTGGTTTGGTAATTATCAAACCAATGGTATTGTCTGCAAGATGGCTTCATTGATTTTTAGAATTCCAGATGTCCCAAGAGACAAATCGCGGACCTTTAGGCAAACGAGCTTCCGAGCAATTGTTCAATCAAACCCCTATTGCTTCACTTTCCAAACCCCTCAAGCGTCAAGCAAGATACTGAAACCAGAAAGTGCTAAGACCAACTCATGGCCTAAACGAGTTTTTCGGCAACACGGCACTTCCCAAATTTCACCAGCTTCCTCAATTGAATGAGAAACTGACTTCCTCTTTTCTAGCGTATATGAGTTTTATATACAGAGGTAGAGCTGCCCGAAGCTATACCGAAAATTTTTCCAGCTTTCGTGAAGAATTACAACTTGCGAAGCTCTCAAGCTTGTGAGGTTTTCTAGCTTTCGTCTTGATACTATTCCAATCGCACCAAAATTTTCCAGCCTTCTTGGTGAATTACAATTTGCGAAGCCTTCTAGCTTGTGCAGTTTTCCAGCTTTCACTCAGACCGAAATTTTCCAGCTTTCTTGGGGAATTACAATTTGTGAACTTCACCCCAGGTAACTCGCAATCTCATCTGGAAACTTTCTTACTAAGAAATTCGATTTTCTCACGTTTGTCATTGCTGGAATTTTAATTTTCGTGCACCCTATATTGCTGAAAAATTGCATGTGTTGCTTGTTCAATTGACCCAATGAGACTTAGTGCACATAGGGACTGCCTGGCTTTGATTCATGCTTGACCCCATGTCTCAAGTCAATTTCGGACTTCATTGTCACTTTGCATGTGAATTGGCATCATATGAAGATACGAAATTTATAAGCACCAATTCCGTTTCTTTTTACTTTTTTTTTTTTTTTTTTTTTGTACTGCCGGATGAAACCTGGCTCATCATAAGATCGTATGAAAGCTCTTGCTTTCATTGAGAATCAAGTCTTTCCCGAACCTTGAATTCTCGAAATTTGCATGGTATGACCCTTTATTCTGGTTATTCACCAAATTGGGGCCAATGAATCACTTCACAATAGCATAACCACCTGTATTCATGATTTTTTTTTTTTTTTTTTTAAAAAGCGATAAACCTTGCTGGACCCATCAAGTTGAACATGACAAAACCCACCTCGCGGCACATTCACATTGTTTTCACCAATACCATAGGGTGAGGCTGCTTGCCAGATGATTACTTCATGCCATTATTTGGCTAATAAGTGTCCCTATTCCAAGACCATTCAAGCTTTCTTCGTTGTCTTACATGCAAGACATCTTTCCTTGTTTCAGGCCACAATATGTAGAGCTAGGCCAAGTCCACGGTCCCCTCTTGCCATGCTGATTCAACTGGTAGCTAGCACGAAGTGCTCACCAACACGTGCCACGCATCACAACTTTCTTTTGCATGTCACTTTTTGCGAAGCCAGGCAAAATTTTCATTGCTTGACGAATTTTTTTTTTTTTTTTTTTTTTTTTTTTTTTTTTTTGCAGCAGACGTTGACATTTCTGCTAGAGCAAATTGTTGTTCCAATTGTGTCCACAATTTTAGGACCATAGCTCTTGGAGTTCAAAAAACTAAGGTAATTCACATACCTTATGGCTTTTATTTCTTGTCAATGCCAATTTTTTTTTCCTTTTTTTTTTGTGATATGAAAGAAGGATCCCCGACACATCCTGTATGGTGGACATTTAATTTGAAGAAGGCGCAACCGCAAACTCCCACGAGAGCCATATTATGGCTTGAGGAGTACATGAAGGAGGTGTGACCACTCAATTTGAAGAAGGCGCAACCGCAAACTCCCACGAGAGCCATATTATGGCTTGAGGAGTACACCAAGGAGGTGCGACCAATATTTGAAGAAGGTGCAACCGCAAACTCCCACGAGAGCCATATTATGGCTTGAGGAGTACATGAAGGAGGTGCGACCAATATTTGAAGAAGGCGCAACCGCAAACTCCCACGAGAGCCATATTATGGCTTGAGGAGTACACCAAGGAGGTGCGACCAATATTTGAAGAAGGTGCAACCGCAAACTCCCACGAGAGCCATATTATGGCTTGAGGAGTACACCAAGGAGGTGCGACCAATATTTGAAGAAGGCGCAACCGCAAACTCCCACGAGAGCCATATCATGGCTTGAGGAGTACATGAAGAATAAGACACGACTACCCACTTCAATAAAACTCACCCAAAAATTCAAGAAGCTTTTACTATCTTCGACCATGCCATTTTAACCAAACTTTCTTTTTCCTTCCTTTTGCTGCAGGTTAATCTTGATGCAATGGTGGTGTTCAAGGAAGTCGCTTTTTCAAACGAAAAGTATCTCCTTATCACTGACAGCGATGGTGACTCCGGTGACAAAGGAACGAAATTATTAGTGCATCCCCCTATACAAGGAAGTTACTCAGGTAAGTGGCCTTCTCACCAGTACCCAGAGTTAAAGAATTGGTCACTCGACCTTCCTCAAGATGATGGCACGAAGGTTCACTCCTTGAAATCCCTTATTCATGATAAGGAGCCAAGGACAACTCCTTTTCAGACCCTTGGCAGGCGGATCATAGATGGAGATGCACATTGGGGTCCTTCCTTGAGACTCAGTGGTGCATTCAGTTACATCGAGAATTATTGGGAGTGGTTGGAGGATATTCTCGGCAGGAACAAACAAGAACTCCGTGAAAATTGCTTGTTTGATGCCTTATATGCTTCGCTTTTCACATATGATAGGAACCTCCATGTACTTAGAGCATTCTGCGAGGCGTGGTGTCCGGACACTAATACCTTGCATACATCTGTTGGAGAACTGTCTCTTTCACTTTGGGACTTGCACAAGTTGGGGGGACTTCCAATCATCGGGGGTATCTATGAAGAGGTAATCCCATGCGCGGAGGAGCTAACTGGGGTTAATGAAAAGAAATTAAGGCATATTCCACAAAGTTGTGAGTATCTGTTCGCAGCCTTACATCATCTCCAACGTGGGGAATCCAACAAAGCTGGAGTTTCTGCTGACCAGTGGATTAATTTCTGGTTTAAAGGCAAAACCAGGTACTCAAAGCCAAAGCAGAGAAGGATAAAGAGGGCATCTCGTGCTCAAGCAACCCAAAATCCGGATGGCGAAATTGGACAACCGCGCAAATTTTCAAGTCAAGACAATGGTGTATTTAATACCATCGGAGTTAAACTTCACTTGCGAGAAGAGAGTTATCTTGCAGCATTTATATCTTGCTGGCTCTGTGTCTTTGTTTTACCAGATGAGGACCCCCACTATATTAGACCATCTACTTTCAAAATGGCTAGTATGATGGCTGCCGGTCGTAAGACTTGCCTTGCTGTTCCTGTCCTGCTAAGCATATACCGTGGGCTTGATAAAATTTCAAACTCAGCTACCCCAGGATGTGCACGTGCGGCCTTTCCGGTGCACTACGTATATGCTTGGTTAGCGAGTTATTTCTCTACCCATTATTCGACTCCAAATACCATGCCTGGACCTACCATGACCAACTATTCTGGAGAGGGTGGCGCACGATACTTTGATGAAAATAGTGCTTGCGACCTCATTCATCAGGGAGATAAAGTAACTTGGGGAATCACTTCTCTTGTGAAGAATCGCAATGAACTCTTTATTGACGATGGCAAACTAGCAAATCTCGAACTAAGTTATTTTGTAAGCGCCTGCTCAAATTACTTAGTTTTGCATGCTGAAGGGGATTTCCTTGTTGAGCCATATAGTCCATATAGATTCGCGCGACAATTCGGGTTTTATCAAGTTCCTCCACAGGAACTCGGGGCAGATGTGCGTTCCACAAATTATGACTTGAGTCGAATACTCTGGCGCACTGCTATTCGTAGTAAAACAGAGTCAAAGATACTTTTTCCTAGCTATCCCTTGAATGCTAGCAAGCACACATCTTCAGGCTTTCAAACATGGTGGTCTACGGTACATGATGATTACCTCCTCAAAGGGCGTGATACTTTGATTAAGAGTATCCAATCAAGTGGGGAGCAGAAGAGGTCAAAAGGGAAGGAACTTGCAAATCTGAACAATCTCTCCAAGGTTGACAACAGTCTTGAGATGAAGCAAAAGACTGTGAGAAACGAGAAGGAAATTTTGAAGAGTTCAAACAACAAGGTTGCTACCCTTGAGGACCTTACCCCTAATGAACAATTTTCGAAGGGTACTTCAGTTCGTCTTCCCTCAAAAATTGTGAAAGCCATTGATCATGATTCTTGCAATTCACATGAGGAGAAGAGGAGCGAGCCTTTTGATGAGGAGGATGAGCAATCCACTAGCACGGACCAGCATTGGAAGCGCAAGAAGTCCAAGGTAATGACTTTCCCTTTGGATGATATTGGTTTAGATCCTAAGGAACTCTTTAAAGACATTCCGGATATATCTGTGCCTGGTATAAGCCGTGTCAATATTGTAAGGACCCCCCTTGCCTTCTTTAATTTAGCATTTGAAATCTACTTGTCAATTTCATATTCATGATTTGTCTCATAACGTTTTCCTTACAGTTGGATGATCAAGACTTGATCTTCATTGATGATGGAGAACCAAGTCAAATATCAGTTGAAGGACCTACTGCATTTGAACTTTTGGCCAAACAAGTGATCAGTTCTACCCAACAAATGGGTGCTAGTGAGAATTCCAAAAAGGCAGTAGAGGATGGAAATGTGATTCAGCAAATCACGCCACAGAAGGTGGAACATATGACTCCATCGGCCCAAAAGAAACTCAAAATTTTCGATCCACCATCGTGGCCAAGGGCACCTCGAGTATCTGAATTTTGCCCCCAAAATGTGATCTCAACATGCCGTCGAGACTATATCCAAATGTTGTGGAATAACTTGAGGGTGATGATATCTCAAACAGCCTTAGAGCGCATGCCTGCACTTGAAATGAAAGCCAACGAAATCATAGAGGAAATGCAAAGCTTCAATGCCGCGGATATCTCAAATTTGCAAGGCCTTTTAAAGGCTTTCTTTGCAAATGCAGCTCGTTACGTTGCAGTGAAATCTTCTCTCTCAAATAAAATTCCAGCTGAATCATATGATGAGTTGCTTTCTACGGCTACCCAACATCTTAGAGACGCTCAGAGTAAGGAGAGACAACAGGCAGAGAAGATCTCAACACACATGTTGAAGCTTAAGGAGATTGATCGCGAGGAAGTAGAGTTGAGGAAGCGACTTGAGTTCTTGGATACTCACAGGAAGGAGACGCTTTCACTGCTACGAGAAGAGCAAGATGATCTTACCCGAGTGCAAGGCGTGATGGTCGACTTACAAAATGAAGTTCGAAAGATCGAGAATTCCCCGCCCCTACTTGCTGAGGAGAGTCAAACTTTGGACAAGATGCAAGCGTTACTTGAAAGCAACCAAAAGGAGCTGTCGTTATTTGAATTCTAGAAATAGTTGCAATCTTTTACTTTGTTTCAAATTTCATCTTTTGTTACCTGCTCAAAGCGTGTAGCTATGTGCATAAACATTTCATAATGAAACTTGCTCTCTCTTTTTCACATTCTTGCAGACGTCCTCGTCTTTATTTGCTTTTTCGATAGCCACCATTTTAGACTATCAATTGTAGTATGAACAATTCTATCTTTGCATAATTTTGATCACACTTGAAAAGATAATTATCCAAATAATTTGGTAATCTGAATAATACACTTTCAAGTATATGTCACAAAATAATTCGAATTGTCTTAAAGATGAACGCTCCTTTTTTTTTATCAAAAGAATCATCCGGACAAAGGATTTAGTTTTATATAATTGTAACTGAACTTAGAAGTTGCCCTCTAAGCTGCCTACGTATCCCAACAGGGAATCAAGTCACACGTAGTTCCTACCATTCACAGTTTAAACTCTTGCGGGTCAGGAGTATCCTTTTGTTTACCACCTTAGATTTGGTGGAGTGTTTCAGCAGTTTAACCACATGCTACACTATTGGTGGTTGTTGTCCACAGTTTTAGCTCATGCGGGTTTGGAGCAACATGTAGTTTAGACTCATTCGTCATGGAGTACTTCACTTTTTTTTTATGGCATGTATAGCTTCACGAATTTTCCATTTATAGGACCAACTTTCACGCCATCTTTGTCTACCAATTTGTACGCACCATTCGTGTAGACTTCTCGAACAATGTACGGCCCATCCCATTTAGAGACGAATTTGTCTTTAGTGCGATGAGTCATAACTATTGGCCTTCGAACAGCAAGTACCATGTCCCCGACTTGAAAGGAGCGACGTCGAACTTTCTAATTAAAAGTTCTAGAGAGACGGGCTTGATAGCACTCCAGATTTTGTTGGGCCTCCAATCTCTTTTCATCCAAAGCTTCCAATTCTTCAAGGCGCAGGCGAACATTTTCTTCCTCCGTGAGCCCTTCTTGGATAGCAATTCTCAAAGAAGGAATTTGTTGCTCAAGGGGCAGAACAGCTTCTACACCATAGACCAAGGCATATGGTGTGGCTTGCGTCGGAGTTCGGTATGTGGTGCGATAGGCCCAAAGAGTTTCGCCTATCCTTTCGTGCCAATCCTTCTTTGACTTTGCCACCACTTTCTTCAACAAGTTACATAAAGTTTTGTTGAATGCCTCTGCGAGACCATTGGCGGGGGCATTATATATGGAGGACTTTCGTTGCTTGAGATTAAATTTCTCACATAACTTATCCATCAAGCCATTGGAGAAGGATTTTCCATTATCAGTGATAATGTACCGGGGAACTCCATAACGGTAAATAATATTCACACGAATAAAATTCACCACATCTTCCTTTCTAACTTGTTTGAGCGGTATGGCTTCAGCCCACTTAGAAAAGTAGTCGGTCGCAGCCAATATATATAAGTGTTGACCGGACGACTTTGGTAATGGCCCCACAACATCAAGGCCCCAAGCATCAAAAGGCCAAGAAGCAACGGTCGGGTGTAACGGCTCGGGTGGTTGATGAATGTAATTTGCATGAAACTGGCAAGCTTGACATTTTTGAGCATATTCTATGCAATCTTTGACCATAGTAGGCCAATAGTAGCCCATCCTTTTAATCCGAAAATGTAACTTGGGACCGGATTGATGTGCTCCACATATTCCAGAATGTGCCTCGTGCATCGCCTGATATGCCTCGTCTTCGCTCAGACAGCGCAACAGTACACCTTCAAATGATCTTCGGTACAGCGTGTCCTTGTACAAGATAAAACGAGGGGCTCGACGACGAATGTCAGTTCTTCTACGTTGCTCCTCAGGTAATTTTTGATACTTGAGATAATCAACGAGGGGTTGTCTCCAATCTTCTTTGTCAATTTCATAGGTTGAGACCAAATGAGCGTCGCCTCCTTCAATATTTTCATCATCAATCAGTGATGGAACTACCCACTTTCGGCACACACGGACTTGTATCTCATGATCCGGCATGGTAAGTGAAGAGGCTAGCGCAGCTAATGCATCAGCTTGCTTATTTTCCCTTCTAGGAACATGCTTAATACTTGCACCTCCAAGCCGCCTCATTAGTTGCGTTGCATATTTGTGATACGGAATTAACTCGGACTTTTTGACTTCATAACTTCCCAAGAGTTGGTTAACCACTAATTGAGAGTCACCATAGATTTGAATGTCCAACTGTTCCATATCAACAGCTATTTCAAGTCCGAGTATGAGAGCTTGGTACTCAGCGACATTGTTTGAACAATGATGACTTAGAGTAAAGGAATATAGCAATATCCCTCCATCAGGAGTCACGAATACAATCCCTGCTCCAGCTCCATGACGATGAGCCGCACCATCAAAATACATCTTCCATGGTGGACGAATCTCGATAAGGAGTACATCCTCATCCGGTAAGTCATCACTTAGTTCCCATTCAGCAGGTATCGGGTGATCAGCAAGAAAATCTGCCAGAACTTGTCCCTTCACAGCTTTTTGAGGCACATAAATAATTTCAAACTGTTGTAGTTGAAGATACCATCTAGCTAGACGGTCGGACAACACTGGTCTACTCATCACATATTTTATGGGATTCGCCCTGGAAATGAGCCTCACACTATGCGCTTGAAAGTAGTGCTTTAACTTCTGTATTGCAAAAATAAGGGCTAAGCACAACTTTTCAATTGGCGAGTAATTTAGTTCGTTGGGGGTCATCATTCTGCTTAAATAATAAAGGGCAACCTCCTTTCCTTCATTATTTTCTTGAGCGAGCAATGCCCCCATCGATCGTTCTTGGGCGGCAATATAAAGGAGTAAGGGCTTTCCATGAATAGGTGCAGCCAACACAGGTGCTTTCATAAGATAAGACTTAATGCTATTGAATGCATTACTACATGCCTCATCCCATTGAAATGGCACATCTTTCTTCATCAATCGACTAAATGGCTGACACCTTCCTGCTAAATTTGAGATAAATCTCCGCAGATAAGCTAATCGCCCTTGAAGACTTTTCAATTCATGAATGTCACGAGGTTCAGGCATCCTCAATATAGCATCAATTTTGGCCTGATCAATTTCAATGCCTCGATGGCGAACCACAAAACCAAGAAATTTCCCCGACGTGACTCCAAATGCACACTTGAGAGGGTTCATTTTGAGTTGATACCTTCTCAACCGATCGAAAACTTGTCTCAAATCCTCCAAGTGATTATTTCTTTTCTTTGATTTCACAACTAAATCATCCACATAACACTCGATATTCTTATGAAGCATGTCGTCAAAGATACTTTGCATTGCTCTTTGATATGTGGCACCAGCATTTTTGAGACCAAAGGGCATCACTTTATAACAATAAATACCCTTAGGAGTACGAAATGCAGTGAGCTCCTCATCCTCCGGTGCCAATCGAATTTGATTATATCCAGAAGAGCCATCCATAAACGACAGAACTTCATGCCCAGTAGTTGCATCAATCATGAGTTCAGTGATTGGTAAAGGGAAGTCATCTTTGGGACAAGCATTGTTAACATCCCTGAAATCGACACAAATGCGGATTTGTCCATTCTTCTTTCGCACAGGCACGATACTCGAAATCCATGTGGGATATTTAACTTCACGAATAAACCCGGCTTCAATGAGTTTATTGACTTCAATTTCGATCAACGGAATCAAATCGGGTCTAAATCGCCGTTGTGCTTGCTTCACAGGTCGAACTCCCTTTTTAACAGCCAAATGGTGGACGGCCACTTTTGGGTTTAAATCCGGCATTTCTTTATAAGTCCATGCAAAAATATCTTGATACTCCCACAAGAGTTCAATATATGCCTTCTCTTCGTCAGGACTCAATGAAGCACTTACATATATTGGACGTGGGTTCTCTGAAGTACCAAGATTGACCTCCTTTAGATCATCCACAGTGGCCTTAACACCTTCCTCCAATTCAGGTGGAGCCTCTTCAGCATCTTCTTCTTCTTCAGGCGAGTCACCGTCAATTATAGTTATATGATTGCATGAAGCAACACTCTCTTCATCATCCTCTTTTGGTCTTGTGTACACCACGGTATGCTCCCTGACCCTCAATTCAGTCCCACACTTTATTACAAGATCTGTGCATCTTCTCATTCTCGAAGGAATGCTACTACCAAATTTATGAGAACCATTAGAAGGTTTTTCAAGATTTTGCAATGACTTTGCCATTTTTCCTTTACTCTTATGAGAGTTTTGAGGCTTTTGTCTTCTTTGTGGTCCTAATCTCTTAAAAACAGATACCCGTGGAGTTTTATTCTCCTTTTCATGAAAAGCTTGAAATTTACCAACTATTTGAGAAGACTCATCCTCTATAGCAATATATTGGCTACTAACTCTATTGATCTTGATGCGGATTGGTGTAGGAGAGAAGTAGCCAAGGCCAAACTTGGGATTTTCAACGGCGTATCCCTTTTCCTTCAACATCTTTTGGGTAGGATTCAACCCATGAATCATGTCACTGGTAGATTGACGGGATGAAACATTTAACACCGCAGATTCTTTGAGATCGTATCCAGCCTTAGCGAGAAGCTTATAAGCGATAGGATCAAAACCTTCTTTAGTTCTTGACTTTGGTATGGTGTCTTGTTCAACTTCAGATTCTTTGCTTAAAAAGTTAGACCTTTTAAGTTGAGAAGATGACGCCTTTTTTATATCAAGATGAGCTACCGGAAGAGTCAAATCTTTTAGAGTTTCATGCTGAATTGCAGGTGACTGTCCCTGTTCTATTCTTGATTTGGGAGGGCAGCGAAAGACAACTGATTCATTGTTTGGCAATGAAACATCAGTTTCTTCATGAATTTCCTCTTTTGATTTCGAAGTCATCACTTTCTCCCCTTTTGCATTTGGAGATTCGGGGTTCTGGATTTTATCCCCAAATAGAGGTTGTTCAGTTTTATCCTTCGCCATGTGCCTTTTGATGTAAAATTTGGCATCGGCGATATATGCTTCCGCCTCAGTGAAAGGATTATCATCAGCTTTCACACTTCTTGCCACCCCATTTTGACAGTACTTGAAGCATTGATGAAGAGTTGAAGGTATAACTCCATTTTCATGAATCCAGGGCCTTCCCAACAATACATTGTATGTTGTTTTAGCATCTATCATATACAATAGTGCTCTGGACGTCATGTCATCAATGACTATCTCCAAATTTAGTGACCCAAGAGCTCTTTGCCCTCCTTGATTGAAGCCTTGAATCATCAGTCGGCTATTGGAGAGTTCATCAACCGGGATACCAAGCTCCTTCAGAGTTTTTAAAGGGAGAATATTGACTGCGGAACCTCCATCTATCAACATTCTATACACTTTTTGCTCCTTTGCATAACCAGTCACAAACAAAGGACGGTTATGCGGTGTTGACCCAAGCAACAAGTCTTCACTAGTAAAAGTGATACTTGTGACGTTCACCTCTTCATTGCTGGTAGGCACACGACCTTCTTCATTGCCGGTGGACGCACGGGCCATCTCACAGAGAGATTCGCAAGTATTATCTTTTTGTTCCTCGATATGATCTACTCGCGTTGTGTGACTTGCGACCACATCAACATCAAAGAATTCCTTTGGCAAAAATTCTTTTAAAGTGATAGGAGTTCGCGACTTTTGCTTGAAGATTCGGCCTCCTTGAAGATTATGACAATCATTAGTTTTCTTTACGTCTTTCTCTTTCCCCTTCCAAATCACCATACTTCTTGTTAAGACCTTGCTCGCCCTACTAGATGGACAAGACTTCCGCCTCCTTCTTCGCGTGACTAGAATCCATCCTTCATCATCCACATCAGACTGTAGCGCCTTTTCATCTTCATATACATGTTCCTGAAGAGTTGAAGGAGCACCTTCTTGTTTGATTTCTATAGGATCAAGTGATCCAAATTGAATTATTGGCGATACAGGCACCATGACCCTTTTATCCTCCATGGACTGCAGGGAACCAATGGACGTTTGATTCACACTCGCCTTGTCTTCTTCAAGGAGAATTTTTCCCTGTCTTGCCAACTCCATTACTTTGTCTTTGAAGACAAAGCATTTTTGAATAGGATGCCCGACCAATCGGTGATACTTACAGTAATTTGGATCGTCAGTGTTCCTGGCCTCATCAGGTCGCTTCATCTCAGGAAGCGTGATCAAGTTTATACTTAACAGATCGTCAAACATACCAGGGACATCAGAATCAAGGAAAGAGTACTCCTTATCCTGCATCTCCTTGAGAGTTGGTTTCCTCTTTCCTTGTTCTTGATGTGCATTGATTTTGCTGTCTTCTCTCCTGGCAGTTTTGGGAACAACCTTAAAGGGCGTTACACTTGTAGCCATAGCCTCCTTCTTTTCATTTTTAAATGGTGGCTTGCCCCCTTTCCTCGCTTCTTGTCTCTCTTTGGCCTTGTAAGGGTCAGGAACTGGCGGTTCTTGTCCATCAAGATTAATCTCCAACTTATGGGCTTTTGTGGACAATTCATCAAATGTTTCTGGTTGTACACCTTGTAAGATGTATCTGAGTCCCCAGTGCATACCTTGAATGCACATCTCGATCGCGGAAGATTCAGAAATTCGATCTTTGCAATTTAAGCTTAGATTCCTCCAACGGTCGATAAAATCAATGACAGGTTCACTCTTCCATTGACGTGTATTAGAGAGTTCAGTCATGCTGACAGTTCTCTTTGTGCTATAGAAGCGACTAAGGAATTCATGCTCTAGCTGCTCCCAACTGTCAATGGTTCCAGACTCCAGATCCGTGTACCAATCAAAGGCATTACCCTTCAGCGAACGAACAAACTGCTTAACGAGCAAGTCACCATCAGTGCCCGCATTGTTACAAGTTTCCACGAAGTGTGCTACATGTTGCTTAGGGTTGCCCTTGCCATCAAATTGTTGAAATTTTGGAGGTTGATATCCTACGGGCATCTTCAAACCTTCCACTCTAGCAGTGTAAGGTTTAGTGTAACCGCTGTATGGCTTGGCGCTTCCACCAATCTTATCCTTGATTGTGCCTTCGATAAATTCCTTTAGATTGTCAACATGAATGGTGCCATCAGGGGAAATTGAAAATTCCTTCGCGGCTTGTGACTTCGCATTGAGCAACAATTTACCTTATGGTATTGCCAAAACTAGTTTCATTGTCTGAATGGTTGCCTCATTGACCTTTTGGAATTCCACTGGACAACTTCGGAAATGGAGAAAAAGAAGTAATGCTCCACTTTCTCAAATCACGCAACCGTTTAAAGTAACCAGCCATGTTTTGAAATAAGGATAGGAAACATCCAATTGGGTATCATTGCAGCAGGTTGCCAATTGGTAAAATAAATGACTGGACACTTCCAACTTTTGGAACAAAATTTGTCATGTTTACAATGCTCGATTCTTGCAACTTCCAAATGAACTTGGACTTCCTTTTTTTTTTTTGCACGGTTTGAGCTTTATAAAGGAGACAAATTAATCCTCAACCTTCATTATGCCGAACTCCTTGAATTCCAAGAAGAGAAGGAACAAATCAAACATACGCAGGTAACAACTCGATTTCAATCCTCCTGACAACTTGGTGTTAAATGCCTGTGATTCCGAGAAGAGATTGTCAAGTTACTTGCATGTTACATGACTTTGTCAAATTCCTTTGGTGATCACTGTTGGACAAGGCCTTACTCATCATAGGATTGTATGAAAGCTCTTGTTTTTATTGTGATTCAAGTCTTTCCCGAACCTTGAATGTCCTCGAAATTTGCACGGTATGATCTTGCATTCTAGTTGTTTATCGAATCGGGCCAATGAATCACTTTACAATGGCATAGCCACCTGTATCCATGATTTCTGGAGGTCCAAAGTTTTTTTTTTCCTTCTTTAGGCGATAAACCTTGCTGGACCTGTCAATTTGAACATAATAAAACCCACCTTGCTGCATATTCACATTGTTTTCACCAATACCATAAGGTAAGGCCGCATGCCAGATGGTTACTTCATGCCATTATTTGGTTAATAAGTGTCTCAATCCTGAGACTGCTCAAGCTTTCTATGTCGTTGTACATGCAAAACATCTTTCCCTTTTTTTTTTAAACCACAACATGCAGAACCAGGTCAAGTTCATGGTCCCCTCTTATTTTAATATAATTTCATGTTGATTTAACTAGTAGCGAACACGAAGTGCTCACCACAATGCCATGCATCACGACTTTCTTTTGAATGTCACTTTTTCCGCAGCAAGGCAAAATTTTGTTTGTTTGATGGATTTTTTTTTTTTTTTTTTGCACCTTGTGGTGGCATCTGTTATTCCAGGCAAACTAATACACTCTTCCCCCCTTTTTTTTTAGTTTGCACACAAAGCTGCATCTTCGACTCAATCGTGGCCGTGACTTCACCATCAAGAATTTTATCACTTGGAGTACTTAGGTAATCCACCTATTCCATGGCTTTTATTTCTTGTCAATGTCGATTTTTTTTTTTTTTTTTTTTTCACAATGTGAACGAAAGATCCCTCGACACATCATACATGGTGGATATTGATGCGGATACGGGTGTGCCAACTTCAACCTTGGGTCAAGGACCCTTTGATCAACATTGGTGGTCCGATGACAAGATCAAGAACCAAGAAGGTGAAGGAAGCTTTACGAGCCTTGATCATTCACCATACAAGCAAGGATCAAGTTAATTTTGAAGATTTGATGGACCATGAAGTTACTTTGTTCACTTGTACGTTTGAAGTAAAGGAGTGATCTCATACTTGTTAGCTTAGTTGGTAGTTGTTTTAAGACTGTCCCGTTTAGTAGTTAGGCGTTGAGTATTTTATTACTTATTAGGCCTTATCGGAAAGCCTTAAAGAGCTAGCTCTTTAAGCTCTTTTATGCGGACCGAATCTCTTCCAGGTTTATGTGGGCCGGATTTTGCCCTAGTTTTAGCTTATAAAAAGGCACCTCTTGTAAGAGTAAAAGACAGATTATTACAATCAGAAATCGTGAGAAATTTTCCTTCAAGTTCTTAATCGAACTTACTCTTGAATTCTTGAGTTCATGGCTTAGGATTCAAATCAGACTTTATCGATTAGCTTGTTCCCTAATCGTGGTGTCGCTTCATCCATCCTTATTTGCTTAAGGTTGCTGATTACCTTTGTGTGTCAGAGGTCTTGAGTTCATGAGAACAATCGAGTTCAATTTCTGTTGGGAGAAAAGATCCAACTCTGATAATTACAAGGTTGGGAGGTTCTAGAAGGGTCTTCCCCTAGGGTTGCCTATATCAGTTGGTAATCAGAGCATCAGGTTAATTCTCTTTTAATTGAAGTTGTTCATATCTTGCTAGTTTGTCTTTTTTCCAAAAAAAAAAAAAAAAACTGTAGCGATTACTGTTCATCGTTACTGTTCCGAATTACTGTTCATCGTACTGTAGCGACTGTTCACGTTACTGTTCATCCGAGTCAAAAAAAAATTGTTTGGGTGTTGTCTTTTTGTGTTTTTCTGTCCAAGTTCTTGGGTTTGTTATACTTGTGTTTGGGTTGTTAGGGTTTAAAGAAAAAAAAAAAAGAGTCACGTACCTTATATTGTTTTAGTGTCCAAGTTGCTAGAGTATTGCTGGAATTTTCTTTTGAGTATTGCTGAAATTCTGTTTTGCCTATTTCTTGAGAATTGGTTGTTGTTTTTGCAAACCCTAGACACCGCAACATAATTTGGGGAAATTCTTGTGTTTCTTGAACAAATTCTTGAAGTTCTTGGACCACCAAGTCTTGTTTTGAAAATTCTTGAACAATAAACCAAGAACTAGGGTTTACTTGGAATTGGCATAACCTTTCATCCGTTTTCTTGAACTTATTGGTGTGATCTGAATTTGTGTTCCTTGAAGAGCCGAAAAAAAAAGAAAAAAAAAGAAAAAGAAAAGGAATTGGCTCTCATACAAAGGAAATCAAGTTTCCAAAAAAATCGTGAGTTTCCAATTCTTGGTGGGTTCCCAAATCTTGATTAGTCTCCAAATCTTGGTTGATTTTCCAAAACTTGAGTTTCCTAATTTTGATTGGTTTCCAACTCTTGAGTTCCAATCTTGATTGAATTCCAAAGACCCCAAACGACCTAACCAGCCCCAAACACACCCAATTCCGTTTTCAAAACCAAACCAAACACCTTAGCCCAAACCGCCTTGGGAGTTCTTGAGTTTCTAAAATCGGTTGAGCTAGTTTTGGCAATCCGACTTGACTGAAATTTGAGGACTGGTTCGTACATTATTTGAACACCCCAAAAGCACCATTTATACTCCAAAATACTGACCAGAAATTCAGCAAAGCAACAACTCAAAGAAAAAAAAAAAGTTCCAGCTTCAGGTAGAGTTTTTGTTTTCTAGGATTTGCAAAAAAAATTCTGCTTTGTGTCTTATTACTTATAGGGTAATTAATTCTGGAATTTTTGAGAGTTGAGTTGTCTTAAGAACTTCGAGAAGGAAAATTGCGAGTGAGTGTGTTTTCTTGAGTGATACACGAGTGTTTTGCAAGGTAGACTAGGATACATTTATTTTGCAGGTTTGACAATATGTCTCAAGAGGGGAACATGGCCGAGCCGTCTGAGACCGACGTGTCACTCAAATTGGTGCTCCAAACTCTCCAACAACTATCCGACAGAGTGGCTGCCATTGAGATTCGAGGTACTGGAGATATTCCCAATAGGGCTTCAAGTGCTCAGAGTGTTGAGCATGATGCGGATGATGAGGGGTATCATTCTAACACCTCATTCCGATCAAGGAAAAGCCACAGGGAAGTGAGGGAAGGTCGAGACCGACCTAGAAGAACCGATGACAATCTTGGTTCCATCAAGACTAAGATGCCTACCTTTCATGGGAAAAATGATCCTGAAGCTTACTTGGATTGGGTTAGGCGTGTTGAGCAAGTGTTTGAAGTCCACAGTTACTCTGAAGAGAAAAAGGTGAAACTTGCGGCTATTGAATTTGAAGATTATGCATCCATTTGGTGGGAGCAAGTATGTGCCACAAGGAGGAGAAATAGGGAACAACCAATTGACACTTGGACTGAAATGAAGCAAGTGATGAGGAAACGATTTGTACCCTCCCATTATACTGCGGACTTGTACAATCGGCTCCAACGAGAGAACGAATCTCTCAAGAGGAGGGGTTCCATGCAATCTACCTCTTTAAAGCCGGTTTATGCAAGAGATGATAAGAAGGTTCATTCAGCATTTTCTAAGACTAAACCTAGAGTTGAACCACCTCATGCGGAGTCATTTTGGGAGACATATCAACGTCTTCTACACCAAAAACAAATGGAGTCAAATGGATGCTATCAAAGTGAGTTTTCTAAGAAGGAGATAGCCGACCCTATTCCCAACAAAAGACTATCTCATCCTATTGAACCATTTGTTGAGGAGGTTGATAATGAGAAAACAATCGAGGGCGTTAAACTAGATAAAGAGATGGGAAAATCTGATGAGATGAGTGGTAAAAAGGAAGAAAAGAAAGAAAGTGAGACGATTTTGAGCAAAAATGTGAGGGCTTATTGTTTTTCTAACGAACTTACATTTGCTTTATTTAGTGTTTCTTCATTTGTGCAGATTAAGCAAAGTCAAGTGAAGTTAGTCATGCCATGCTCCATTCCAAAGTCACTTGTACAATTCACTAGTTTCCATGGAGTTTGTCTTTTAGGAATTAAATCTATTTGGGATCACCTCATGGAACAATTTCAATTCAAATCTGTCCATACCAAAGGGGAATCAATTCAAACCAACCATGAAGGGAGAATTCCAAACTTTGACTCTCATTTACTACCTATGGTTCATTCTTCATCTTTACCTTCTTTTGAGTATAATTTCCATCCTAACACTTGTATTTCTTATGCAGATTTTGAAGGAAAGTGTAAAAGGCTAGCAATGCCTTCTCAAGTTGAATCAATTGGTGGAAGGAATAATGAAGTGGCAAAGGGAGTTTTCACACTTAAAACTTGTTCTATACCTTCTTACCATTTAGTTGATAATGTACCATTACTTCTTTACCCGATTTCAAATTTGTTTCAAGTTGAAGTTTATTTTGTTTTTGTAGGTTGTAAAGCTGTCCACAAATTTCCAGTTTTGATTCAAGACTTACAACCTGATTTTGTGCTTATTCCAACTAAATGTGGTGATCTTTCATGCTTATTCACTCCGCCAAAAGCTGGTGGCCAAGTGCTCAATTTGTCAACTTCAACTTGTGCTAGTTCGAGTAACTCTCATGAAGTGGAATTCAATTGTTTGTTACCTTATATGTTGGAAGATGAGAAATTGTGTATCACGCAAGATCCCAAAGCTATCCTCCACGAGTTGTTTAGTGCCCCATCCATGCAACAAATTGCTCCCAATTTATCCATGCAAGATGATTCAAATCAATGTCAACTAGTGCTGGATTTTACACCTTTGCACAATCAAGGTGTCAATGTGAAGATCCATGACCAAAGACTAATTAGAGAGTTTTTCATTGCCACTTGGGATTTTCACATGCCTTACACAAGCTCTTTCCTATCTTGGCGCATGTTCTTGTTTGAGAGCTTCCCGAAGCTGACCAAACGACATGCAACATGGCTCGTAGTCATTCATCTACTTCCAACACTGCTGTCCTTTAAGCGCACCATCGATTTGTGGACAACTCACTTTCAAGAGGAAACTTTGAAGATTCGAGGACGAATCTTTTCGAGGAAAGAGGGAATAATGCGGATACGGGTGTGCCAACTTCAACCTTGGGTCAAGGACCCTTTGATCAACATTGGTGGTCCGATGACAAGATCAAGAACCAAGAAGGTGAAGGAAGCTTTACGAGCCTTGATCATTCACCATACAAGCAAGGAGCAAGTTAATTTTGAAGATTTGATGGACCATGAAGTTACTTTGTTCACTTGTACGTTTGAAGTAAAGGAGTGATCTCATACTTGTTAGCTTAGTTGGTAGTTGTTTTAAGACTGTCCCGTTTAGTAGTTAGGCGTTGAGTATTTTATTACTTATTAGGCCTTATCGGAAAGCCTTAAAGAGCTAGCTCTTTAAGCTCTTTTATGCGGACCGAATCTCTTCCAGGTTTATGTGGGCCGGATTTTGCCCTAGTTTTAGCCTATAAAAAGGCACCTCTTGTAAGAGTAAAAGACAGATTATTACAACCAGAAATCGTGAGGAATTTTCCTTCAAGTTCTTAATCGAACTTACTCTTGAATTCTTGAGTTCATGGCTTAGGATTCAAATCAGACTTTATCGATTAGCTTGTTCCCTAATCGTGGTGTCGCTTCATCCATCCTTATTTGCTTAAGGTTGCTGATTACCTTTGTGTGTCAGAGGTCTTGAGTTCATGAGAACAATCGAGTTCAATTTCTGTTGGGAGAAAAGATCCAACTCTGATAATTACAAGGTTGGGAGGTTCTAGGAGGGTCTTCCCCTAGGGTTGCCTATATCAGATATCTAATTTGAAGAAGGTGCAACCGCCAACTCCCACGAGAGCCATATTATGGCTTGAGGAGTACATGAAAAAGGTGCAACCAAGAAATTTCCCTGCAGTCAATGGAGGATAAAAGGGTCATGGTGCCTGTATTGCCAATAATTCAATTTGGATCACTTGATCCTATATAAATCAAACAAGAAGGTGCTCCTTCAACTCTTCAAGAACATGTATATGAAGATGAAAAGGCGCTACAGTCTGATGTGGATGATGAAGGATGGACTCTAGTCACGCGAAGAAGGAGGCGGAAGTCTTGTCCATCTAGTAGGGCGAGCAAGGTCTTAACAAGAAGTATGGTGATTTGGAAGGGGAAAGAGAAAGACGTAAAGAAAACTAATGATTGTCATAATCTTCAAGGAGGCCGAATCTTCAAGCAAAAGTCGCGAACTCCTATCACTTTAAAAGAATTTTTGCCAAAGGAATTCTTTGATGTTGATGTGGTCGCAAGTCACACAACGCGGTAGATCATATCGAGGAACAAAAAGATAATACTTGCGAATCTCTCTGTGAGATGGCCCGTGCGTCCACCGGCAATGAAGAAGGTCGTGTGCCTACCAGCAATGAAGAGGTGAACGTCACAAGTATCACTTTTACTAGTGAAGACTTGTTGCTTGGGTCAACACCGCATAACCGTCCTTTGTTTGTGACTGGTTATGCAAAAGAGCAAAAAGTGAATAGAATGTTGATAGATGGAGGTTCCGCAGTCAATATTCTCCCTTTAAAAACTCTGAAGGAGCTTGGTATCCCGGTTGATGAACTCTCCAATAGCCGACTGATGATTCAAGGCTTCAATCAAGGAGGGCAAAGAGCTCTTGGGTCACTAAATTTGGAGATAATCATTGATGACATGACGTCCAGAGCACTATTGTATGTGATAGATGCTAAAACAACATACAATGTATTGTTGGGAAGGCCCTGGATTCATGAAAATGGAGTTGTACCTTCAACTCTTCATCAATGCTTCAAGTACTGTCAAAACGGGGTGGCAAGAAGTGTGAAAGCTGATGATAATCCTTTCACTGAGGCGGAAGCATATATCGCCGATGCCAAATTTTACATCAAAAGGCACATTGCGAAGGATAAAACTGAACAACCTCTATCTGGGGATAAAATTCAGAACCCCGAATCTCCAAATGCAAAAGGGGAGAAAGTGATGACTTCGAAATCAAAAGAGGAAGTTCATGAAGAAACTGATGTTTCATTGCCAAACAATGAATCAGTTGTCTTTCGCTGCCCTCCCAAATCAAGAATGGAACAGGGACAGTCACCTGCAATTCAGCATGAAACTCTAAAAGATTTGACTCTTCCGGTAGCTCATCTTGATACAAAAAAGGCGTCATCTTCTCAACTTAAAAGGTCTAACTTTTTAACCAAAGAATCTGAAGTTGAACAAGAGACCATACCAAAGTCAAGAACTAAAGAAGGTTTTGATCCTATCGCTTATAAGCTTCTCGCTAAGGCTGGATACGATCTCAAAGAATCTGCGGTGTTAAATGTTCCATCCCGTCAATCTACCAGTGACATGATTCATGGGTTGAATCCTACCCAAAAGATGTTGAAGGAAAAAGGATACGCCGTTGAAAATCCCAAATTTGGCCTTGGCTACTCCTCTCCTACACCAATCCGCATCAAGATCAATAGAGTTAGTAGCCAATATATTGCTATAGAGGATGAGTCTTCTCAAATAGTTGGTAAATCTCAAGCTTTTCACGAAAAGGAAAATAAAATTCCACGGGTATCTGTTTTTAAGAGATTAGGACCACAAAAAAGACAAAAATCTCAAAACTCTCATAAGAGTAAAGGAAAAATGGCAAAGTCATTGCAAAATCTTGAAGAACCTTCTGATTGTCCTCATAAATTTGGTAGCATCATTCCTTCGAGAATGAGAAGATGCACAGACCTTGTAATAAAGTGTGGGACTGAATTGAGGGTCAGGGAGTATACCGTGGTGTACACAAGACCAAAAGAGGATGATGAAGAGAGTGTTGCTTCATGCAACCATATAACCATAATTGACGGTGACTCGCCTGAAGAAGAAGAAGATGCTGAAGACGCTCCACCTGAATTGGAGGAAGGTGTTAAGGCTACTGTGGATGATCTAAAGGAGATCAATCTTGGTACTTCAGAGGACCCGCGTCCAATATACATAAGTGCTTCACTGAGTCCTGACGAAGAGAAGGCATATGTTGAACTCTTGCGGGAGTATCAAGATGTTTTTGCATGGACTTATAAAGAAATGCCGGGTTTAAATCCAAAAGTGGCCGTCCACCATTTGGCTGTTAAAAAGGGAGTTCGACCTGTGAAACAAGCACAACGGCGATTTAGACCTGATTTGATTCCGTTGATCGAAATGGAAGTCAATAAACTCATTGAAGCCGGGTTTATTCGTGAAGTTAAATATCCCACATGGATTTCGAGTATCGTGCCTGTGCGAAAGAAAAATGGACAAATCCGCATCTGCGTCGATTTCAGGGATGTTAACAATGCTTGTCCCAAAGATGACTTTCCTTTACCGATCACTGAACTCATGATTGATGCAACTACTGGGCATGAAGTTCTGTCATTTATGGATGGCTCTTCTGGATATAATCAAATTCGATTGGCACCGGAGGATGAGGAGCTCACTGCATTTCGTACTCCTAAGGGTATTTATTGTTATAAAGTGATGCATTTTGGTCTCAAAAATACTGGTGCCACATATCAAAGAGCAATGCAAAGTATCTTTGACGACATGCTTCATAAGAATATCGAGTGTTATGTGGATGATTTAGTTGTGAAATCAAAGAAAAGAAGTAATCACTTGGAGGATTTGAGACAAGTTTTCGATCGGTTGAGAAGGTATCAACTCAAAATGAACCCTCTCAAGTGTGCATTTGGAGTCACGTCGGGGAAATTTCTTGGTTTTGTGGTTCGCCATCGAGACATTGAAATTGATCAGGCCAAAATTGATGCTATAATGAGGATGCCTGAACCTCGTGACATTCATGAATTGAAAAGTCTTCAAGGGCGATTAGCTTATCTGAGGAGATTTATCTCAAATTTAGCAGGAAGGTGTCAACCATTTAGTCGCTTGATGAAGAAAGATGTGTCATTTCAATGGGATGAGGCATGTAGTAATGCATTCAATAGCATTAAGTCTTATCTTATGAAAGCACCTGTGTTGGCTGCACCTATTCATGGAAAGCCATTACTCCTTTATATTGCTGCCCAAGAACGGTCGGTGGGGGCATTGCTCGCTCAAGAAAATAATGAAGGAAAGGAGGTTGCCCTTTATTATTTAAGCAGAATGATGACCCCCAATGAACTAAACTACTCGCCAATTGAAAAGTTGTGTTTAGCCCTTATTTTTGCAATACAGAAGTTAAAGCACTACTTTCAAGCGCATAGTGTGAGGCTCATTTCCAGGGTGAATCCTATAAAATATGTGATGAGCAGGCCAGTGCTGTCTGACCGTCTAGCTAGATGGTATCTTCAGCTACAACAGTTTGAGATTATTTATGTGCCTCAGAAAGCTGTGAAAGGACAAGTTCTGGCGGATTTTCTTGCTGATCACCCTATACCTGCTGAATGGGAGTTAAGTGATGAACTACCAGATGAGGATGTACTCCTTATTGAGATTCGCCCACCATGGAAAATGTATTTTGATGGTGCTGCTCATCGTCATGGGGCTGGAGCGGGGATTGTATTTGTGACTCCTGATGGAGGGATATTGTTATACTCTTTTACCCTAAGCCAACATTGTTCAAATAATGTCGTTGAGTACCAAGCTCTCATACTCGGGCTTGAAATAGCTGTTGACATGGAGCAGTTGGAACTTCAAATCTATGGTGACTCTCAATTGGTGGTTAACCAACTCTTAGGGAGTTATGAAGTCAAAAAGTTCGAGTTAATTCCGTATCACAAATATGCAACGTGACTTATGAAGCGGCTTGGAGGTGCAAGTATTAAGCATGTTCCTAGAAGGGAAAATAAGCAAGCTGATGCATTAGTTGTGCTAGCCTCTTCACTTGCCATGCCGGATCATGAGATACAAGTTCGTGTATGTCAAAAGTGGGTAGTTCCATCACTAATTGATGATGAAAATATTGACGGAGGCGACGCTCATGTGGTCTCAACCTATGAAATTGACAAAGAAGATTGGAGACAACCCCTCGTTGATTATCTCAAGTATCAAAAATTACCTGAGGAGCAACGTAGAAGAACTGACATCCGTCGTCGAGCCCCTCGTTTTATCTTGTATAAGGACACGCTGTACCGAAGATCATTTGAAGGTGTACTGTTGCGCTGTCTAAGCGAAGACGAGGCATATCGGGCGATGCACGAGGCACATTCTGGAATATGTGGAGCACATCAATCCTGTCCCAAGTTACATTTTCGGATTAAAAGGATGGGCTACTATTGGCCTACTATGGTCAAAGATTGCAAAGAATATGCTCAAAGATGTCAAGCTTGCCAGTTTCATGCAAATTACATTCATCAACCACCTGAGCCGTTACACCCGACCGTTGCTTCTTGGCCTTTTGATGCTTGGGGCCTTGATGTTGTGGGGCCATTACCAAAGTCGTCCGGTCAACACTTATATATATTGGCTGCGACCGACTACTTTTCTAAGTGGGCTGAAGCCATACCGCTCAAGCAAGTTAGAAAGGAAGATGTGGTGAATTTTATTCGTGTGAATATTATTTACCGTTATGGAGTTCCCCGGTACATTATCACTGATAATGGAAAATCCTTCTCCAATGGCTTGATGGATAAGTTATGTGAGAAATTTAATCTCAAGCAACGCAAGTCCTCCATGTATAATGCCCCAGCCAATGGTCTCGCAGAGGCATTCAACAAAACTTTATGTAACTTGTTGAAGAAAGTGGTGGCAAAGTCAAAGAAGGATTGGCACGAAAGGATAGGCGAAACTCTTTGGGCCTATCGCATCACATACCGAACTCCGACGCAAGCCACACCATATGCCTTGGTCTATGGTGTAGAAGCTGTTCTGCCCCTTGAGCAACAAATTCCTTCTTTGAGAATTGCTATCCAAGAAGGGCTCACGGAGGAAGAAAATGTTCGCCTGCGCCTTGAAGAGTTGGAAGCTTTGGATGAAAAGAGATTGGAGGCCCAACAAAATCTGGAGTGCTATCAAGCCCGTCTCTCTAGAGCTTTTAATAAGAAAGTTCGACGTCGCTCCTTTCAAGTCGGGGACATGGTACTTGCCGTTCGAAGGCCAATAGTTATGACTCATCGCACTAAAGACAAATTCGTCTCTAAATGGGATGGGCCGTACATTGTTCGAGAAGTCTACACGAATGGTGCGTACAAATTGGTGGACAAAGATGGCGTGAAAGTTGGTCCTATAAATGGAAAATTCGTGAAGTTATACATGCCATAAAAAAAAAAAGTGAAGTACTCCATGACGCATGAGTCTAAACTGCATGTTGCTCCAAACCCGCATGAGCTAAAACTGTGGACAACAACCACCAATAGTGTAGCACGTGGTTAAACTGCTGAAACACTCCACCAAGTCTAAGGTGGTAAACAAAAGGATACTCCTGACCCGCAAGAGTTTAAACTGTGAATGGTAGGAACTACGTGTGACTTGATTCCCTTTTGGGATACGTAGGCAGCTTAGAGGGCAACTTCTAAGTTCAGTTACAATCATATAAAACTAAAGTCTTTGTCCGGATGATTCTTTTGATAAAAAAAAAAGGAGCGTTCATCTTTAAGACAATTCGAATTATTTTGTGACATATACTTGAAAGTGTATTATTCAGATTACCAAATTATTTGGATAATTATCTTTTCAAGTGTGATCAAAATTATGCAAAGATAGAATTGTTCATACTACGGTTGGTAGTCTAAAATGGTGGCTATCGAAAAAGCAAGTAAAGACGAGGACGTCTGCAAGAATGTGAAAAAGAGAGAGCAAGCTTCATTATGAAATGTTTGTGCTCATAGCTACACGCTTTGAGCAGGTAAGAAAAGATGAAATTTGAAACAAAGCAAAAAAAAAATTTGCAACTATTCCTAGAATTCAAATGACGACAGCTCCTTTCGGTTGCTTTCAAGTAACGCTTGCATCTTGTCCAAAGTTTGACTCTCCTCAGCAAGTAGGGGCGGGGAATTCTCAATCTTTCGAACTTCATTTTGTAAGTCGACCATCACGCCTTGCACTCGGGTAAGATCATCTTGCTCTTCTCGTAACAGTAAAAGCGTCTCCTTTCTGTGAGTATCCAAGAACTCAAGTCGATTCCTCAACTCTACTTCCTCGCGATCGATTTCCTTAAGTTTCAACATGTGTGTTGAGATCTTCTCCGCCTGTTGTCTCTCCTTACTCTGAGCGTCTCTAAGATGTTGGGTGGCCGTAGAAAGCAACTCATCATATGATTCAGCTGGAATTTTATTTGAGAGAGAAGATTTCACTGCAACTTAACGAGCTGCATTTGCAAAGAAAGCCTTTAAAAGGCCTTGCAAATTTGAGATATCCGTGGCATTGAAGCTTTGCATTTCCTCCATGATCTCGTTGGCTTTTATTTCAAGAGTTGGCATGCGCTCCAAGGCTGTTTGAGATATCATCACCCTCAAGTTATTCCACAACATTTGGATGTAGTCTCGACGGCATGTTGAGATCACATTTTGGGGGCAAAATTCAGATACTCGAGGTGCCCTTGGCCACGATGGTGGATCAAAAACTTTGAGTTTCCTTTTGGCCAATGGAGTCATATGCTCCGCCTTCTGTGCCATGATTTACCGAGTCACATTTTCATCATCTACTGCCTTTTTGGAATTCTCACTAGCACCCTTTTGTTGGGTAGAACCGACCACTTGTTTGGCCAAAAGTTCAAATGCAGTAGGTCCTTCAACTGATACTTGACTTGGTTCTCCATCATCAATGAAGATCAAGTCTTGATCATCCAACTGTAGGGAAAACGTCATGAGACAAATCATGTATATGAAATTGACAAGTAGATTTCAAATGCTAAATTAAAGAAGGCTAGGGGGGTCCTTACAATATTGGCACGGCTTATACCAGGCACAGATATATCCGGAATGTCTTTAAAGAGTTCTTTAGGATCTAAACCAATATCATCCAAAGGGAAAGTCATTACCTTGGACTTCTTGCGCTTCCAATGCTGGTCCGTGCTAGTGGATTGCTCATCCTCCTCATCAAAAGGCTCGCTCCTCTTCTTCTCATGTGAATTGCAAGAATCATGATCAATGGCTTTCACAATTTTTGAGGGAAGACGAACTGAAGTACCCTTCGAAAATTGTTCATTAGGGGTAAGGTCCTCAAGGGTAGCAACCTTGTTGTTTGAACTCTTCAAAATTTCCTTCTCGTTTCTCACAGTCTTTTGCTTCATCTCAAGACTGTTGTCAACCTTGGAGAGATTGTTCAGATTTGCAAGTTCCTTCCCTTTTGACCTCTTCTGCTCCCCACTTGATTGGATACTCTTAATCAAAGTATCACGCCCTTTGAGGAGGTAATCATCATGTACCGTAGACCACCATGTTTGAAAGCCTGAAGATGTGTGCTTGCTAGCATTCAAGGGATAGCTAGGAAAAAGTATCTTTGACTCTGTTTTACTACGAATAGCAGTGCGCCAGAGTATTCGACTCAAGTCATAATTTGTGGAACGCACATCTGCCCCGAGTTCCTGTGGAGGAACTTGATAAAACCCGAATTGTCGCGCGAATCTATATGGACTATATGGCTCAACAAGGAAATCCCCTTCAGCATGCAAAACTAAGTAATTTGAGCAGGCGCTTACAAAATAACTTAGTTCGAGATTTGCTAGTTTGCCATCGTCAACAAAGAGTTCATTGCGATTCTTCACAAGAGAAGTGATTCCCCAAGTTACTTTATCTCCCTGATGAATGAGGTCGCGAGCACTATTTTCATCAAAGTATCGTGCGCCACCCTCTCCAGAATAGTTGGTCATGGTAGGTCCAGGCATGGTATTTGGAGTCGAATAATGGGTAGAGAAATAACTCGCTAACCAAGCATATACGTAGTGCACCGGAAAAGCCGCACGTGCACATCCTGGGGTAGCTGAGTTTGAAATTTTATCAAGCCCACGGTATATGCTTAGCAGGACAGGAACAGCAAGGCAAGTCTTACGACCGGCAGCCATCATACTAGCCATTTTGAAAGTAGATGGTCTAATATAGTGGGGGTCCTCATCTGGTAAAACAAAGACACAGAGCCAGCAAGATATAAATGCTGCAAGATAACTCTCTTCTCGCAAGTGAAGTTTAACTCCTATGGTATTAAATACACCATTGTCTTGACTTGAAAATTTGCGCGGTTGTCCAATTTCGCCATCCGGATTTTGGGTTGCTTGAGCACGAGATGCCCTCTTTATCCTTCTCTGCTTTGGCTTTGAGTACCTGGTTTTGCCTTTAAACCAGAAATTAATCCACTGGTCAGCAGAAACTCCAGCTTTGTTGGATTCCCCACGTTGGAGATGATGTAAGGCTGCGAACAGATACTCACAACTTTGTGGAATATGCCTTAATTTCTTTTCATTAACCCCAGTTAGCTCCTCCGCGCATGGGATTACCTCTTCATAGATACCCCCGATGATTGGAAGTCCCCCCAACTTGTGCAAGTCCCAAAGTGAAAGAGACAGTTCTCCAACAGATGTATGCAAGGTATTAGTGTCCGGACACCACGCCTCGCAGAATGCTCTAAGTACATGGAGGTTCCTATCATATGTGAAAAGCGAAGCATATAAGGCATCAAACAAGCAATTTTCACGGAGTTCTTGTTTGTTCCTGCCGAGAATATCCTCCAACCACTCCCAATAATTCTCGATG
Organism: Coffea eugenioides; assembly: GCF_003713205.1. NCBI lineage: Eukaryota > Viridiplantae > Streptophyta > Magnoliopsida > Gentianales > Rubiaceae > Coffea > Coffea eugenioides. Next base: position 28,283,737 of record NC_040040.1, on the reverse strand, counting down.
TAACTGAATGCACCACTGAGTCTCAAGGAAGGACCCCAATGTGCATCTCCATCTATGATCCGCCTGCCAAGGGTCTGAAAAGGAGTTGTCCTTGGCTCCTTATGATGAATAAGGGATTTCAAGGAGTGAACCTTCGTGCCATCATCTTGAGGAAGGTCGAGTGACCAATTCTTTAACTCTGGGTACTGGTGAGAAGGCCACTTACCTGAGTAACTTCCTTGTATAGGGGGATGCACTAATAATTTCGTTCCTTTGTCACCAGAGTCACCTTCGCTGTCAGTGATAAGGAGATACTTTTCGTTTGAAGAAGCGACTTCCTTGAACACCACCATTGCATCAAGACTAACCTGCAACAAAAGGAAGGAAAAAGAAAGTTTGGTTAAAATAGCAGGGTTGAAAGTAGTAAAAGACTTCTTGAATTTTGGGTGAGTTTTATTGAAGTGGGTAATTGCATCTCCTTGGTACTCCTCAAGCCATAATATGGCTCTCGTGGGAGTTTGCGGTTGCGCCATCTTCAAATTTTGGTTGCGCCATCTCCTTGGTACTCCTCAAGCCATAATATGGCTCTCGTGGGAGTTTGCGGTTGCACCTTCTTCAAATTTCTTGGTTGCACCTTCTTCATGTACTCCTCAAGCCATAATATGGCTCTCGTGGGAGTTTGCGGTTGCGCCATCTTCAAATTTCTTGGTTTCACCTTCTTCATGTACTCCTCAAGCCATAACATGGCTCTCGTGGGAGTTTGCGGTTGCGCCATCTTCAAATTTCTTGGTTGCACCTTCTTCATGTACTCTTCAAGCCATAATATGGCTCTCGTGGGAATTGGCGGTTGCACCTTCTTCAAATTGAGTGTCCACCGTGTATGTTGTAACGAGGGATCCTCCCTTCGTGGAAAAAAAAAAGGGAAAAAATGGCATTGACAAGAAATAAATGCCATAAAGTATGTGAATTACCTTAGCGTTTTGAAGTCCAAGAGCTACGGTCCTAAAATTGTGGACACAATTGGGACGTCAATTTGCTCCAGTAAGAAGTGTCAATGTCAGCTGCAACTTGAAAAAAAAAAACAAAAAAAAATCCATCAAGAGCAAAATTTTGCCTTGCTTCCTAAGAAGGGACATTCAAGAGAAAGTCGTGATGCATGGCATTGTGGTGAGCACTTCGTGTTCGCTACTAGTTAAATCAACATGGAATTATATTAAAATAAGAGGGGACCATGAACTTGACCTGGTTCTGCATGTTGTGGTTTAAAAAAAAAAAGGGAAAGATGTTTTGCATGTACAACGACGTAGAAAGCTTGAGCAGTCTCGGGATTGAGACACTTATTAACCAAATAATGGCATGAAGTAACCATCTGGCAAGCGGCCTTACCTTATGGTATTGGTGAAAACAATGTGAATAGGCAGCAAGGTGGGTTTTATTATGTTCAAATTGACAGGTCCAGCAAGGTTTATCGCCTAAGGAAAAAAAAAAACTTTGGACCTCCAGAAATCATGGATACATGTGGCTATGCCATTGTAAAGTGATTCATTGGCCCGATTCGATAAACAACTAGAATGCAAGATCATACCGTGCAAATTTCGAGGACATTCAAGGTTCGGGAAAGACTTGAATCACAATAAAAACAAGAGCTTTCATACAATCCTATGATGAGTAAGGCCTTGTCCAACAGTGATCACCAAAGGAATTTGACAAAGTCATGTAACATGCAAGTAACTTGACAATCTCTTCTCGGAATCACAGGCATTTAACACCAAGTTGTCAGGAGGATTGAAATCGAGTTGTTACCTGCGTATGTTTGATTTGTTCCTTCTCTTCTTGGAATTCAAGGAGTTCGGCATAATGAAGGTTGAGGATTAATTTGTCTCCTTTATAAAGCTCAAACCGTGCAAAAAAAAAAAAGGAAGTCCAAGTTCATTTGGAAGTTGCAAGAATCGAGCATTGTAAACATGACAAATTTTGTTCCAAAAGTTGGAAGTGTCCAGTCGTTTATTTTACCAATTGGCAACCTGCTGCAATGATACCCAATTGGATGTTTCCTATCCTTATTTCAAAACATGGCTGGTTACTTTAAACGGTTGCGTGATTTGAGAAAGTGGAGCATTACTTCTTTTTCTCCATGTCCGAAGTTGTCCAGTGGAATTCCAAAAGGTCAATGAGGCAACCATTCAGACAATGAAACTGGTTTCGGCAACTACCAAGTTCTTGCAATGACACATCTTCAATTTTAGCAACTTGGTTCGGTTTCCAAAAGAAGATATGCTTAATAGGAGGTTCATGCACGTGACTAGCAATTGTAATACTAGACTTCCTACTGATACTTCATTCAGGACTTGGCAATATCAGATTTGTTGACAGCGGAAAAGTGGTAACAAAGGGAGACAAGATCTGGTCGTTTCCAAAAAAAAAAAAAAAAAATCCCCCCATCAAAGAGAAAAGAATCAGGGGATTAATTTCTTTGATTCAAGAACTTTCAGAGATTGTAACCCGCTTATTATTTGATTTAATAAATTTGATATTTGTGCAAGTTTTCTTGTCTTTTATTTTAGGCAACAAAATTTGTGCTTACAAATTTCTGGCACGCCCGGTGGGACAATCTCTGCCTCTCATCTCTTTTCTTCCAACAACTTACCAGTCTCAAAATTCGATGGAGTTCAAGAAGGTGAACTTTTCTCTTGAAGGCTTAGTTGCTGATGTCTCAACCACTCAAGGGACGCAGTATACTGCACCTCTGACAAGGAGTAAGGCCAAGAAGTTAGCAGAGAAGGCTAAGGCGAACGTTGTGACTGAAGAAGCAAATCTCGAGATGCTTCCTAACAAGAAAGGAGCCCATCATGAATCTATTGGTAGCCCAAGTGATTCGGCTGCCTCTGTGGTGATGCCCGTCATGATGACCAATACCACAACTGTGGAAGACCAGATCTCGAATCTAGCCAAAATTGTCGAAGGGCTGGTAGTGCATGCGCAAAGTCAAGATGCCAAGATAGTCAAGTTAATGGATATGGTGAAAAATATAGGCGAAAATAGCCTTAGTATGTCCAAGCAGAAATTCAAAATGCAAGATGAAGGGGACTCGTCATCAAGGGAGAAGGAAAAAGAGGAAGTGAAGTCACAAGCCGCGAAGGAATTTTCAATTTCCCCTGATGGCACCATTCATGTTGACAATCTAAAGGAATTTATCGAAGGCACAATCAAGGATAAGATTGGTGGAAGCGCCAATCCATACAGCGGTTACACTAAACCTTACACTGCTAGAGTGGAAGGTTTGAAGATGCCCGTAGGATATCAACCTCCAAAATTTCAACAATTTGATGGCAAGGGCAACCCTAAGCAACATGTAGCACACTTCGTGGAAACTTGTAACAATGCGGGCACTGATGGTGACTTGCTCGTTAAGCAGTTTGTTCGTTCGCTGAAGGGTAATGCCTTTGATTGGTACACGGATCTGGAGTCTGGAACCATTGACAGTTGGGAGCAGCTAGAGCATGAATTCCTTAGTCGCTTCTATAGCACAAAGAGAACTGTCAGCATGACTGAACTCTCTAATACACGTCAATGGAAGAGTGAACCTGTCATTGATTTTATCGACCGTTGGAGGAATCTAAGCTTAAATTGCAAAGATCGAATTTCTGAATCTTCCGCGATCGAGATGTGCATTCAAGGTATGCACTGGGGACTCAGATACATCTTACAAGGTGTACAACCAGAAACATTTGATGAATTGTCCACAAAAGCCCATAAGTTGGAGATTAATCTTGATGGACAAGAACCGCCAGTTCCTGACCCTTACAAGGCCAAAGAGAGACAAGAAGCGAGGAAAGGGGGCAAGCCACCATTTAAAAATGAAAAGAAGGAGGCTATGGCTACAAGTGTAACGCCCTTTAAGGTTGTTCCCAAAACTGCCAGGAGAGAAGACAGCAAAATCAATGCACATCAAGAACAAGGAAAGAGGAAACCAACTCTCAAGGAGATGCAGGATAAGGAGTACTCTTTCCTTGATTCTGATGTCCCTGGTATGTTTGACGATCTGTTAAGTATAAACTTGATCACGCTTCCTGAGATGAAGCGACCTGATGAGGCCAGGAACACTGACGATCCAAATTACTGTAAGTATCACCGATTGGTCGGGCATCCTATTCAAAAATGCTTTGTCTTCAAAGACAAAGTAATGGAGTTGGCAAGACAGGGAAAAATTCTCCTTGAAGAAGACAAGGCGAGTGTGAATCAAACGTCCATTGGTTCCCTGCAGTCCATGGAGGATAAAAGGGTCATGGTGCCTGTATTGCCAATAATTCAATTTGGATCACTTGATCCTATAGAAATCAAACAAGAAGGTGCTCCTTCAACTCTTCAGGAACATGTATATGAAGATGAAGATGCTGAAGATGCTCCACCTGAATTGGAGGAAGGTGTTAAGGCTACTGTGGATGATCTAAAGAAGATCAATCTTGGTACTTCAGAGGACCCGCTTCCAATATACATAAGTGCTTCACTGAGTCCTGACGAAGAGAAGGCATATATTGAACTCTTGCGGGAGTATCAAGATGTTTTTGCATGGACTTATAAAGAAATGTCGGGTTTAGATCCAAAAGTGGCCGTCCACCATTTGGCTGATAAAAAGGGAGTTCGACCTGTGAAGCAAGCACAACGGCGATTTAGACCTGATTTGATTCCGTTGATCGAAATGGAAGTCAATAAACTCATTGAAGCCGGGTTTATTCGTGAAGTTAAATATCCCATATGGATTTCGAGTATCGTGCCTGTGCGAAAGAAAAATGGACAAATCCGCATCTGCGTCGATTTCAGGGATGTTAACAATGCTCGTCCCAAAGATGACTTTCCTTTACCGATCACTGAACTCATGATTGATGCAACTACTGGGCATGAAGTTTTGTCATTTATGGATGGCTCTTCTGGATATAATCAAATTCGATTGGCACCGGAGGATGAGGAGCTCACTGCATTTCGTACTCCTAAGGGTATTTATTGTTATAAAGTGATGCATTTTGGTCTCAAAAATGCTGGTGCCACATATCAAAGAGCAATGCAAAGTATCTTTGACGACATGCTTCATAAGAATATCGAGTGTTATGTGGATGATTTAGTTGTGAAATCAAAGAAAAGAAGTAATCACTTGGAGGATTTGAGACAAGTTTTCGATCGGTTGAGAAGGTATCAACTCAAAATGAACCCTCTCAAGTGTGCATTTGGAGTCACGTCGGGGAAATTTCTTGGTTTTGTGGTTCGCCATCGAGGCATTGAAATTGATCAGGCCAAAATTGATGCTATATTGAGGATGCCTGAACCTCGTGACATTCATGAATTGAAAAGTCTTCAAGGGCGATTAGCTTATCTGAGGAGATTTATCTCAAATTTAGCAGGAAGTTGTCAACCATTTAGTCGCTTGATGAAGAAAGATGTGCCATTTCAATGGGATGAGGCATGTAGTAATGCATTCAATAGCATTAAGTCTTATCTTATGAAAGCACCTGTGTTGGCTGCACCTATTCATGGAAAGCCATTACTCCTTTATATTGCTGCCCAAGAACGGTCGGTGGGGGCATTGCTCGCTCAAGAAAATAATGAAGGAAAGGAGGTTGCCCTTTATTATTTAAGCAGAATGATGACCCCCAATGAACTAAACTACTCGCCAATTGAAAAGTTGTGTTTAGCCCTTATTTTTGCAATACAGAAGTTAAAGCACTACTTTCAAGCGCATAGTGTGAGGCTCATTTCCAGGGTGAATCCTATAAAATATGTGATGAGCAGGCCAGTGCTGTCTGACCGTCTAGCTAGATGGTATCTTCAGCTACAACAGTTTGAGATTATTTATGTGCCTCAGAAAGCTGTGAAAGGACAAGTTCTGGCGGATTTTCTTGCTGATCACCCTATACCTGCTGAATGGGAGTTAAGTGATGAACTACCAGATGAGGATGTACTCCTTATTGAGATTCGCCCACCATGGAAAATGTATTTTGATGGTGCTGCTCATCGTCATGGGGCTGGAGCGGGGATTGTATTTGTGACTCCTGATGGAGGGATATTGTTATACTCTTTTACCCTAAGCCAACATTGTTCAAATAATGTCGTTGAGTACCAAGCTCTCATACTCGGGCTTGAAATAGCTGTTGACATGGAGCAGTTGGAACTTCAAATCTATGGTGACTCTCAATTGGTGGTTAACCAACTCTTAGGGAGTTATGAAGTCAAAAAGTTCGAGTTAATTCCGTATCACAAATATGCAACGTGACTTATGAAGCGGCTTGGAGGTGCAAGTATTAAGCATGTTCCTAGAAGGGAAAATAAGCAAGCTGATGCATTAGTTGTGCTAGCCTCTTCACTTGCCATGCCGGATCATGAGATACAAGTTCGTGTATGTCAAAAGTGGGTAGTTCCATCACTAATTGATGATGAAAATATTGACGGAGGCGACGCTCATGTGGTCTCAACCTATGAAATTGACAAAGAAGATTGGAGACAACCCCTCGTTGATTATCTCAAGTATCAAAAATTACCTGAGGAGCAACGTAGAAGAACTGACATCCGTCGTCGAGCCCCTCGTTTTATCTTGTATAAGGACACGCTGTACCGAAGATCATTTGAAGGTGTACTGTTGCGCTGTCTAAGCGAAGACGAGGCATATCGGGCGATGCACGAGGCACATTCTGGAATATGTGGAGCACATCAATCCTGTCCCAAGTTACATTTTCGGATTAAAAGGATGGGCTACTATTGGCCTACTATGGTCAAAGATTGCAAAGAATATGCTCAAAGATGTCAAGCTTGCCAGTTTCATGCAAATTACATTCATCAACCACCTGAGCCGTTACACCCGACCGTTGCTTCTTGGCCTTTTGATGCTTGGGGCCTTGATGTTGTGGGGCCATTACCAAAGTCGTCCGGTCAACACTTATATATATTGGCTGCGACCGACTACTTTTCTAAGTGGGCTGAAGCCATACCGCTCAAGCAAGTTAGAAAGGAAGATGTGGTGAATTTTATTCGTGTGAATATTATTTACCGTTATGGAGTTCCCCGGTACATTATCACTGATAATGGAAAATCCTTCTCCAATGGCTTGATGGATAAGTTATGTGAGAAATTTAATCTCAAGCAACGCAAGTCCTCCATGTATAATGCCCCCGCCAATGGTCTCGCAGAGGCATTCAACAAAACTTTATGTAACTTGTTGAAAAAAGTGGTGGCAAAGTCAAAGAAGGATTGGCACGAAAGGATAGGCGAAACTCTTTGGGCCTATCGTACCACATACCGAACTCCGACGCAAGCCACACCATATGCCTTGGTCTATGGTGTAGAAGCTGTTCTCCCCCTTGAGCAACAAATTCCTTCTTTGAGAATTGCTATCCAAGAAGGGCTCACTGAGGAAGAAAATGTTCGCCTGCGCCTTGAAGAATTGGAAGCTTTGGATGAAAAGAGATTGGAGGCCCAACAAAATCTGGAGTACTATCAAGCCCGTCTCTCTAGAGTTTTTAATAAGAAAGTTCGACGTCGCTCCTTTCAAGTCGGGGACATGGTACTTGCCGTTCGAAGGCCAATAGTTATGACTCATCGCACTAAAGACAAATTCGTCTCTAAATGGGATGGGCCGTACATTATTCGAGAAGTCTACACGAATGGTGCGTACAAATTGGTGGACAAAGATGGCGTGAAAGTTGGTCCTATAAATGGAAAATTCGTGAAGCTATACATGCCATAAAAAAAAAAGTGAAGTACTCCATGACGCATGAGTCTAAACTGCATGTTGCTCCAAACTCGCATGAGCTAAAACTGTAGACAACAACCACCAATAGTGTAGCACGTGGTTAAACTGCTGAAACACTCCACCAAGTCTAAGGTGGTAAACAAAAGGATACTCCTTGTAGACACCAAATTTTTTCAGCATAATTTGCTATTTACTTCTTAGTTTTATTTGTCGTGATAAGTTTTATTCACTTTTTAGTTTTTTAGTTTTTTAGTTTTTATTTTTAAGTTTCTAACATAAAATTTGGAAAAAGGAAATTGTTCACAAAATATGTTTATTTCTTTTAAAATCAATCTTTTAGCATCTTACCTATTTTGTTAAGTTATTTTGAAAAAAGAAAAAAGAAGAAAAACAATGAAAAATGGAAAATGAAAAAAGAAAAATGGAAATTGCACTTTGTTGCTTCTAGTTTATTTATTTTACCCAATGTTAATTAAATTATTTTTGTTATTTATTTTTATTATCATTTGTGTTAAATTACTTTAAAAAAAAAAAAAAAAGTGGGGCGCGACAGTTGGCGACTCCACTGGGGACTTCCTAAGTGGGTCCAAGCATTTGATTTAGCCATTCTTTTCCCTTTTCTACCCTTGTTATGCATTGCATTTGGATTTTAGGATTGCATTTTTCATTTTTAAGACCTTTTGTCTTATGAACGTAATCAAACCAATCCCTCGACTCACGAATGTATGTTTGAATGAATGTTTACTTGTTATCTCGCGCTTGCATTGCATTTTGGGAGGTATGGGTCACCCTAGAGCCTCGCGTTGGTTCTTGACCCTTCCCCTCCAAACGAGCACTAGCATACGAGCATACGCTTTACTTCTTTTATCCCTTTTATTTTTCTTTAGTGGCTTGTCACGCCACTCCACCCTATTAGGATTAGGTGACTCACTTGGACATGTGATCACGACACGATGTGTGTGTAGCATGTTCCAATGGGTCACTCAATCTTCCGCGTAAAGCTATTGGTTGATAGCCTTTAGCTTTTGGTCGAAGATTGAGGTTTTGATAGATTCACTCAAACACGTAGCCGTGACACGATGTGTGCGTAGCGGTGTTTGGGGAATCGCTCGAGCCACCGACAAAGAATCTTGGGATTGATGACCCTTGGTTTCCAAGTCTGAAGGCTCGGGGACCTAAAAACCTATCGAGTCTAGATGCATTAGTGAGCCAATACCTCATGCATCCATGATAGCTTGCCTAGGATAGAGTCGACCTTACCCTAAATTAGGAAACACTATTCACGAGGGGAGGGGTCCCACCCCCTTTCCTTATATATTTTTGTTGCTTTTTATATCATCTAATTGTCCAACGTGTTATGTGATTATGTGTTGAACTAACGTTCCCTTGTTTCTTATCTTTTGCATTCACAAACGTTAGGAAATAAGAGGTCTGGCATGATCTTCTTTTAGAACCTACCCTTGTAGATAGGTTATTGCACGTTTAAAGATTTTGGTATATTGCATTCATAGATTAATAATTGCATAGCATTCTAAGCCTACGTTGGCGTATAAAAGGTCCTTTTAGGTCATAATATCATGTTTTATCGCTTTAATAAACTGGCATCATGCATAAACCCTAGAAGGGAATGCCATTTAGGGGATCCCGTGTTAGGAATAAGCCACCTTGTGTCTCGGATACTTAATCCAAGGAGACTTGCACGTTTACATTTTGTACCATCCAAAGGGGTAGTGCACAAGGTAAGGTAGAATCCGATCATTTTCATAGAGTGATCTTTGGAATATGAGCATCTAATAATCACTTTTTGGCCATTTTATCAAAAATTGGTAAAAATCCCTTGCGTGAAGGACATTAATTTGAAGAAATTCACAAATGATTCCTCCTATTGAGACGATAAATAAATTGAGGCCAAAATTTGATTTTTAGAAGGTCATAGACCAATGCACCTCAATAATTTTGAAATAATCAATGGCCGGACATTTCAACCAATCCATTTTGCCAATTCATTCAATAAATCATCAATTCATTTGACCAATTTACCCTTTTTAGGGTCACTTGGTCGATTTTGAATAAATCATTCATTTGGCCAATTTACCCATTTTTAGGGCAACCGAGCCGATTTTGAATAAATCAAGTTTCGTTCAATCTATTTGATCAATTTACCCTTTTTAGGGTGATCTGATTAATTTTGGATAAATTAAATTTCATTCAATTCATTTGACCTGTTTCCCTTTCTAGGGTAATCCGGTCGATTTTTAATAAATTGTCAATTTCATTTGACCAATTAGGATTTCAATGTCGAATTTCAAAATGGAAAACCTAGTCGATTTTGAGAAAAACATCCATTGCATCCAGCCATTTGATCAGTTGGAGTTTTGACCCGTGCTTCACTGAGAAAAGTTGTCAAAACGAATTCCAATCTCTTCGATAGGAAGTTCGTCAAGGTCAAATCCGTGCGTTTTTGCAAGTTCTTGTATCGATCAAAAGTGATCAATCCCTTCGGACGAGGTCCTCATTTTGACAAACGTCTCTTCTCATTCCAATGGGCCAATTTTTTTTTCAAAATTATTTTTCACTCCATAAGCTGATTGGATCCATCAGGTATTGTATAGTGCCTGCTCTAGAGGATTACATTTTCATGCTAGGCCTACCCTTGGCATAAAAGGGTTCCCCCATAGGACATGCATACCGATTTTATAGTATTGCTTACTAACTCATGGTTTTTTCTTTCTTTTGTTTTCTCCCTTCCCTTGCATTCATAAAAATGTTTCAATAAGGCAAAAATATTTTTCTGTATCTGATGATAATTTGGATCTAATAAAGTGTCAAAATTGCAAGTATTGTTTGATTCTTGGGCAGATCCAACAATGGAAACATGAAATATCCATCTGAAAGCTCTAGGCTAAGAGCTTCTAAGAGATTTCATAATTGCTTTCAAGGAAAATTCTGTGTATTTGACTTGTTAATATATTTTTGTGTCAAAAGAGAAGGAGACAAAAGGGATATATATGTGGAGCTCTTTAGAAGCTTTCTATTCTCATTTGTATCATAATTGAACGAGAAATTTTGTTTCAAACTTTTTCAGCAATAAAATTTTTGGACAATTATTGTTTTGTGTATATTCATGTACATTTCATTCTTTATTGAGCTCATTAAGAGATTTCATGGTGAATTTTAAGAAATAAGCTCAAATTGAGATTTTTCAACCTTTGGCCTGAAAACTCACAAATGTATACACTAGATTGGTGATCCGAGCTACACAATAAGAGTGCTCAAAAATTGAAAGAGGTCATTCAGAAGGCCCATGCGATACCTTTTCTCCTGCACTTAATCCCAAAATAAAGTCAGTCACATTGATTGATAAATTGGGGCAACTTTTGCTTGAAAATATCCGCGGTGTCTAATCCGATTCAATCACATCTAAGTGAAAGCAAAAATGTGCATCATTCTTGTTTATTTTGAAAATTTAGAATGATACTTTGAGCATTCGTTTCTCTACCTATACACATTTTATCATTTGCTCTCCCATTTGAGCCTTTAAAAGAATAATTTCGTTTCAAATAAGAGCCCTAATGATCACTACCCTTCATTGGAAAATTTTCAAATATCAAAAGGGGAATGGATTCTTAATGACCATTTCGTTACTTTGGTTGTCATGAGGTGTAAGAATGACGCTTTGGCCGTCGTTTCTACAACCTAAACACTGATCATCCCTTGCATCCCTATTTGAGCAACATTGGTGGTTCTTTTTCGAGTGCACATATGATCGCACCCCACATTGGGGAAGGAGATTGGGGAATTTTGAAAAAAAAGGGAAAAGAAAGGGGGAAAGAGAACCGCAAGTTGGGGAAATTTGATTCCACTTGGGTTCCAATTTTGAAAAAAGAAAAGGAAGAGTTTTGTCCGCGTGGATCGCCTATGTTTCACACATATGGATGAACAAGGGTCCTCCTCAATCAGTTAATTCAAATACATGCCAAAAATTTCGCATTAATGAAAGTTTCCTTTCAGAGTCATTGTAAGGGCAGAATAAAAGTCAGGCCCTCTTCTTTTCCAATCAAACATTCTACCCCTCGTTATCCTTTTTGAGCCTTCAGAATAAAATACTTCGTTTGGCAACCCCTGAGAGTCGCAAACCCCACACTGGGGCAAGTTTGAGTTGAAGAGGAAAATTTCAAGAAGTGAAAAAGTGAAAAGCCACAAAATCAAAAGGCAAAGGAAGAAAAGAGAACCTCAGTTCAAAAATAAACTGGGGCAAATTTTGTGAAAGTTCAAAAAATGGCAGAAGGCCGAAAAATCGAAAGAAAATGAAAGAGAAAAAGCCTCAATTGAGCACAAGCTCTGGCAAATTTTGACTTAACCCTAAAATAGAGTTGGCACAACAATGCGATCTCAGATTACTTAAACCACTCTTGAAATCTGCCTTCAAGTCTTAACTTTTCTAAACACCCCACCTAACCCCATTACAAAGCCGAAAGTCCTGACTTCTGTTCTTTGCAATGGCCTTGTCAAGAAAATTTCTGATGCTGAAAATTTTAGCTGTATTTCTGAATTGCCTGAGTATGGGGTTGACGCTACTCATCATGTGAAAACCCACCAGAAAAAGAAAAGGCAAAAAGCAAAGCAAGAAAAGTAAATGCAAGAAAATGCAGAAAATTCGATGTTGAAGTCCCTGTTGAATAATGAGAAGAATACCAACAAATTCTGAGATTTTTGGGTTCAAAATAGGGGCAATTTTGGGAAAAATGCGATCTTCGGTGCAATGTCCTTGAAAGACTTATCTTTTAACTATCGTTTTCAAGCCAAATTACAAGCTAATAAAGTCCATCGTTGACTTATTCCTTCATGACGACCCAAAGTGAGGATATGCTCATAAGAAGTCCATCAATCATTCGTGATCATAAGGGTATAACCAGTTTTTACATGTTTAGCTATCATTTCTACCCGAAATTTTGCAAGCCCATGAAGCTTATACGTTGACTAAGTTTTCTTAAGAAATAAGGGTGACAAACTCTTTGCTTTCACTAAGATGTGATATTGAATAGAGTACATACAATTGGGGCACAAAATAAGCCAAGTCTTGACCTTCCATTTCCTTTAGCCATTTCCAAATCAGAAATAACACCCCATTCGATTAGCCCTGAAAGATGAGCCAACAAGAAGTGGTGACCCGCCACTCTGGGCACCGATGCTAAAAGTGAGGATGAAAATTTGGTGTTATTCTAAGAGATTCATCATGAAATTTCGCCATGAGTTCAAAACTCAACGTTCAAATTTCTTCACGTTGTATATATGATTACTTTCTAAGTTTTGGAAAGTGTGATTTCTCTTGGTTCAAATAAATGGAGAGACATCCAAACCAATTTCTTGCAATCAAATGGGCCCATACTGGGGCAAAATTTTTATTTCCAAGATTTCACAAAATAAGCCCACACTGGGGCAAATTTTTTATAGTCCATTTGAGGATTTCGTCAAAGACTCAAGCAAGACTTTCAAATCAATCACGCTGCCTTTTTCATGAAAATTTGAGTGCATGTAAGCCCCCTGTGCAGGTATTCATAGTTGAAATCGACGAAGGAGCATTCGGTGATGTGGAAGTTCGATGCCGAAGAAAGAGAAGAAAGAGGGAAAAAGGGCCCTACACTGGGGCAAATTTTGAAAAGATTCTCTCGAAAAATCAGGAAAATTCAAAGTCAAGTTCAAATTTTTGTTTCTTGGAAAATCAAATTTAATTTCTTGTATCTTGACAAGATCAAATCCAATTTCTTGATCAATTGGATGGCAGGATTGGGTCTTATCCCACTGACCATTCACCAAACCACGTGGGGTTTGGATTTTGTGCCGCCAACATTTCAAACATCAAGTTGGGCCTGGATTTAGTGCCGCCAGCTTCGTTTTTATCAAATTGGGACCGGGTTTCATCCCGCCAATCTCGGCAGGACCGGGTATAATCCCGCTGACCATTTCCGCTGACCGCTTTTTATCAAATTGGGACCGGGTTTCATCCCGCCAATCTCGGCAGGACCGGGTATGATCCCGCTGACCATTTTTATCAAATTGGGACCGGGTTTCATCCCGCCAATCTCGGCAGGACCGGGTATGATCCCGCTGACCATTTTTATCAAATTGGGACCGGGTTTCATCCCGCCAACCTTGGCAGGCTCGGGTTTAATCCCACTGTCCATTTGTCAGAACATTTCATTTTCACAGCCACTGGAGCAGAGGTTAGTCCCGCCAGTGTGCATTTCATTCACAGCCACTGGAGCTGGGTTTGTCCCGCCAGTAAGCATTACATTTTCATTGCCACTGGAGCTGAGGTTTATCCCGCCAGTGAGCATTTCTTTTTTCATAGCCACTGGAGCGTGTGGTTTGTCCCGCCGGTGAGCTTTTCATTTTTACAGCCACTGGAGTGTGAGGTGAGTCCCGCCAGTGGGCATTTTATTTTGTACCGCCGCTAGCTGTTGGGTCAATCCCACTAGCGTGCGTCCCATGATTAAAATTTCAGTTCGGGTCTATCCCGTGGGTCTATCCCATTTACTTTTCAGTCCGGGTCTATCCCGTGGGTCTATCCCATTTATTTTTGTCCGGGTCTATCCCGTGGGTCTATCCCATTTACATTTCTGTCCGGGTCTATCCCGTGGGTCTATCCCATTTACTTTTTTGTCTGGGTCTATCCCATTTAAATTTCTGTCTGGGTCTATCCCATTTAAATTTCTGTCCGGGTCTATCCCGTTTACAATTCTGTTCGGGCCAGTCCCATGTCTGAAATTCCTTGTTAGGTCAGTCCTCCGAAAAGGGGCAACCGAATAACACAGGTAAGTATTTGGTGTCTACTTCTTTGTCTCAAGTTTTTTCAAAACTCAGACAAAGAGGGGCAAACTGTAGACACCAAATTTTTTCAGCATAATTTGCTATTTACTTCTTAGTTTTATTTGTCGTGATAAGTTTTATTCACTTTTTAGTTTTTTAGTTTTTTAGTTTTTATTTTTAAGTTTCTAACATAAAATTTGGAAAAAGGAAATTGTTCACAAAATATGTTTATTTCTTTTAAAATCAATCTTTTAGCATCTTACCTATTTTGTTAAGTTATTTTGAAAAAAGAAAAAAGAAGAAAAACAATGAAAAATGGAAAATGAAAAAAAGAAAAATGGAAATTGCACTTTGTTGCTTCTAGTTTATTTATTTTACCCAATGTTAATTAAATTATTTTTGTTATTTATTTTTATTATCATTTGTGTTAAATTACTTTAAAAAAAAAAAAAAAAAAAAAAGTGGGGCGCGACACTCCTGACCCGCAAGAGTGAAAACTGTGAATGGTAGGAACTACGTGTGACTTGATTCCCTTTTGGGATACGTAGGCAGCTTAGAGGGCAACTTCTAAGTTCAGTTACAATCATATAAAACTAAAGTCTTTGTCCGGATGATTCTTTTGATAAAAAAAAAGAGAGCGTTCATCTTTAAGACAATTCGAATTATTTTGTGACATATACTTGAAAGTGTATTATTCAGATTACCAAATTATTTGGATAATTATCTTTTCAAGTGTGATCAAAATTATGCAAAGATAGAATTGTTCATACTACGGTTGGTAGTCTAAAATGGTGGCTATCGAAAAAGCAAGTAAAGACGAGGACGTCTGCAAGAATGTGAAAAAGAGAGAGCAAGCTTCATTATGAAATGTTTGTGCTCATAGCTACACGCTTTAAGCAGGTAACAAAAGATGAAATTTGAAACAAAGCAAAAAAAAAATTTGCAAATATTCCTAGAATTCAAATGACGACAGCTCCTTTCGGTTGCTTTCAAGTAACGCTTACATCTTGTCCAAAGTTTGACTCTCCTCAGCAAGTAGGGGCGGGGAATTCTCAATCTTTCGAACTTCATTTTGTAAGTCGACCATCACGCCTTGCACTCGGGTAAGATCATCTTGCTCTTCTCGTAACAGTAAAAGCGTCTCCTTTCTGTGAGTATCCAAGAACTCAAGTCGATTCCTCAACTCTACTTCCTCGCGATCGATTTCCTTAAGCTTCAACATGTGTGTTGAGATCTTCTCCGCCTGTTGTCTCTCCTTACTCTGAGCGTCTCTAAGATGTTGGGTGGCCGTAGAAAGCAACTCATCATATGATTCAGCTGGAATTTTATTTGAGAGAGAAGATTTCACTGCAACGTAACGAGCTGCATTTGCAAAGAAAGCCTTTAAAAGGCCTTGCAAATTTGAGATATCCGTGGCATTGAAGCTTTGCATTTCCTCCATGATCTCGTTGGCTTTTATTTCAAGAGTTGGCATGCGCTCCAAGGCTGTTTGAGATATCATCACCCTCAAGTTATTCCACAACATTTGGATGTAGTCTCGACGGCATGTTGAGATCACATTTTGGGGGCAAAATTCAGATACTCGCCACGATGGTGGATCAAAAACTTTGAGTTTCCTTTTGGCCAATGGAGTCATATGCTCCGCCTTCTGTGCCATGATTTGCTGAGTCACATTTTCATCATCTACTGCCTTTTTGGAATTCTCACTAGCACCCTTTTGTTGGGTAGAACCGACCACTTGTTTGGCCAAAAGTTCAAATGCAGTAGGTCCTTCAACTAATACTTGACTTGGTTCTCCATCATCAATAAAGATCAAGTCTTGATCATCCAACTGTAGGGAAAACGTCATGACACAAATCATGTATATGAAATTGACAAGTAGATTTCAAATGCTAAATTAAAGAAGGCTAGGGGGGTCCTTACAATATTGGCACGGCTTATACCAGGCACAGATATATCCGGAATGTCTTTAAAGAGTTCTTTAGGATCTAAACCAATATCATCCAAAGGGAAAGTCATTACCTTGGACTTCTTGCGCTTCCAATGCTGGTCCGTGCTAGTGGATTGCTCATCCTCCTCATCAAAAGGCTCGCTCCTCTTCTTCTCATGTGAATTGCAAGAATCATGATCAATGGCTTTCACAATTTTTGAGGAAAGACGAAATGAAGTACCCTTCGAAAATTGTTCATTAGGGGTAAGGTCCTCAAGGGCAGCAACCTTCTTGTTTGAACTCTTCAAAATTTCCTTCTCGTTTCTCAAAGTCTTTTGCTTCATCTCAAGACTGTTATCAACTTTGGAGAGATTGTTCAAGTTTGCAAGTTCCTTCCCTTTTGACCTCTTCTGCTCCCCACTTGATTGGACACTCTTAATCAAAGTATCACGCCCTTTGAGGAGGTAATCATCATATACCGTAGACCACCATGTTTGAAAGCCTGAAGATATGTGCTTGCTAGCATTCAAGGGATAGCTAGGAAAAAGTATCTTTGACTCTGTTTTACTGCGACTGGCAGTGCGCCAGAGTATTCGACTCAAGTCATAATTTGTGGAACGCACATCTGCCCCGAGTTCCTGTGGAGGAACTTGATAAAACCCGAATTGCCGCGCGAATCTATATGGACTATATGGCTCAACAAGGAAATCCCCTTCAGCATGCAAAACTAAGTAATTTGAGCAGGCGCTTACAAAATAACTTAGTTCGAGATTTGCTAGTTTGCCATCGTCAATAAAGAGTTCATTGCGATTCTTCACAAGAGAAGTGATTCCCCAAGTTACTTTATCTCCCTGATGAATGAGGTCGCGAGCACTATTTTCATCAAAGTATCGTGCGCCACCCTCTCCAGAATAGTTGGTCATGGTGGGTCCAGGCATGGTATTTGGAGTCGAATAATGGGTAGAGAAATAACTCGCTAACCAAGCATATACGTAGTGCACCGGAAAAGCCGCACGTGCACACCCTGGAGTAGCTGAGTTTGAAATTTTATCAAGCCCACGGTATATGTTTAGCAGGACAAGAACAGCAAGGCAAGTCTTACGACCGGCAGCCATCATACTAGCCATTTTGAAAGTAGATGGTCTAATATAGTGGGGGTCCTCATCTGGTAAAACAAAGACACAGAGCCAGCAAGATATAAATGCTGCAAGATAACTCTCTTCCCGCAAGTGAAGTTTAACTCCAATGGTATTAAATACACCATTGTCTTGACTTGAAAATTTGCGCGGTTGTCCAATTTCGCCATCCGGATTTTGGGTTGCTTGAGCACGAGATGCCCTCTTTATCCTTCTCTGCTTTGGCTTTGAGTACCTGGTTTTGCCTTTAAACCAGAAATTAATCCATTGGTCAGCAGAAACTCCAGCTTTGTTGGATTCTCCACGTTGGAGATGATGTAAGGCTGCAAACAGATACTCACAACTTTGTGGAATATGCCTTAATTTCTTTTCATTAACCCCAGTTAGCTCCTTCGCGCATGGGATTACCTCTTCATAGATACCCCCGATGATTGGAAGTCCTCCTAACTTGTGCAAGTCCCAAAGTGAGAGAGACAGTTCTCCAACAGATGTATGCAAGGTATTAGTGTCCGGACACCACGCCTCGCAGAATGCTCTAAGTACATGGAGGTTCCTATCATATGTGAAAAGCGAAGCATATAAGGCATCAAACAAGCAATTTTCACGGAGCACTGGTTTGCTCCTGCCGAGGATATCCTCCAACCATTCCCAATAATTCTCGATGTAACTGAATGCACCACTGAGTCTCAAGGAAGGACCCCAGTGTGCATCTCCATCTATGATCCGCCTGCCAAGGGTTTGAAAAGGAGTTGTCCTTGGCTCCTTATCATGAATAAGGGATTTCAAGGAGTGAACCTTCGTGCCATCATCTTGAGGAAGTTCGAGTGACCAATCCTTTAACTCTGGGTACTGGTGAGAATGCCACTTACCTGAGTAACTTCCTTGTATAGGGGGATGTACCAATAATTTCGTTCCTTTGTCACCAGAGTCACCATCGCTGTCAGTGATAAGGAGATACTTTTCGTTTGAAAAAGCGACTTCCTTGAACACCACCATTGCATCAAGACTAACCTGCAGCAAAAGGAAGGAAAAAGAAAGTTTAGTTAAAATGGCATGGTTGAAAGTAGTAAAAGACTTCTTGAATTTTGGGTGAGTTTTATTGAAGTGGGTAATTGCATCTCCTTGATACTCCTCAAGCCATAATATGGCTCTCGTGGGAGTTTGCGGTTGCCCCATCTTCAAATTTCGGTTGCGCCATCTCCTTGGTACTCCTCAAGCCATAATATGGCTCTCGTGGGAGTTTGCGGTTGCACCTTCTTCAAATTTCTTGGTTGCACCTTCTTCATGTACTCCTCAAGCCATAATATGGCTCTCGTGGGAGTTTGCGGTTGCGCCATCTTCAAATTAGCATTCAAATTAGATATCCACCATGTATGTATGTGTCGAGGGATCTTTCCTTCAAATTGTGAAAAAAAAAAAAAAAAAAAAATCGGCATTGACAAGAAATAAAAGCCATGGAATAGGTGGATTACCTAAGTACTCCAAGTGATAAAATTCTTGATGGTGAAGTCACGGCCACGATTGAGTCGAAGATGCAGCTTTGTGTGCAAACTAAAAAAAAAGGGGGGAAGAGTGTATTAGTTTGCCTGGAATAACAGATGCCACCACAAGGTGCAAAAAAAAAAAAAAAAAAAATCCATCAAACAAACAAAATTTTGCCTTGCTGCGGAAAAAGTGACATTCAAAAGAAAGTCGTGATGCATGGCATTGTGGTGAGCACTTCGTGTTCGCTACTAGTTAAATCAACATGAAATTATATTAAAATAAGAGGGGACCATGAACTTGACCTGGTTCTGCATGTTGTGGTTTAAAAAAAAAAGGGAAAGATGTTTTGCATGTACAACGACATAGAAAGCTTGAGCAGTCTCAGGATTGAGACACTTATTAACCAAATAATGGCATGAAGTAACCATCTGGCATGCGGCCTTACCTTATGGTATTGGTGAAAACAATGTGAATATGCAGCAAGGTGGGTTTTATTATGTTCAAATTGACAGGTCCAGCAAGGTTTATCGCCTAAAGAAGGAAAAAAAAAACTTTGGACCTCCAGAAATCATGGATACAGGTGGCTATGCCATTGTAAAGTGATTCATTGGCCCGATTCGATAAACAACTAGAATGCAAGATCATACCGTGCAAATTTCGAGGACATTCAAGGTTCGGGAAAGACTTGAATCACAATAAAAACAAGAGCTTTCATACAATCCTATGATGAGTAAGGCCTTGTCCAACAGTGATCACCAAAGGAATTTGACAAAGTCATGTAACATGCAAGTAACTTGACAATCTCTTCTCGGAATCACAGGCATTTAACACCAAGTTGTCAGGAGGATTGAAATCGAGTTGTTACCTGCATATGTTTG
This sequence comes from Coffea eugenioides, assembly GCF_003713205.1. Taxonomy (NCBI): domain Eukaryota; kingdom Viridiplantae; phylum Streptophyta; class Magnoliopsida; order Gentianales; family Rubiaceae; genus Coffea; species Coffea eugenioides. The sequence continues at coordinate 28,263,781 of NC_040040.1, read as the reverse complement.
ATTTGTTCCTTCTCTTCTTGGAATTCAAGGAGTTCGGCATAATGAAGGTTGAGGATTAATTTGTCTCCTTTATAAAGCTCAAACCGTGCAAAAAAAAAAAGGAAGTCCAAGTTCATTTGGAAGTTGCAAGAATCGAGCATTGTAAACATGACAAATTTTGTTCCAAAAGTTGGAAGTGTCCAGTCGTTTATTTTACCAATTGGCAACCTGCTGCAGTGATACCCAATTGGATGTTTCCTATCCTTATTTCAAAACATGGCTGGTTACTTTAAACGGTTGCGTGATTTGAGAAAGTGGAGCATTACTTCTTTTTCTCCATTTCCGAAGTTGTCCAGTGGAATTCCAAAAGGTCAATGAGGCAACCATTCAGACAATGAAACTGGTTTCGGCAACTACCAAGTTCTTGCAATGACACATCTTCAATTTTAGCAACTTGGTTCGGTTTCCAAAAGAAGATATGCTTAATAGGAGGTTCATGCACGTGACTAGCAATTGTAATACTAGACTTCCTACTGATACTTCATTCAGGACTTGGCAATATCAGATTTGTTGACAGCGGAAAAGTGGTAACAAAGGGAGACAAGATCTGGTCGTTTCCAAAAAAAAAAAAATCCCCTATCAAAGAGAAAGAAAAAAAAAAGAGCCCAGTAAGGATTCTCATTATCCAAGGAAATGAAAGGGACGGCGAAAAGATTATTAAATGGGAGGTCTTATGATAGGTATTGAATGGGAAGTTTCTACGAGTGAATTGGTGGCCATGCTTGATTATTAAATGTGCAGGCGGTGTAATGGTCATAAAAGGTTCCCTAGCGCAGGTTCAAGACTAATTGTGAGCAACAAATTCATTGTGGTGCTAAAGGAAATGATCCTGTGCATTGCACTTTGCCGTAGACCACATGTAATCTGTCAATGGTGTAGACCTTTTATGATTTTGGATCACATGTATTAACCCAGGCTCTTGTTGCTCGCCCACCAAATCGGCAAAGGAATTGGCTTCTCTTGAAAAAAAATAATAAATAAATCAAGTACTTCAAGTCTCAATTTCAATCCTTGACAAACAAGTCTCAATTGAGTCTTGAAGTGGGGGCATTTGTAGACAAAAAAAATTTATTTAATTTGTTTTAGTCAAGATTTATTTAAATTAAATCGATCTTGATTAAATTAAATTAAATTACAGAAGTCCATCATGTTTTGGACTGGCAAATTGGGCCAATATTATATGGGCTATTAAATCAAATTAAATTTGTAATCCCCATTTAAGTTAGAGTGAATTAATTGATTTATTAATTCACAATGGACTACTTGGGTTGGCCCATTATTTAAGCCCAAGTTAAATGGATTTCTTGGGTAACAAGTGATCCAAAAAGCGGGAAGATTCTGAGGGTTTTCTTGAAGACCTAACCTACATATTTTGGCTATAAATAGAGGTCTTCCCCCAAGGCAAAGATATAGAAAAATCCCTAACATTCAGAGAAACTCTGTCAAATTCTCTCAAGAGCTCTCCTCCTCAAGTCCAAGTCCAAATCAAGTCAAGCAAATCCTCCTGCTATTGGTGTTGAAGACTTGAAGTTCCAAGTGTTTGACGCCATCATCAAATCAATCGTTTTCTACGCCGAAATTGTAGGAAACACCCTTTCGATTGGAGAACAAGTCTTTTCGGCCCTTCAATTGAAGCTATTCGAAGAAAAGAATCAGGGGATTAATTTCTTTGATTCAAGAACTTTCAGAGATTGTAACCTGCTTATTATTTGATTTAATAAATTTGATATTTGTGCAAGTTTTCTTGTCTTTTATTTTAGGCAACAAAATTTGTGCTTACAAGCATAATTTTGAAAAAAAAAAAAATTCCTCACTGTCTTCCTTTTTCTATATTTTGCTTTCTTCATTCTTCACTAATTTCTGAAAGCTCCATGAAACATTAGCCATCGCAATGCTGCATCTCAATTAGCGATAGCCCCACTGCCATGAGTTGCAAAGCCCCGTTACCTGGAGCCATTTATGGCAACCAGTTGTGTAAGTGTAACAACATCGGGTGTAAACTTGTACTATATCGCTATAATTGTGATTTTTGTTCAAATTTAATTGAATAAGTTATAAATTGAAGTCTTACATAACTAACTTGAAGTGAATAACAACTCAACTTGTGAAGGCATGGATCCCAAGGCCATGGCTAACACAGTTGCTAAAATTTAACCAATTTTGTCCTCAAACGCTTTCTTTCGCATAGATAGTGACTTTAGAGTAGATTTGGCCTAAAGTGGTTGGAAAGTCCTGAAATGGGTCGATCTTTTTCTCTTTCCAAATCACCGTCCAACCTGGTAAGAGTTCGTATCATGATGATCCTTATTGGATTGAGCAAAAATATGAAACTTTACTGGGAGCTTTTTACATATTATGGAGGAAAGAAATGGTAGGCTTGTTAGTAATTTGACAACTACAATTGCTCATATAGCTTGTTATGCCATAACTTGTTAGGAAAATTATAGCTATTATTTTGACATTTTAATCCAAGGCACGAGAGGATTCGAATAGATATTGAAATGATAAGAGGGTTATGTGAAAAAGTCAATGACAATACATTATCGTATATGTTTACGCCAATATTTGAACTTTATGTAAAACCAAAATTTTGGGTTAAATGCATTAAACCAAAATTATACACAAATCATTGCAAAAGAGTGAAACATGAGTTTCTTTGAAGAAAATAAGTGATGTTCACTTAATCTTTTTCCGTGGTAACTTTTCATTAAATATTATGTATATAACTCCTGAATGTATTATCATTTTATTAACAATTCACAAAAAAAGTTAGATTCGTTTTTGTTTCACAAAAATAGAAGACTTTTAGAGAAAAGAATGGATAGAACTATGCAAAAGAGAAGCAGTATAAACAACAATATATTCAAAAAACTGAGACGAAAATAGCAAAAAATTTGTAGAAGAGTGTTGAAGTTTGCCTAAAAAAAATACGTAATCACAAAGAAGGAAGAATAGATAAGCACTATCTGATCAAATGGTAAGTATTTGGCAATTTAAGGCTAAAGATTGAAATGGGAAACAAAATCTTAAAAATCCTAGAAGTTGTATATGTTGGTCAATTCTGGCAAAAAAAAAAAAAAAAAAGATTGAAGGTGAAAAGTGAAAAAAATTTAAAATTACAAGAGTTGTATATGTGGATTTGTGGAGTTTGGATTTCAATGCGTGCTTTGCCTATAAACCTATAGGAAGTTAGTTGTATTATTTTAATTCTTAAACTTTAAATTTAGAAACAAAAGTCCTATATTTTGGTTTTGTTTTAAGAGGAAACCTGAGTAACAATTTTTTAAAAATATTTTAACATGCCGGTAAAAAATTAATCATGTCAATCCTGGGGTTGACCCACTATGACCCATTCTATTTCTATGTCATGTTCATGTCAACTCATTTTTGACACAAATTATTCATACCGTGTTTTATTTAAAATTTTTTCATGTTGTATCAGATATTGCCGCCCATATCCTAATGTTATTTTTGTTGCTAGAGGGAGTTTAGATTTCTTATCCATCATTAATTGGGATGGATTTTTTTATTCAAATGAACTCAAAGTAAAATGTATTTCAAATCACTCACTCACACTTCCTCAATCTATCCAATAAGCTTGGATTGTTGCGTGAGTATATTGGAAGAGTATCCTTTAGTCACCAATATTATATACTATAAACAATGTTCTTAAACTTGGATCGCTAAGTGAACTGGAGGAACTTTGGTTTACAGTTCAAAGTGGTTCAATTCAACCCAATTCAAATGTTTTTCTATTTTTATTTTTTAATTATTATATAAATTGGATGACTTTAAATTTTCTTTTTCAAAGAAAATTTTGTATGAATCAGCTCAAAAATCTAATTTTTATAAAATTTGACCGATTCGACTAGTTTTAGACCGGATTTGATTGGTTCAATTGATTTTCTAAATAGACAAGTGAATTGGACCAGTGCTATGGCCAGAATGCATTTTGACTGCTTAAAGTATCTAGTCGCTTTCGAATTTTAAAACAAAACTACGAGAAGAAATCACAAAAAGGTGAAAATGGTGAATAAACGATCTCTTTGATACTCCAATTATTTTTTGTTCATTGTGATATCACCCCAAAGTAGTATGCAATTAATGACTGTGAGATAGAAATGTTGACACTTTATTGGGAGAGCAATGGAGAAGTGGCGCTCTTAATAAATTTAAAGTATAGTACTTCTCAATTTTGAAGGAGAAAGGAAAACGTAATATCAATATTTAACCCTTGAACTAATCAATTTTTTCTCTACCAAACATCTTTCACTGATTAGCGAAATTCTTTTTATGGAAGAGTTAGCCACACAAAGTAGTTTAAAGGATATTTGCAATCCATTCATTTCAAAATCTACTATTCATATCCAAATACACATCTAGATGGATCTATAAGGTATAATTAACTTCAAAACCAGACAATCAACAAAGCTCACAGAATAAATTCAATAACCAAACAATCACAACTAACAGAGAAGGTGAATCAATTTCAACATCCTAGACAGTTTAAGCACATGCAAGAAAGGAAATCTCAAATATCTAAAATTCAAAAGAATAACTCATAGAGTCAATTTTTTGACTATATATGGTGACACAGGTTGATGTCTTCTACTCCTTCACATGTAATTCTAAAAGCACATAATGTTCTCCCATATCCTACATAACAATGCAACCACTTGTATTGTAATCATTGAAGTAGTGAGTGAAATTCTCAAAATCCCCAAAATCATATGGATATGATGGTGGTGGTGGCTGCGGCATTCTCGAGTGATAATGATCATATGAAGCTGATTCACCACCAAAGAACCGTGAGCATTGTGGGTTCCAAGTCTCATATCTTGAACTATATGAGTCAAAATGCGCCTGTTTCTGATAATCTGCATGATTCCCAAACATTTGTTTCCCCACCCATGAAGGCACACCTCGATTGGTACTTGCATTTCTTTGGAATCGGAAGTATGGATGCTTGAATATATCCTCTTCATCATCCTTTTCCTTTCTGGGTGCTTCGTGATCCTTGTGAGCCTCGTCATTGTTATCCTCCTTGGGTGGACGCAGATCATCATCGTGGCAGCAAAAGTTGGGATGCTTTTCTCTACCATTTTGCCAAGACTTTGGATTGCCATGATCATCATCATGGTTAGGATGCTTTTCTTTGCAACAATTTCCACTCGTTTCGTAATGGTACTGGTGCTTGTCCTCTTCAATTTTGGGCTCCTTGTCATAAAATATAAGTTCAACTGGTTTTCCAGTTCTGCCAACCTCCTTAACTACCAAGAAAGGGTCTATATTGCCTCTAATTAATACCAGATTCTTTTCTGGATCTATAGACAATTCATGAATACCTAACAGGGAAGGCCAGAACAGTATAAGCAAAACTTAAAATCAATCAATGACTTGAACATATAGTATTCATTAACAGACCTTCGATTGCTCGCAAACCTTTGTGCACTTTTTCATGACATTCTTCGCAGCACCCAGTTTTGACTCTTACTACAATAATCTGAAATAGTTTGATTGATCAAGAAAGCTAATAACCACAATTTCAGACCATAAATTACAGAAAACATGAGGACAACTGACACTTACCGGATCAAGAGCGTGATTTTTCATTGTCCAAGCCTTGTTACATGGGGGAGGGAAAAAAAAAGAGCATGAAAACTACTTTAATATTTAAGCAGCATTGCAAAAAGGCAATTATATATAATCCAAGCTTTGGTAATTCAAGAGAAAATTGAAGTTTCCACCATCCAACACCACAAACATCGGTAGCATCAGCATTATACCATAGGTAGCATTGCATTTTCATATAGTATAAGTTCATGATCAAAATAACTAAAGCAACAAGACGAATGTAATTGAGATTTTTTTTCGTTGTATGATTAGTTCCAGTTAAGTTAACCCTTTGAATCCTTTTCCCTGTACTTCCAACAATAAACACTTTCACATAGCTCCTCTCCACTGATGTAGTTCAATCAAGAGACATGCCATATAATACGAATTCCAGCTTTATGTTGCCTAATTTTAGACCTTAATTAGACTCTGAAAATCTCTATGTACAGTTCAGAATTGTATCCCTTTAGTCATAAAAGGCAAAAAGTGTCCAATTAATTGTCTCTGGCTCTATAGGTTCATTCAAATCATGGGTACTTAACTATCAAGATCTTATCCGTAACCCTTAAACAAAAAAAAAATAAAAAAGAAAGAAAAACTTAGCCGTAAAATACTAAGAACAGCTAGATCCTTAAAACACTACGTTAGGACACTTGACAAAATTTATGAAAATCAATGGAACTGAATTAGAACCAAAACCAAAGCCAAGTTGAAAGCTTACCAACTTCTACTAAAACAGTATTGCCAAGTATTTTGCCCCAGAGTTCAAACTAATTTTTGTGCCAAAACATGTACGGGATGTACGAATAGAAAGAAACTTATAAAGCAGAGACATGTTGGCTAAAGGAAGTTGTTTATCCATCATGAGAACACAAAAATATTTTAACCAAGCCATAGTATCCAGCCAAAACTGAACTTAAGGAAAATTAAACGGAAGAAAAACTAATGTAAATTTTTTTCGTACCAGTTGTGGGTGGAAAAAAGAAGAGAGACAAGATGCATAAGGGCACCCACAAGGACCAGAAATAACAATAAGTGGACGACTGAAACCTACGTTATTAGCATTACATGGAATGTATTCTTTTTTTTTTTTGTCTGTCTTGAATATATGAAGTAAATTTTAGTTTATGTATAAAATAAATAAAAAAAACAGCTAAGCGTATCAATCATACGATTCTGATTCTGCTAATGTTGCTTCAAATATGTCGTATATTATGAAGTACAAATAACAAAAATAATAATTACCATAATTAGTAACAAATAATACTAATAGAATTTTTAGGAGGACAAGAAACAGTGGCTAGAACACATAATTACCACATAAATGCGGAAATTTATATTGATTGCTCTCCCTATTTATACACTTTCATGATTTACTTTCTCTTTTCCAAAAAAACTAGTTTTCCTTAATCAGTCAAAAGAGCTGACTAGAAGTTACTAAATTTAAACATGGTTCCTCTTATGTTTCTAAGTCAGCACTTCCTTCTACATTGTGTCTCCTTTTTTGCTAATTTCCTCTTGATTCCTTGAGGAAACAATTATTCCCTTTCATTTTCTTCTGCAAAAAAGGAAATGTTTCGTCTTATAATTGTGAATCTAACTTCTATTCTCTTCAACCTTTTTCCCTTGCCCACGAAAGGAAGAAACTATAAAACCCTAAACTTTATAGTCTTCTTCACAAGAAAGTAGCCACAGTAGAACGATTTCTTGAGTTCCAGGTATATTATTCAATAATGTCGTCTTTAATCCTATTTTATTTGAGTATCAAAGCATATTTAATTTGATAACGATTCTATGATTTTTTCAATGTTTCTAGATGCAAGAATGCACATGCGTATCTGAGCATTTATTTTATCTGATTATTTTAGACTTTTTTGACTTTCAGTTATATTTGTTGCTTATTGCATTTTTTTCCTTTTATTATTTTCGATTTTTGTAAATGTTGTTGTATACATCAGTATGAAGTCTGTGAAGGAGATTTGACTGGATTTTTTTAGGGATATGTGCAACATAAAACGCTCAACTGCAAATTTGGTTGTTAAAAAAAGGAAAACGAACTAGAAAAGTAACTGATAATCAGAAAATTAAGAGCTTAATTGAAATTCAAATAATTGGCATGTATCTATTCCAGTGCTATAATATGTACAGGAGACAATAGCTTTTGTCTTAAAAAAAGCAATTGTCTAGACTATAATTTTTACACCATGAAAAGACTTGGATTAGCTTTGTTAGGCATATTTAAGGAAAAGAGTACCCAAAAGTTATAGTACACTATTTCTATTTGCAATACGTGATCTGTCTCATCAATTCTGCTCCTCATCAATATCACTAGGCTAATTATTGATTTCTCAATTTTTTTTTCATCACATCCTCTACAGCAACAACGATTTGCCATGAAGTTCCTTGGTTTCAATTTCTTTGCTCGGAAACGACAAGTTGAAATACCTCCTCAAGTCGAGCAAGAGGAGTTGATGTTCATGGTATATTCTACTACAATTTCCTTTTCATCAAAAGTTAAATTTAGATAATTAATTCTCAATCCTTAATCTCTCACTCATTTAATTGGTTTCTGTATTTCATTTTACTTTCTTCAGAATTGTGTTATAAAAATGAATAGGCTTCAAAAGGGGTGGCAAAAGGCAAGAATACAAATAATTGATTGTATCCAAGGTATTGTTAAAATTTCACTTTGTTGTTCCCTCTTTATTCATTTTCTTTTTTCCTCTATTGTTTCATCACTTCGCATACGTCGCTGTCTCTGATTTAGTTGTAAGTAGAATAGTCTTGGTCACAGAAAATTAAGGGATTTTCCCTTCAACACCTGTGTGTATTGATGTTTTGCTATATGATTAAAAAGAAATAGGTATAATACAGTTGTGTTGTGTGTGATTCAATTCAGTTATTGTATACGCTGAAAATTTTTATTTGCAATCACATTAATCGTTATAATGCTGTAATGAATACATGTGAAATATTTATTTATATGCGTCACTTTTTTCACGAATATAATAATACACCAACTCTATACCAAATAAGATAATAAATACAACAACTAGAGTGAATCACACGGAATCACTGCCCCTAGTCCAAACAAAAAGTATTGCTATTATTGCTAACAAAAAAAATGTCGAATTTGTTTCCCATATTACTTAAGTGTCCTTGTAATTCACAAGTCTTGCATTTTAGAGTGGCTGAGAAAAGTGCTTTAGTTTTTCTTAATTAATTATCCAGAATTTTCAGTGGTTAGTTTTGAGCCTTCAACGCATATAATTTATATTCCAGAAATTATGGACTGACTGAATCTAAATGCTTAATTTGTTTGGCTAAATCTTGGCATGGATTCATTTCTCTTCTCTACACCATCAGTTCGCAATTATAAAGGGGAACAAGACGGAACAATGATACTATCAGGAATGTGTCATCCCACGGAGCTCTTAAGGACGATTTGGAATTGCAAAAAGAAAGCCGAGCTGTGTTGGTTTGAATATGGAAATTGCTCTAGCTATTTGTACGGGCCAAGCAGCGGAGTTCCTTGCCCACCACCGCCAAATCAACCTTCAAACATACCTGCCGCAAGTGCTAGTGATCAAGCAGGAAGAGGTACTGGAATTGCTACCCGAAGTGCTAATGATCAAGCAGCAAGGAGTGGAAATGCTACCCGAGATGGCAACAAAATCCACTACTAAGTAGTGGTGGAGGCATTAGTTGTTATGTGGTTTAAGGTTGAAGGGCAGGCTGAGATTTACTTTTTGAAGGGATTACGTTACAATAAGTAGTGTTTTTTCGAGCAACTGATGATATTTGACAGGAACGTTATAGAACTTGATTACGTTTTTTGCCTATTTATCTATATTGGAATGAGGGGAATTTGCTCTTTACTTTTTTGTCAAGACTACCGCATATTGATTAAGAATCTTATGAGCCGTTTGTTTAAAATTTCAGAATCACTATCACTATATGCATCACAAATTGTAGAGCATGAAAGGCTTAACCAAAAAAGTAAGTGAGAGAGCAAGATCTTGGAAGTGGCAGTTGAAAGTAACTGGGAACTTGGCACTGAGAATCTAATTAAAGTGCCCTAGCACAGCACAATAAAAGGAACAAATTCATGTTTCCCCCACCATATATATTTCAACTTTCAATCCACTGAACTGCAGGAAGCAGTCATAAAAAGGTGCAAGCACATCATCAACTAATATACGGGCAATTCTAACATGTTCCAATTCTTTCTTGTTCTGTTTCTGCCTTTACACTAGAATCAACAGGTAAAATTCTCTCCTTTGCTAACTCCAAATCCATTGCATCCCTGCTTTCAGCAGCCAAATCCAATGGTTCATGGATATAAAACCAAGCACATATTAGATAATAAATCACATTTACTACTTGTATTCCAGTTATCAGCCAGTAGTAATTCTCCAATCTTCCGTGATTGAGATTCCTATCAGGCAGCCAATTTCTTTCTTTACCACTGTATTTATGAACTGAAGAGACTAAGATGGACCTCTTTCGAAATAAAAGAATGGTGGACCTGAAATATATCCATGTGTTCAAAGTACCACAAATGGGACTTTATGTTACATCATAGAATTTGGCGGCACCAATTAGTCCCCCCAAGTAATCCCATAGCATAACTGAGTATATTTTCGCAAGAGCCCCTTAATCCCAAATAAATCCCACTCAATGCTCCCCCACCATCATCAGGCTGCACTTAAATAAAATATCGAATTCTCAACCTTCGTGTCTAGTACCACCAGGAAATTCTAAGAAAGAAAAATTGAGAAAAGTGGAGAGGCAAAACAGACAAATGCATGCAGAAGACTCAAATTTGTTTCTCAAAAGCGATCACACTAGGTGAAAAATGATCAGCACACAAAAGAATTTGTCATCCAATAACAGTTTCTAGTTATTTCTGTTCTCAACTGAAGTTCAAGAATCTAAAACATAAATCCCAACTCTTTCTTGTTCGGTAAGACTTGAATCCTTGTTTCATGCATTTATATATCATGAAACAGATGGCAATTTAATCTGCTTAGCATATCGTTGAGGATAATAAATATATAAGAGGAGAGCAATAGACTCTACAATTGTGATCGTGGGGAAATAATTCATCAACTCTCATGTATTAGGCTTAACAGGTTGGAATAGAACAAATGACACAAGGAAGAAACTCACGTACCCACCTCTCAATTTCATATGTTTGATTTTTCATATGTTTCATATGTTTGATTTCATATGATTTCATATGCAATAGACTCTACAAACTATGGAAGAGAAAAGTAGTATAAGCAAGAATATATTAAAAAAATGAGACAAAAAGAGCAGGAAATTTGTAGAAGAGTGTTGAAGTAAGGCTAGAAAAGAACATGTAGTCACAAAATAAGGAAGGATAGATAAGTATCAGCATTTAATCAAAAGGTAAGTATTTGGCAATTTAAGACTAAAGAATCAAGGCAGGAATCAAAAACTTGGACCATATAAGTAGTATAAACAACGTTTCTAATCAAAAGCAATATATAAGCAAAGTTTTTAAACTTGGACCGTTAAGTGAATTGGATGAAATTTCGATTTATAGTTCAAACAGTTTCAACTTAGTTCAAATGTTTTTCTATTTTTATTCTTTTTTTCTTTTCATAAATTGGATGACTTTAAATTTTTTTTAAAAGAAAATTTAGTATGAAGAGGCTCAAAAATCTGATTTTCATCAATTCTGACCGATTCGACCAGTTTTTGACTGGATTTGCTTGCTTCAATTGATTTTCTAAATTGACCAGTGAACTGAATCTATACTACAATTTGAATTGGTTGGTCCTCAATTTTCAAAACACTAACTATGAGAAGAAATCACAAAAAAGGGGGAAATGGGGAACAAATGTGGTTTTGGTTATTCCAATTAATTTTTATTCATAGTGATATAACCCCAAAGTAGGGTTGCAAACGAACCGAGCTGCTCGCGAGCGGCTCGAGTCAAGCTCGACTCGAGAGTTGGCTCGAGTCGAAATCGAACTCGAACTTGAGCTCAAAATATTAAGCTTGTTAGCTCGCGAGCCTTGAGTGTATATATATATATATATATATATATATATATATATATATTTTCAGTATATATATTTTTTATTTTAAATATATATATATATATATTTTTTATTTTAATAGTAAAATTACATATATATCCTTAATATTTTATTATTTATTAAGAAAAAAATATTATATTTATTTATTTTTTAAAAAATAAAATAATTATTTTTTATTTATTTCGAGCTCGAGCTCGAGCTCGGCTCGAATCAAGTCGAGCTCGAGATCGAGCTCGGCTCGAATCAAGTCGAGCTCGAGCTCGAGCTCGGCTCGAGCTTTAAATTGTCAGTTCGCCGAGCTCGAGTTCGAGTTCGAGTTCAATAAAATTAAGTCAAGACTCGACTCGATTAGGCCAAAACTCGACTCGACTCGGCTCGTTTGCAGCCCTACCCCAAAGTAATATGCAATTAATGAGTGTGAGATAGTATTGTTGGTCACCATTGATCGAACCCTTTATTGAGAGAGCAAGGGAGAAATGTTGTTCTTAACAAATTTAAAGTATAGTACTTTTCAATTTTGAAGAAAGGAAAAGTTTAATATTGATATTTAACCCCTAAACTTCTTTGGTTGATAGAGAAATTCTCTTTATGGAAGAGTTAGCCACACAAGGTAGTTTAAAGGATATTTGAAATCCATTCATTTCAAATTCTACTATTCACATCCAAATACACTTCCAAATGAATCTATAAGGTATAATTAACTTCAAAACTAGACAATCAACAAAATTCACAAAATAAATCCAATAAGCAAACAATTACAACTAACATAGAAGGTGAATCAATTTCAACATCCTGGACAATTTAAGCACTTGCAAGAAAGGAAATCTCCAATATCTAAAATTTAAAAGAATAACACATAGAGTCAAATTTGACTATGGAGACAAAAGGTTATGTCTTGTAGTCCTCCGCAGGTAACTCTAAAAGCACATAATATTCTCCTGTATCTTGCATAACAATGCAACCAATTGTATTGTAATCATTGAAGTAGTGAGTGAAATTCTCGTAATCCCCAAATCATATGGATATGATATTGGTGGTGGCGTCAGTATTCTCGAGTGATGCTGATCATATGAAGCTGATTTACCATTAAAGAAACGCACGCATTGTGACTTTTAAGTCTCACACCTTCGATTACTCGCAATGCTTTTGTGCAATTTTTCATGGCATTCTTTAGAGCAACTAGTTTTGAGTCTTACTACAATAATCTGAAATAGTGTGATCAATCAAGAAAGCTAATAACCACAATTTCAAACCATAAATTACAGAAAACATAAGGACTACTGACAGTTACCAGATCAAGAGCATGATTTTTCATTGCCAAACCTTGTTACGTGGAGGGGAAAAAAATAAAAAGAAGCATGAAAGCCATTTTAATATTTAAGCAACATTTCAAAAAAGCAATTAAAGATAATCCAAACTCTAGTAATTCAAGAGAAATTTGAAGTTTCCACCATGCAAAACCCTAAAAATAGGTAGCATATGCATTATACCATGAGTAGCATTGCATTTTCATATAGTTTTATATAAGTTCATGAGAAGAGGCAAAAAAGTGTGCATGTGTGCACACATGTCTATTTGTTTGTAATGATGACTTCAATGTTTGGCAAGTAACTCTCTACTTTATAAACCAAACTCATTATGTTGTAGCAATATAATTTAATCAATTAACTATTTTACCTCTTGGAAGCAAGCACAACATAGATTAACACAAGACTCTAATAACCTTCCTCTTGTACTTATTGATAGGATAGATTGGTCTATATTTTTTAATTATTAATTAATTAAAACGGGTTCGGGTTGGAATGGTATATCCCGTATCCGAACCGCTTTTTGTAAGATAAAATGGGTCCGGGTCCGGGTCGCAGATCTATGTACCTACCTGTACCCGAAAAATGTTGGCAGGTCCGGTTCGGGTCTGGGTCCAGACCCGGACCGTTGACAGCCCTAACTATTACAGAACGATAAATTCCTGAATAGGAGTTCCTTATTTTGTACTAAAAAATAAGTTTTTGGATAGGCAATCACACATGAGCAAAAGAGTATGTATGCGGTGCATGCTATATCTAAGGAGGATAATGCAATTAAAGAAAAGAGAGGTTGTTCGCATAGTCGGTTGGCATGTCAGCTATAATGTGTCACCTAAGGTCGATTTTGTGATGTATATACGTATAGCAAAGAATTTCACCAACTCTCATCAGTATCCCTTATTTCTCAGAAACACAGAAATATTGTCTTAAGCTTGTAGAGTTTTTTCTCACAACTTGATCTTTTGAGATGGAAATAAAAATTCTCATGAGCCCATAAAACGATCGCCAATGGAATCTAGCCAAACTTCAGGTCTCTTAGAGAAAGAAGTGGAGATCAAAAATGTTAGTAAATAATGACTGCATCTTGAATGTTCAAGTCTATATCTGTATATAATATCCTTTCTAATCCTTTTTGTCTCTCTATGCAATGAGCAACTTTCTCATTTTCAATATAAAAAATTTTATAGCATTGTATAGCATTTGACAAGTTCAAGTAATGATTTATCTATTACTTCAATTTCTTTGTTGCAGCAGAAGATTGTAACAAAAGTACTAATGCAAATTCACAATGGAGATTTAGCCAAAGAAGATAATGTAGTTCTTGATCCCAATGTATATATACATATACGCTAAATGTGGCTTAAAAGTTCATATTTAAATTGACATGCAGATTTTATTTGTGTCAAGTCACTAAAATGTATGGAAGATTCATATGCTTATACTAATAAATGAAGTTGATGATTTTAGGAGAAAGCATATGAGGAAACCAAATCTGTTGCCAAATCTGGTGAAAGCTTTGAAGTAGAGAGTGAAATTCTCATAATAACAATGCAACCACTTGTATTGTAATCATTGAACTAGAGAGTGAAATTCTCATAATCCCCAAAATCATACAGATATGATGCTGGTAGTGGCCACGACATTTCGAGCGGTAATGATCAGATGAAGTTGATTCACCGCCAATGAACTGCAGGTATCAAGTCTCATGCCTTCGACTATGCGACTCAAAATATGCCTGTTTTTGATAATTTGCATGGTTTTCAAACATGTTTTTCCTCTCTTGTGAAGGCGCATGTCAATTAGTCCTTGCACTTCTTTGGAATCGGAAGTATGGATGCTTGAATATATAAATTCAACAAGTTTTCTGTTTTGCCAATCTCCTTAACTAACAAGAAAAGGGTCTACATTGTCTCTAATTAATACTAGATCCTTTTTTTTTATCAGTAGACAATTAATGAATGCCTAATAGTGAAGGCCAGAACCGTATAAATATAGGCAAAACTCAAAATCAATCAATGACTTACTTAAATATATAGCATTCATTAATGGACCTTCGATTGCTCACAATGTTTTGTGCAATTTTTCATGGCATTCTTTACAGCAGCTAGTCTACAATAATCTAAAATAATTTGATCAATCAAGAAAGCAAATAACTACAATTTCAATCCAGAAATTACAAAAGACATGAGGACTACTGACATTTACCAGAACAAGATGTTGATTTTTCATCGCCAAGTCTTGTTACACGGAGGAGAAAAAAAAAGGTGCATGAAAACTATTTTAATATTTAAGCAGCATTACAAAAAAGCAATTATCGATAATCCAATCTTTGGTAACTCAAGAGAGACTGGAAATTTCCATCGTGGAAGACCACAAAGATGGGCAGCATAAGCAACATACCATGAGTAGCATTGCATTTTCATAAAGCACAATATAAGTTCCTGAAAAGAGACAAGAAAGTGTGTGGATGTCTATTTGTTTGTAATAAATGACTTCAATATCTCGCAGGTAACTCTCTACTTTATAAAGCAAACCTACTATGCCGTTACAAGATAATTTAATTAAATAACTATTTTACCTTTTTGACGCAAGTACAACATAAATTAACATAGCAATATGATTCTATGAATATTTTGCTCTTCTAGATAATCTTTTAACTTCACTAGGACAATAAAACTTTTTCACAAATTTTGTCATTACTCCCTTGTGATTTTTTTAATTTTTAATTTTGACCCCCATCCCTCCCTAACTCTCTCCATCCCCAACTATCAAGTACCGAATTTGAACCTTGAACTTGATAGTAAAGAGAACTCCAATAGCTTTTCCCTAACCATTGCACTAACTCCAGTGGTTCTAATTTCTTGCAGTTGTCATACAATCAAGGTACACAAATTTTTTAGATTGTTATGTACCTAAAACTGTAATTGTCGGTAATTAAACACAGAATAATTTAGCATCATGCTAATAGATGTTGTATAAAAATTTTGGTTGAAAAATGTGTTATGGAACCATGAGAAAGCTCACAGCAGCTAGTCGAAACCAACCAAAGTTTGATTAATATTTGATAAAGGAATGAATACAAAAACCCTATATGTGGCTATTTATAAGTTACAATAATTTAAATTTAAATCAGAAATAAAAACACGCTAAAACTCAAAAATGAACAAAAGTCGCGTCTGGTTGCTAATATATGCGGATTCATTATTGCGGTTCATAGATTCAAGGCGCAGATCCAAGGCAGCAATGCTTTCACTCGGATGCACAAGAAGGGTCCAATCCTATTGGGAGATGATTTGGCCACGAATCTTTGTGCGAGGCAATGTTGTGTTTTTTCTAATTTTTTTCCATTATGCACACACTGTTATTTATTGACACAAATAAATTAAAAAAATAAATGAACAAATAGAAATATTACTAAAACTAGTACGATTATCTAAATTATTTAATCCTAATTAGTTTTCAAGCTGCCTTGCCATTATAGAATGCAAATTCTAGGATAGGAGTTCTTCATTCTGTATTTGAAATAAGTTCTTGAACAAGTAGTTACATATGAACAAGGAAGTATGCATGCGGTGCTTGCTACATCTGAGGAGGATAATGCAATTAAAGAAAAGAGAGGTTGTTGACATATTCAATTGCCACATAAGCTATGATGTGTCACCGAAGGTCGATCTTGTAATGCATATATGTATAGCAAAGAATTTCACCAACTCCCATTAGCATACCTTATTTCTCAAAGACACAAAAACCATCCCTTAAGCTTGCATACATTCTTCTTACAACTTAATATTTTGAGATGGACAAGAAAGGTTCACCTGAACCTGTAAACATTCATTAATGGAATCTAGCCAAACTTCATGTCTTTCAGAGGAAGAAATGAAGACAGCAAATGTTAGTATATAAGGACTACATTTTGGATGTTCACGCCTATATTCCTTTTTGATATTCTTTCTACTCATCTTTGTCTCTCTACATAATGAGCAAAATTTTCTTTCCAACAAAAAGAAATTTATGGCATTGTATAGCATATGATGAGCTCAAATCATGATTCTATCTTTTACTCCAATTTCTTTGTTGCTACAGGAGATTGTTGCCAGAGTACTAATGCGAATTTGCAAAGGAGATTTAGCCAAAGAAGATAATGTAGTTCTTGATTCCAAAATATATATATACTTGTACTAAATGTGGCATACAAGTTCATATTTAAACTGATGTATAGAATTTGTTTGTGTCAAGTCATTGAAATGTATCGAAGATTCATAAGCATGTACTAATAAATGAAGTTGATGATTTCAGGTGAAAGTATATGAGGAAACCAAATCTGCTGCCAAATCTAGTGAAAGCTTTGGAAATGCAATGAAGATCTAAATTTGAGAGTTTGTTTGTATAAATAATACACTAGCATGTTCGTTTGTATAAATAATACGCCTCCGGGTATTAAATACATTAAATAAAATATTCTCGTGGATACTTTCTTCAGTTGAAATAAAGGGACTAGGGTCGCGATGGTAATAAATCCTAAGAGTTGGACCTATGTGGTTTCAAGGAAATTGCACTTCCCTTAGAATAAAATGTTTTAGCCCTTTGTGGTTTTCTGCTTTCATAGTTAGACTCAAATTTATACGTAATTTATTTGTGAATTGGATAAAAGCGTCAAAGTGAATGAAATTGTCCTTTGTAGGGGACCAAGTTGGAATATCAAGGATATTCATTTTATTCCTTTTCAAAGTCAAATTACAAGCAACTTATATCCATTGTATTCCTTTTCAAAAAAAAATCACAAGCAACTTAATGAAATTGACATAACTTTGAGAGACTGCACACCTAAAATGATGGTATTTGGAAATTTCTTTCCTTTTCTATATTTTCTATTTTGCTTAATTTTCCTTTCTCCAATTTTTTTTCTTTGTTCATCACTAATTTCTGAAAGCTCTTGTCATCGCAATGCCGCTTGTCAAATAGCGGTGGCCCCACTGGCATGAGTAGCAGAGCCCTATCACCTTGAACCATCTATGGCTATGGATTTGGGACCTCACATTTTCCATTTCAACCCAGTTTTGTAAGTGCAACAATATCGGGTGTTAACTTGTACAATACCATTGTGATTGTAATTTTTGTTCAAATTTAGTTGAATAAGTTATAAATTGGAGTTTTACATTAAAATTATGCTCGTTTACAGTGGATGCTTACATAACCAACCTGAAGTGAATAACAACTCAACTTCTAAAGGTATGGATCCCAAGGCCATGGCCAATAGCTACTAAAATTTAATCAATTTTACCCCCATATGCTTTCTTTTGCTTTAATAGTGACTTTAGAATAGGATTTAGTCTAAAGTAGTTGGAACCTCTTTCCAAATCACCTTCTGACTTTGTAAGAGTTCATATCATGATGATCCTTTTTGGTTTTTGATAGGTTGCATTTTTGTTATTAATTTATGATTGTTTGCTGCTTTTATTTTATCAAATATTGTGTTAATTGGTGGATTCTACTTATTTTTGGTAATTCGTGTTGGTTGCAGAAATCTGGAGTAAAAAGGAACTAAAAGGCATGATTTCTTCACTAGAATTGCTGTCTGGCGTGGTCACATCAGACTCTGCATGTCCGAGAAGCTTGGGAGTTAATGCATAATATCCAGTTGTGAATTGAAATCTCAAAAGTTGGGTCACAGATGTTTTATCAGATAGTTGTTGTTGACTTTTTCTTTCGGTTAAAATAAGATTTGTTAGTATAATTTGATATGAGTTAGAAGTAGTAGTTCAGTAGTAGTAGAAAACGAAACAAAAGCAAGGGCCTTATTGTTTTATCTTGATTCTTTTCTTTCCTCGAAGGGGAAAGACTAGTCATTAGGTTATTATTCTTTTTTGGTCGAAGAAAGCATTCTGTTCTCTTTTTTTTTCCTTGCTTCGAATAAAATATATCACTTTTGGGAGAATATTCATGTCGATGTGTTCAACTAATTCACGTGGGATTTCTTCAATAGAGATAAACTAAATTTCTATTTCTAGTCAAGAAACAACGGAGGATTTGGTTCATCTAAAATTGTGAGATCGAATTGATTTTATTTATTCCTTTGATTTTCTGGTATTCACATATTCCCTCCTTTACTTTCTTTTGGTTGTTGTGTTATTCAAATATCTAGGGCTCGGAATTTAGATTAATTCAATAACTTAAAGTCAATTAGGACAATTAAATCCGTAATTGTTTAATTGTTCTAAATTAGTGGTAACTGACATGATTGGATTTGTGTCAGGGGAACATATGAGCTAACTTAAAATAACCCTCGTAGCGTGTTATTTGGTTAGAATAAGGCTTCTCTAATTCTTAAGGCCATTAGGGAATTGAACTCTAAGATCGTACCTAGAGTTATTTCTTGATTAGGGCAGTAACTAACGGCCGTACCTTGGCTATCAATAAAGTAATGAGAAGTTGATTGTCATAGCTTGTTTGGCAGTTATAACTTGTTTATCAGTTAATAAATGAAATTATTATTGTATCAATGATCAATTAAGTGAACCATTTCTGAAATTATTTCTCAGCTAGAGTTATTTATTATTGATTCAATTCTAATAAATTGTTATTTAGTTTTATTTAATTATTTTTTTATTTGAGTGGTTTAATTATTTCCATTTTTATAAAAATCCCCCTCAAGACTTTGAACTCTAGAAGAAATAAATTTTTCCCCAATTCCTGTGGATTCAACCCTGCTAGCTCTATATACAAAATTTGTATTTTTTTTAGTAGGTATTTATAATTGCACAGGTTTGACACCTGTTAACTTTAGAAAAAATACGAAACTTTATTGGGTGCTTTTTACATCTTATGTAGGAAAGAAATGGTATGCTTGTTAGTAATTTGGATTGCTAAGTGAACTGGAGGAACTTTCAGTTTATAGTTCAAGCTAGTTCAATCCAGTCTAAAAGTTTTTCTAGTTTTATTTTTTAATTATTATATAAAATGGATGACTTTGAATTTTCTTTTTCAAAGAAAATTTTGTATGAATCGGGTAAAAAATCTGATTTTTATAAATTTTGACCGATTTGGCTGGTTCTTGATTGCATTTGATTACTTCAATTGATTTTCTAAATTGACAAGTGAACTGGACTTGTGCTATGGCCGGAATGCATTTTGACAACTTAATCTGGTTGGTCCTTTTCGATTTTTAAAACACAAACTACAGTAATCCCTTGTGGTTTTAAAACACAATTTTGTCATTCATCCCTTGTGGTTTTCATAATTTTTAATTTTTACCCTCCTACCTCTCCCTATACTCTCCCCATCCCACACTACCTAAGTACAGGATTCGAACCCTAAACCTAATAATAGGAAATACTCTAATAGCTTTTCCCTAACCACTACACTAACTCTAGTGGTTCTAATTCCTTCTACTTGTCATATAATCAAGATACACATATTTGTTTAGATTATTATTATGTACTTGAAATTGTAGTTGTCGGTAATCAAATACGTAGAATAATTTAGCATCATGCTAATAGATGTTGTATAAAAATTTTGGTTGAAAAAGTGATGTGTTATGGAACCCTGAGAAAGATCACAACAGCTGCTACAAACCAACCGAAGTTTGATTAATATTTGATTAAGGAATGAATACAAAAACCCTATATGTGCCTATTTATAAGTTACAATAAGTTAAATTAAAATTGGAAATAAAACACACTAAAACTCTAAAAGGAACAAAAGTCGCATCTGGCCACTAATGTATGCGGATTCATTGTTGCGGTTCACAAATTCAAGGCGCGGAACAAGGCTGTAGTGCTTTCACTTGGATGCACGGGAGGGGTCCAATCCTGATGGGAGAGGATCCAGCCACGAATCTTTTCTGCGAGGCAATGTTGCATTTTTTCTAATTTTTTTCCATTCTGCACTCACTATTATTTATTGGCACAAATACATTAAACTTATAAATGAACAATTAGAAATATTGCTAAAACTAGTACTAATCCTAATTAATTTTCGAGCTGCCTCGCTATTATAGAATGACAAATTCTAGGATAGGAGTTCCTCATTCTTTATCTTAAAGAAGTTCTTGAACAAGTAGTTACTTATGAACAAGGAAGTATGCATGCGGTGCACACCACGACTAAGGAGAATAATGCAATTAAAGAAGAAAGAGGTTGTTGACATATTCTGCTGTCGCATCAGCTATGATGTGTTACCTAAGGTCGATCTTGTGATGTATATATGTATAGCAAAGATTTCACCAACTCTCATCAGCATCCCTCGTTCCTCAAAAACATAGAAACCATCTCTTAAACTTGTAGACTTTCTTCTTCCAACTTAATCTTTTGAGATAGACAAGAAAAGTTCACCTGAACCAATAAATCAATCATCAATGGAATCTAGCCAAACTTCAGGTCACTCAGAGGAACAAGTGAAGATAGCAAATTTTAGTTTATAAGGAGTGCATTTGGGATGTTCAAGTCTATATTCATTTTTAATATTCTTTCTACTCATCTTTTTCTCTATATACAATGAGCAAATTTTTCTTTTCAACAAAAAGAAATTTATAGCATTTGTATAGCATTTGATAATCTCAAGTCATGATTCTACTTCAATTTCTTTGTTGTAGTAGCTGATTGTTGCAAGAGTACAAATGCGAATTCGCAATGGAGATTTAGCCAAAGAAATATTGTAGTTCTTGATCCTAATATATATATATATACACATAGATATTGAATGTGGCTTACAAGTTCATATTTAAATTGATGCACACATTTTGTTTGTATCAAGTTACTAAAACGATTGGAAGATTCATTTGCATGTACTAATAAATGAAATTGATGATTTTAGGGGAAAGTATCTGAGGAAGCCAAATCTGCTACCAAATCCGGTGAAAGCTCTAGAGATGGAAAGAAGATCTAAAATTGAGAGTTCATTTGTATAAATAATACACCATCATGTTTATTTGTATAAATAATATCCCTGCGTGTATTAAGTACATTGAATAAAATATTCTCATAGATACTTTCTCCAATTAAAATAAAGGGACTAGTCTCGCGACAGTAATAACTCCTAAGACTTGGATCTGTATGTTTGCAAGGAAATTGCACTTGTCTTATAATTAAATGTTTTAGCCCTTTGTGGTTTTTTGCTTTCGTATATAGAGTCAAAACTCACACATAATTTACTTGTGAATTGGATAAAAGAGTCAAAGTGAATGGACCTAGTTGAAATGTCAAGATATTCATTTTATTTCTTTTCAAAGTCAAATTACAAGCAACTTATATCCATTTTATTCCTTTTCGAAATCAAATCACATGCAACTTAATGAAACTGACATAACTTTGAGAGAATACACACCTAAAATAGCATAATTTAAAAAAGAAAATCCTCACTTTCTTCCTTTTTCTATATTTTGCTTTCTTCGTTCTTCACTAATTTCTGAAAGCTCCATAAAACATTAGCCATCGCGA
Source organism: Coffea eugenioides (assembly GCF_003713205.1). Lineage (NCBI taxonomy): Eukaryota > Viridiplantae > Streptophyta > Magnoliopsida > Gentianales > Rubiaceae > Coffea > Coffea eugenioides. The sequence goes on along the minus strand of NC_040040.1, from coordinate 28,241,317 downwards.
TGCTGCATCTCAAATAGTGATGGCCCCATTGCCATGAGTTGCAGAGCCTCGTTACCTTGAGCCATTTATGGCAACCAGTTGTGTAAGTGTAACAACATTGGGTGTAAACTTGTACAATATCGCTATAATTGTGATTTTTTGTTCAAATTTAATTGAATAAGTTATAAATTGAAGTTTTACACTAGAATTATGTTCATTTACTCTGCATGCTTACATAACTAACATGAAGTGAATAACAACCACTACAACAAAAATGACCTTTAACGGCATTTAAAGGTGTCAGTATAGATAATCTAAACTGACACTTTACCTTTTCTCACATCTCGGACGAGTGTCGTCCCTTTCAATGTAAGGATAGGCTCGTAGCATTCAAATGTGTCAGGAAAATTATGCTGTTATAGCTTCCCATCTGCCAACCAAAATCCCTTTTTTTGATAATCGAAAGTGTCAAGATAGCTGTAGTACCACATTAGGATATTGCTTTAGAAGCTGAGCTATGCTAACACTTTTAATTACCAGGAGTTTTTTTTCTTTTTTTTTTGATATAGCAGCAACCTGCAGGTAGTGCTCCCTGCTATAAATTCCGTCAACCAGAAACCCAAAGGACTTGTAAAATTATCCCAAAGAGCAGAATGCATCTAGTAATTTAAAAACAAAAGTCAATGCTCAAATATAATTTGTTGAACTAAAAGTCGGTAACAAGCAAAACAATGTTGACTCCCCACATAAAGAGAACCCGAATTTAAACCAACCATCGATAGACTTCTACACCTGACCAAGAAGACCCACACCATTGCCACCCATTTCTGACACGCCACTGACCTTACCAGACTAGCATTCTATGGAATAGGTGGTGACTGAAATGAGAGTAGTAACTTAACCAAATCAGAAATGGGAACTGAAGGCATTAGTATTCTCTCAAGTTGAAGCGGTCTCCTTATCTTCACTTTCCGAAACCTATTCCTTGCCTGCAACAGGAGCCTCTTCTTTGGTCTCCTCTTTGGATGTTTCTTCAGCTTTCTCTTTGCCTGCCTTGTCTTCAACACTCAACTTTTCAAGCACTCCGGCAGCAGCAGAAGCATCTTTGTCTTCCTCTTTACTCCTTTGGGATTCAGCAACTTCTTGAACCCTTTCCATAAAGGTTCTGCAATCTAAACAGAAGAGCAAATGACTGCATAAGCAATAGAACAAGGGCTACCAACCCAACCACAATAATTGATCCTCCATAGAAACATAACAATTGTAGAACAAATAGTACTTCCGTCACTATAATCAATGTACTACACAACTAAGATACTACAAAGTTCCAGACTGATCAACATCAAGATATTCAAATTCTTTTAGCACAACTGAGATATCTTCTTGGCTGATCTTTCCTATCTTTTTGAGCTTGTATATGACAAACTCAGCAGCACTATCATACAAGCAAGAAAAGGTAATTAGTAATCGGAAAACAAAGCCCTTAATATCTGGCAACAACTTAGTAAATGAGGAGCCCAGTGACAAAAGAACCAGCAATAAGAGTTTGCAGAATCAATTCTAGGCAGCAGATATACTCACCCAACTATACCATTATCATCAAGATCAGTAGCTTTAAGATCCACGTTAGTCACCGGCTTAGTAAGGACCTATCTAACCAGTTCCTTCTGTCACTTCGTAGTGTTCAACTCAGCAATATAAAGGAAAAATTGAGCCAAACAAAGTGTACTCGTCAAAATCCAAAAAATTGCCAAAATACGCCCAGCCTTGGTTGAGAAACTTTTATCCCCATAAGCAAGGGTTGTGATGGTGGAGCAGATGCAGTAAAAGGCATCAACAATGTCTAGTTTCTCAACTATGGTTAGAAAGGCTGTCCCAACTCCTATTAGCACCAGTAAAAAGATAAATACTATTGCACACTTGTAGCTGACCTTGTGTGTTTCAATCTGCTCCATCATTTCTGTTGGTCCGACTTTTGAGCGTAAATTCAATGCTTTGACCAACAATACCTCCCGCTTCTCTACGAAGTAATCTGCTCCTCTGCTCAGCATCAGACCGACTAATGCCATCCCTGAGAATACAAAAACACAGGTTAGCAGTTTCATAGCTACACTATTAGGCACAAGTCACTACCTACAAAATACCACAATTTGTGTTAGTGCTTCCTGTAGCACGTGATGATTCTTCGTGCAGCGTAGTGGTGTTTTCTTGTTCACAATCTCCAACTGTATGCATGCACTAAAGAAATAGCAGTAGTGTATCTCAGGATTTGACATTTATGGAAATAAGGAAAAACGGGGGGAGGGGGGACTTGACATTTTATCGAACAGGTTATGGGCAATAAATCCATAACAAAATAGTCACATGAATCAAGTAGACAACCGAGAGGAATAAAACTGAACAACAAGTGCACTCAGATCATAAACTATTACTACATCTATTTCAATCTCAAACAGACGGGACTAATTTCAAATGTAATCAATTTAGGGCAAACTTTGAAACTTAACCCTCATAATTCAACACAATACAGTACACAGCTTCAAGAATAGCTAATAATGTCCAATAAAATTAATATTTTAAAAACTCATCCTAATCAAATTTTACATTTATAAACTCCTAAATACTCCACACGCGATTTATTGCAAGTATACGAATCGTGAGCGAGTATAGGGTATTAAGGGTCAATCCCACAGGAAAAATTACAATTACCGGCACTACTAAAGCTTCTCTATTATTTAGACTATCAATGAATTATAAGAAATGAAACCTACTGAACTTATGCAAAATAACAATTGAAAGCTCCTTAGGTTGTGGTATCCCTAACTACTCATGCAAGTGCTATATTTGGATCATTGAGTACTACTATCTAGGCTAACTTTGGTGTAATTTCCTTATGCATATGAATCCTACTTTCGTAGTGAATCAATTATACTCATAACTAATCCATACCTATTCTCATGATTATGAAATCAGTTACAAGTTCATTTCTTCAATGAAATTACATGAAATTAATCACTAAAACCACATAGGTGCACCTCTACTCTCGTGAGTGTACTCCCTATGTTTAACACTTCTTGAACTAGTATTAAATCTCAATTTTCATTGCAGAAACAACACCTTAGATAATCACAATCAATGGTACCAGATTAATCATGATTTAAAGAGTTAAAGTGCTAAATAACTTACTCAAATAATAGCTTCCAATAACCAAATAATAAACACTCACAATCATAGATAGTTCAACCAAACCCAAGGCATAAACTTTAAAGATACATAATAAACACAAAATCCAGAACTTGCATATTAACCATACTTAAGAATCCAATACAAAAGATAAAGAGTTGGAGAAGAGATAACCCATGTCACTTGAGCTTAAACTCCTCCTTCTTCATCTCCATCTTCATCCTAATCTAGCCAATATACAAGATTGGATGAGCTATACTACTCTATACTAAGCTAATTTAACACTCAGAAGATGTAAGAGCTACATTTCTGCACTCCCAAGTTTTCTTCCGTGTGTCTTTCCCCTTCAATCTTGCAATGGTTTTGGCTATACAAAGGTAAAAGGTGGTCAAGGAATGAGGTTTACACCTCCCTTTTACAGCTGCCAAGTGGTTGTCACACGTCTAGCCTTACATGTGACTTGTTGGAGGTGAAATCAAGTTGCCCGCGTAAAGAGCAGCCTTTTCTGACCACAATCTTGCCAGAAATCCGGCCATAAATCCGGTCAAGTTCCGGCCGGATTGCTACAGTGACCTTTTGTCCAATTTCTGTTCAATTTCCAGCTCTGCTCAGATTTTGCCTCAATTTCAACTGAATTTTTCTTGATGATAGAAGCTGATTTAACTCTTGACCAAAACATAAAACTTCTACCCCTTTGAGTTAGCTTTCCAATGAATCAAGAATCACCTTATTTGGATTTATGTAGGCTGAGAAATGACTGAAATACCCTTGACTGCTCAATGTCCTGTTTCAGTTTCGACCAATAGAAATTAGCTACTATAATTCGGCTTTTTGACCTGGAAAATCTTAGAACTGGATTTTGATGTCTTCACCAAAGTTGTAGATCTATCTCTTATCTTCAAATTGGTTCAAGAATCATATCAATCCGATTACTGTAACTCAAGTTATAGTTAAAATACGAAAATGTGTCAAAACTGTCAAAAATGCACAAAATGCAAGTAAAAAATGATAAAACTTCATTGAATCACTTAAGAACATTTTTCACCAATTATAGCCAAAATGATTCATTTTCTTCCAATAATATAACCAAAGTGACTAAAAATAACATAAAATGTCATTCAATTATTACGTAAATTAGTCACTTATCAAATTCGCCCACACTTGAATCATTGCTTGTCCTCAAGCAATCCACACATAATCAACTACAATGGTTCAAGATGTGAAACAATATATGCACTTTTTCAATTTTAATTCCTCACGACTTGGAAAATAATCATTATACGATTGTTCAAATTACACTAAATACTCGTAATATCAAGTAAAGGAAAGATAATTATACCCTAATTTAACAAGTTAAACTTAATCTCTCACCCTAACCTAATTTCACAAATAAGCAAATCACATAGTCGTTTTATAGCCTTTCTCCTCCTATAATTATCTTTTTCTCAAAAATTTTACAACTAAGGGGGACTTATTTACACGATTTTTTTTTACTCAAATAGTGAAAATGTCTTTTTACGCGAAAATCGACACTTTGAGGTGAAGATCTCCGGTTACTCAACATTTCACTTATTTAAATTGCTATGCATACTCTTAATTCAAGCACCTTTTTACGCGAATGTTGACATTTGTAGATGCCAATCTCCGGTTACTTAGTCCAAGAATTATTGGAGTAGAAAAAAAACTCTTATTCTTTTTTTTTTCTTTTCTCTTTTTTTTTTAAAAAAATAAAGGACAATAAATAGATATTCCCTCATAGAAAATATATAAGAATAATCAAAGGAGGAATATAACCTTTATTGACTATATCAATCACTTGCTTGCAAAATTAAGTAAAGAGGAGAAATCTTATTAAACATGTAAAATTATAGCCATAATTTTCCTCACTTTACCAGATATACTTTCTAAAATGCAAAAATCCTAATTGCATAATAACTATTTCCAAGTTAAATGAGGATTAAACCTTCCAAAATACATATAACATTTCAACAAATGGAAGAATTAGACATTTAAAATTGGAACAAATTGGCCCTTTTTAAATAAAAGTGCAAAAATTTGAGGAATTTTTGGGCCATATTGAAATATTGGATAAGATTTTAGAAAAATTTTGACAGAGTTTTTCCTTATAAATGGACGAAACTCCCTGCCAACAAACTCATTTTCAAACAAATTATCTACATGGCAAAATTTTCAAACACAATTCCAACATTTCTAAGCGCATTTAAATCCACAAAATATCATCACATAGCATTAAAATGCAAGTTCAAATATTTCCCTCCCCCACACTTAAACTTCACATTGTCCTCAATGTAAGAAAGGAAAATAAATAAAGAGTAAAAGAAAATACTCCTCTTATGACTTGCGCTATCCAAATCTATGGCCAAGTGATGAATTTCCAATCTTATTTGAGAAAGAATAGAGAGTTCAATTATTGCACCCTGAAAAAGACAAAATCAACTTCTTAAAAATAAAAGGTTGCAATCAACAATAAGAAAACATGCAATTCAAAGAAAAAGGAAAAATGATCAAGCATGTGGAACCATACAATGTTCAAGGAATAAAAATATGAAATGAGCTAATCTTTGCTAATCAAATTTATGCATTAGTATCCAAAACAAAGGGAAGCTAATTTCACAAAATAAGACCACCATCATGAACAAAGTAAGTCTCATTTATAGATTTTGTCATCAATGATCAAGTCCCCTCAAATACAAAAGTAATCTCAAAATGGAGGCAAACACACCAAGTCAAAATATAAATGACCTTCTTGAGAACTCATGAAATACGAAAAACCATTGAACCACAAGGATTATAAGTGCATTTATGAATTTCATCAATTAAGGCCATCTTCAATTCACCTCTTCTTTTAGAATTACCTAAGAATTCAAGAAACCATTCAACCAAGCACCTTTGCATTCATTAGGTAATCTAAATTACTCACATGAATATCATAAATTCCCACAAAACTAATTAAAATGCTATATTGGCCACTTAATATACAACTTTGTCACCAAGTCAAATTAAGCATAAAATTAGCAAAAATTCACCAAATAATCACAAACCCATGAGTTAAACATCACCAATAATCGTCAATAAGCTCAATAAGCACAATGTAAAGCACCAAACTTCACAAAATGAAAAAAAATTCAAAATTACACAAAAATTAGAAAAAATTGATAAATGGCAAAATTCAAATGACAACATTTGGTGAAGATTTGTTACCTCAAACTTGTTTGTTGATGATTATGGATGCAAATAGTGAAGAAACCCCCAAAAATCTCATTCCAATTCGGCCTCAAATGGAGAGTTCAAAAATTTGAAACCCTTGTTCTTGCCAAACTCAAATCCGAATTTAGACTTGTTTTTGAAAAAGTTTTAGCTGTGAAATCATCTCTCAAGTGAAAGGGGAGTGTTTTGGTATAGTTGGTTTGAAGATTGGATGGTGAAAAGAGTGAGTTTAGTGAGTAGTGTGTGTTTTAGGTGTGAGTGTGTATATAGGTTGAAGAAGAAAGGAAGGAAAAATGTGAGAAATCCGTTCACGGATTCCTCTTATGCTGGTTACTGTTCATATCCGGCCAGAAATTGGAGGGATTCTGGCCAGTGAGCCAGAAAATTTTTTTTTTTTTTGTCCTTTCCTATTAATCCGGCCATGAATCCGGCCAAAATTTGGCCGGATTTCTAGCCGGATTTTGCTGCAAAAAATCTTCTAATTGCAGAAGTAGATCCGAGGCCTCGAATCCATATGGATCCGAGCTCGGATCCATTGAATCTGCACTTATTGCACAAGTTTCTGCAATTTTCAGTTTGACCCCAATTTGAAACACACTCTCCAATTCGTACTCTACAATGAAATTTTTAACAATTCAACACTTTACACACATGGAAAGTGACTTAAACATGAATCTCAACACCTCCAAACAAATCAAAAACATGTAGAATGCAAATTGAGGGTTGAGGTTCTTGGATCAAATAGTCCCCTCGACACTTCCAATGCATATGATGGTGCTCAAATGGTCAAAAGATTGCAAATAGGTCATGAACACATTTAAACACTTGAATGCACTTCAACTTCCTGCAAAAGACTGACTTAACCTCATATCATGAAATTAAGCATTGTAAACTCAAAAATAAAGGTTAAGCTTCCCTTTTTCACATCGGTCTCCACTCCTTATAAACTCTTTTGCACTTGAAATAATTTGCATTAACCTTGCCATTGCCACCTATAAAACACACAAAAACACTAGTTTAAACAACTTAAAAGCTACTAAAAACAAGAAATCGTTGGGTTGCCTCCCAACAAGCGTTTCTTTATAGTCATTAGCTTGACTATATCACCTCATTTTTCAAGGAGGTTTAGTTAACGAATAATCCACCATTTTAGGCCATGGTGGATCATTAAAAGGTGACTTTATAGCAAAAGCCACATGATCTAATGATATGAGAAATGGAAGTGACTTACCTATCCCAAATGTTTCATAGATATGACCTTGAATATGCACCACTTGAGAACTCACCGAAGGAAATACCATGAGGATATCTTGGGCAATAATACCTTTAGAACCTATACTTTCAATGCACTCCTCAAGAGGGGCGAAAAATGAGTCATTAAAACTCACCTCTTGAGGTTCGAAGTTAGTTCCAAAGATATTATCAGGTGAAATGGATATTTGCTCATTGAAACACAATTGAGATTCATCATTTTCATCAAAATGCAATCCATTTTCACATATAACATTCCCACCATTCATGCTAGGATCATTTTGCGAATTATTAAAAGAAATAACTTCACACAATAGATTGAACTGCTCATGTATTCTACCAAAGTGAGAAGTTAATTCATCTATTTTTTCCTCAATCCTATCAAAATTGTCGGAAGTCACATTAGCTAATTTTTTTATAGCTAATTCTCAAGATGGCTTAGAATCATTAGCTACCCTTTCTATTGCCAACTCCCAAGATGGTTTTGATTCATATTGGACACATTCAGGTTGGTAATCGTAAAAATATGAAGAATTACTATAAGTACATTTATTATCCCAACCATAAGCAGGAGAATTGCTCCAATTAGCACTATATTGATCAAAACAAGGATTGTAATGCTCTAATTCATCATAGTAATCCATATTTTGTGCTTGCATACATGTATTAGTAACATGATAACTTCCACACAAGTCACAAATCACATGATAAGAGTTAAAAACATTAGCATTCCTCCCTTGCTCAATTTCATGCATAATTGTGTCCATTTGAACTTGTAACTTAATTATATCAAATTTTGCCTTTAAGCACTTCAAACCATTTTCAAAAGACATACCTTCAGTAATTTCTTGGTTACCTCTATTGAAGGAGCTTTGCACTTGGTAACCATCCATTGCCAATCTTCCACTTCTCAAGCATTGTCCTCCAAATTGACCTACCCTCCTCATTACCTAAAATTGCTTTTAAACAACTTAAGAGCAAAATTAATAAGAAGAATAGGTGATAAAATACATACACACATAAAATACTAAAATAATAGAAAATAACATTCACACTATAACTAATAAAATGTCTAAACTAATAAAGTTGCTCTTCACACCGATATTGCCAAATCTTCCCCGGCAACGGCGCCAAAAAACTTGACATGCACGGGGTATACATATAACATTAAGCTCATTCCAATCAAGTTTTACATTTATAAACTCCTAAATACCCCACACGCGATTTATCGTAAGTATACGAATCGTGAGCGAGTATATGGTATTAAGGGTCGATCCCACAGGGAAGATTGCAATTACCGGCACTACTAAAACTTCTCTATTATTTAGACTATCAATGAATTATAAGATATGAAACCTACTGAACTTATGCAAAATAACAATTGAAAGCTCCTTAGGTTGTGGTATCCCTAACTACTCGTGCAAGTGCTATATTTGGATCATTGAGTACTACTATCTAGGCTAACTTTGGTGTAATTTCCTTATGCATATGAATCCTACTTTCGTAGTGAATCAATTATACTCATAACTAATCCATACTTATTCTCATGGTTATGAAATCAGTTACAAGTTCATTTTTTCAATGAAATTACATGAAATTAATCACTAAAACCACATAGGTGCACCTCTTCTCTCGTGAGTGTACTCCCTATGTTTAGCACTTCTTGAACCAGTGTTAAATCACAATTTTCATTGCAAAAACAACACCTTAGATAATCACAATCAATGGTACCAGATTAATTATGATTTAAAGAGCTAAAGTGCTAAATAACTTACTCAAATAATAGCTTCGAATAACCAAATAATAAACACTCACAATCATAGATAGTTCAACCAAACCTAAGGCATAAACTTTAAAGATACATAATAAACACAAAATCCAGAACTTGCATATTAACCATACTTAAGAATCCAATACAAAAGATAAAGAGTTGGAGAAGAGATAACCCATGTCACTTGAGCTTCAACTCCTCCTTCTTCATCTCCATCTTCATCCTAATCTAGCCAATATACAAGATTGGATGAACTATACTACTCTACACTAAACTAATCTAACACTCAGAAGATGTAAGAGCCACATTTCTGCACTCCCAAGTTTTCTCCCGTGTGTCTCTCCCCTTCAATCTTGTAATGGTTTTGGCTATATAAAGGTAAAAGGTGGTCAAGGAATGAGGTTTACACCTCCCTTTTACAGCTGCAAAGTGGTTGTCACATGTCTAGCCTTACATGTGACTTGTTGGAGGTGAAATCTAGTTGTCCGCATAAAGAGCAGCCTTTTCTGACCACAATCCGATCACTGTAGCTCAAGTTATAGCCAAAATACGAAAATGTGTCAAAGCTGTCAAAAATGCACAAAATACAAGTAAAAAGTGATAAAACCTCATTTAATCACTTAAGAACATTTTTCACCAATTATAGCCAAAATGATTCATTTTCTTCCAATAATATAACCAAAGTGACTAAAAATAACATAAAATGTCATTCAATTATTACGTAAATTAGTCACTTATCAAGCTTGTTAGGCCATAACTTGTTAGGAAAACTATAGCTATTATTTTGACACTTTAATCTAAGGCACGAGAGGATTCGAATAGATATTGAAATGATAAGAGGGTTATGTGAAAAAGTCAATGGCAATACATTATCGTATAAGTTTATGCCAATATTTGAACTTTATGTAAAACCAAAATTTTGGGTTAAATGCAGTAGACCAAAATTATACGCAAATCATTGCAAAAGAGTGAAACATGAGTGTCTTTGAAGAAAATAAGTGATGTTCACTTAATCTTTTTCCGTTGTAAATTTTCATTATATATTATGTATATAACTCCTGAATGTATTATCATGTCATTAACAATTCACAAAAAAAGTTAGTTTTGTTTTTGTTTCACAAAAATAGAAAACTTTTAGAGAAAAGAATGGATAGAACTATGCAAGAGAGAAGCAGTATAAGCAACAAGGTATTCAAAAAATTGAGACAAAAATAGCAAAAAATTTGTAGAAGAGTGCTGAAGTTAGCCTGAAAAAGAATAAGTAATCACAAAAGAAGGAAGAATAGATAAGCACTATCCGATCAAATGGTAAGTATTTGGCAATTTAAGGCTAAAGATTGAAATGGGAAAGAAAATCTTAAAAATCTTAGAAGTTGTATATGTTGGTCAATTCTGGCCAAAAAAAAAAAGAATGAAGGTGAAAAGTGAAAAAATTAAAATTACAAGAGTTGTATATGTGGATTTGTGGAGTTTGGATTTCAATGCGTGCTTTGCATATAAACCTATAGGAAGTTAGTTGTATTAGTTTAATTCTTAAACTTTAAATTTAGAAACAAAAGTGCCTATATTTTGGTTTTGTTTTAAGAGGAAACCTGAGTAACAATTTTTAAAAAATATTTTAACATGCCGGTAAAAAATTAATCATGTCAATCCTGGGGTTGACCATTGATCCACTATGACCCATTCTATTTCTATGTCATCATGTTCATGTCGACTCATTTTTGACACAAATTATTCATACCGTGTTTTATTTAAATTTTTTTCATGTTGTATCAGATATTGCCACCCATATCCTAATGTTATTTTTGTTGCTAGAGGGAGTTTAGATTTCTTATCCATCATCAATTGGGATGGATTTTTTTTTATTCAAATGAACTCAAAGTAAAATGTATTTCAAATCACTCACTCACACTTCCTCAATCTATCCAATAAGCTTGGATTGTTGCGTGAGTATATTGGAAGAGTATGCTTTAGTCAACAATATTATATACTATAAACAATGTTTTTAAACTTGGATCGCTAAGTGAACTGAAGGAATGTTGGTTTACAGTTCAAAGTGGTTCAACCCAATCCAAATGTTTTTCTATTTTTATTTTTTAATTATCATATAAATTGGATGACTTTAAATTTTCTTTTTCAAAGAAAATTTTGTATGAATCAGCTCAAAAATCTAAATTTTATAAATTTTGACCAATTTGGCTAGTTCTAGACCGAATTTGATTGGTTCAATTGATTTTCTAAATTGACAAGTGAATTGGACTAGTGCTATGGCTAGAATGCATTTTGACTGCTTAAACTATCTAGTCGCTTTCGACTTTTAAAACAAAACTACGAGAAGAAATCACAAAAAGGTGAAAATGGTGAATAAACGATGTCTTTGTTACTCCAATTATTTTTTGTTCATTGTGATAACACCCCAAAGTAGTATGCAATTAATGACTGTGAGATAGAAATGTCGACACTTTATTGGGAGAGCAATGGAGAAGTGGCGCTCTTAATAAATTTAAAGTATAGTACTTCTCAATTTTGAAGGAGAAAGGAAAATGTAATTTCAATAATTAACCCTTGAACTAATTAATTTTTTCTCTACCAAACATCTTTCACTGATTAGCAAAATTCTTTTTATGGAAGAGTTAGCCACACAAAGTAGTTTAAAGGATATTTGCAATCCATTCATTTCAAATTCTACTATTCATATCCAAATACACATCCAGATGGATCTAAAAGGTATAATTAACTTCAAAATCAGACAATCAACAAAGCTCACAGAATAAATTCAATAACCAAACAATCACAACTAACAGAGAAGGTGAATCAATTTCAACATCCTAAACAGTTTAAGCACTTGCAAGAAAGGAAATGTCAAATATCTAAAATTCAAAAGAATAACTCATAGAGTCAATTTTTTGACTATATATGGAGACAAAAGATGATGTCTTCTACTCCTTCACATGTAATAATGTTCTCCCATATCCTACATAACAATGCAATCACTTGTATTGTAATCATTGAAGTAGTGAGTGAAATTCTCAAAATCCCCAAAATCATATGGATATGATGGTGGTGGTGGCCGCGGCATTCTCGAGTGATAATGATCATATGAAGCTGATTCACCACCAAAGAACCGTGAGCATTGTGGGTTCCAAGTCTCATATCTTGAACTATATGAGTCAAAATGCGCCTGTTTCTGATAATCTGCATGATTCCCAAACATTTGTTTCCCCACCCATGAAGGCACACCTGGATTGGTACTTGCATTTCTTTGGAATCGGAAGTATGGATGCTTGAATATATCCTCTTCATCATCCTTTTCTTTTCTGGGTGCTTCGTGATCCTTGTGAACCTCGTCATTGTTATCTTCCTTGGGTGGATGCAGATCATCATCGCGGCAGCAAAAGTTGGGATGCTTTTCTCTACCATTTTGCCAAGGCTTTGGATTGCCATGATCATCATCATGGTTAGGATGCTTTTCTTTGCAACAATTTCCACTCCTTTCGTAATGGTACTGGCGCTTGTCCTCTTCAATTTTGGGCTCCTTGTCATAAAATATAAGTTCAACTGGTTTTCCAGTTCTGCCAATCTCCTTAACTAGCAAGAAAGGGTCTATATTGCCTCTAATTAATACCAGATTCTTTTCTGGATCTATAGACAATTCATGAATACCTAACAGGGAAGGCCAAAACAGTATAAAATATAAGCAAAACTTAAAATCAATCAATGACTAGCACATATAGTATTCATTAACAGACCTTCGATTGCTCGCAAACCTTTGTGCACTTTTTCATGACATTCTTCGCAGCACCCAGTTTTGACTCTTACTACAATAATCTGAAATAGTTTGATTGATCAAGAAAGCTAATAACCACAATTTCAGACCATAAATTACAGAAAACATGAGGACAACTGGCACTTACCGGATCAAGAGTGCGATTTTTCATTGTCCAAGCCTTGTTACATGGGGGAGGGAAAAAAAAAGAGCATGACAACTACTTTAATATTTAAGCAGCATTGCAAAAAGGCAATTATATATAATCCAAGCTTTGGTAATTCAAGAGAAAATTGAAGTTTCCACCATCCAACACCACAAACATCGGTAGCATCAGCATTATACCATAGGTAGCATTGCATTTTCATATAGTATAAGTTCATGATCAAAATAACTAAAGCAACAAGACGAATGTAATTGAGATTTTTTTTCGTTGTATGATTAGTTCCAGTTAAGTTAACCCTTTGAATCCTTTTCCCTGTACTTCCAACAATAAACACTTTCACATAGCTCCTCTCCACTGATGTAGTTCAATCAAGAGACATGCCATATAATACGAATTCCAGCTTTATGTTGCCTAATTTTAGACCTTAATTAGACTCTGAAAATCTCTATGTACAGTTCAGAATTGTATCCCTTTAGTCATAAAAGGCAAAAAGTGTCCAATTAATTGTCTCTGGCTCTATAGGTTCATTCAAATCATGGGTACTTAACTATCAAGATCTTATCCGTAACCCTTACACAAAAAAAATAAAAAAGAAAGAAAAACTTAGCCGTAAAATACTAAGAACAACTAGATCCTTAAAAACGTTCGGACACTTGACAAAATTTATGAAAATCAATGGAAGTGAATTAGAACCAAAACCAAAGCCAAGTTGAAAGCTTACCAACTTCTACTAAAACAGTATTGCCAAGTATTTTGCCCCAGAGTTCAAACTAATTTTTGTGCCAAAACATGTACGGGATGTACGAATAGAAAGAAACTTATAAAGCAGAGACATGTTGGCTAAAGGAAGTTGTTTATCCATCATGAGAACACAAAAATATTTTAACCAAGCCATAGTATCCAGCCAAAACTGAACTTAAGGAAAATTAAACGGAAGAAAAACTAATGTAAATTTTTTTCGTACCAGTTGTGGGGGGAAAAAAGAAGAGAGACAAGATGCATAAAGGCACCCACAAGGACCAGAAATAACAATAAGTGGACGACTGAAACCTACGTTATTAGCATTACATGGAATGTATTCTTTTCTTTTTTTGTCTGTCTTGAATATATGAAGTAAATTTCAGTTTATGTATAAAATAAATAAAAAAAACAGCTAAGCGTATCAATCATACGATTCTGATTCTGCTAATGTTGCTTCAAATATGTCGTATATTATGAAGTACAAATAACAAAAATAATAATTACCATAATTAGTAACAAATAATAATAATAGAATTTTTAGGAGGACAAGAAACAGTGGCTAGAACACATAATTACCACATAAATGCGGAAATTTATATTGATTGCTCTCCCTATTTATACACTTTCTTGATTTACTTTCTCTGTTCCAAAAAAACTCGTTTTGCTTAATCAGTCAAAAGAGCTAACTCGAAGTTACTAAATTTAAACATGGTTCCTCTTGTGTTTCTGAGTCAGCACTTCCTTCTACATTGTGTCTCCTTTTTTGCTAATTTCCTCTTGATTCCTTAAGGAAACAATTATTCCCTTTCATTTTCTTCTGCAAAAAGGAAATGTTTCGTCTTATAATTGTGAATCTAACTTCTATTCTCTTCAACCTTTTTCCCTCGCCCACGAAAGGAAGAAACTATAAAACCCTAAACCTTATAGTCTTCTTCACAATAAAGTAGCCACAGTAGAACGATTTCTTGAGTTCCAGGTATATTATTCAATAATGTCGTCCTTAATACTATTTTATTTGAGTATCAAAGCATATTTAATTTGATAATGATTCTACGATTTTTTCAATGTTTCTGGATGCAAGAATGCACATGCGTATCTGAGCATTTATCTTATCTGATTATTTTAGACTTTTCGGACTTTCAATTATATTTGTTGCTTATTGCATTTTTTTTCTTTTATTATTTTCGATTTTTGTAAATGTTGTTGTATACATCGGTATGAAGTCTGTGAAGGAGATTCGACTGGATTTTTTGAGGGATATGTGCAACATAAAAATGCTCAACTGCAAATTTGGTTGTTAAAAAAAAGGAAAACGAACTAGAAAAGTAACTGACAATCAGAAAATTAAGAGCTTAATTGAAATTCAAATAATTGGCATGTATCTATTCCAGTGCTATAATATATACAGGAGACAATAGCATTTGTCTTAAAAAAAGCATTTGTCTAGAATATAATTTTTACACCATGAAAAGACTTGGATTAGCTTTGTTAGGCATATTTAAGGAAAAGAGTACCCAAAAGTTATAGTACACTATTTCTATTTGCAATACGTGATCTTTCTCATCAATTCTGCTCCTCATCAATATCACTAGGCTAATTATTTATTTCTCATTTTTTTTTTCATCACATCCACTACAGCAACAACGATTTGCCATGAAGTTCCTTGGTTTCAGTTTCTTTGCTCGGAAACGACAAGTTGAAATACCTCCTCAAGTCGAGCAAGAGGAGTTGATGTTCATGGTATATTCTACTACAATTTCCTTTTCATCAAAAGTTAAATTTAGATAATTAATTTCTCAATGCTTAATCTCTCACTCATTTAATTGGTTTCTGTATTTCATTTTACTTTCTTCAGAATTGTGTTATAAAAATGAATAGGCTTCAAAAGGGGTGGCAAAAGGCAAGAATACAAATAATTGATTGTATCCAAGGTATTGTTAAAATTTCACTTTGTTGTTCCCTCTTTATTCATTTTCTTTTTTCCTCTATTGTTTCATCACTTCGCATACGTTGCTGTCTCTGATTTAGTTGTAAGTAGAATAGTCTTGGTCACAGAAAATTAAGGGATTTTCCCTTCAACACCTGTGTGTATTGATGTTTTGCTATATGATTAAAAAGAAATAGATATAATACAGTTGTGTTGTGTGTGATTCAATTCAGTTATTGTATACGCTGAAAATTTTTATTTGCAATCACATTAATCGTTATAATGTTGTAATGAATACATGTGAAATATTTATTTATATGCGTCACTTTTTTCACGAATATAATAATACACCAACTCTATACCAAATAAGATAATAAATACAACAACTAGAGTGAATCACACAGAATCACTGCCCCTAGTCCAAACAAAAAGTATTGCTATTATTGCTAACAAAAAAAATGTCGAATTTGTTTCCCATATTACTTAAGTGTCCTTGTACTTCGCAAGTCATGCATTTTAGAGTGGCTGAGAAAAGTGCTTTAGTTTTTCTTAATTAATTATCCAGAATTTTCAGTGGTTAGTTTTGAGCCTTCAACGCATATAATTTATACTCCAGAAATTATGGACTGACTGAATCTAAATGCTTAATTTGTTTGGCTAAATCTTGGCATGGATTCATTTCTCTTCTCTACACCATCAGTTCGCAATTATAAAGGGGAACAAGACGGAACAATGATACTATCAGGAATGTGTCATCCCACGGAGCTCTTAAGGACGATTTGGAATTGCAAAAAGAAAGCCGAGCTGTGTTGGTTTGAATATGGAAATTGCTCTAGCTATTTGTACGGGCCAAGCAGCGGAGTTCCTTGCCCACCACCGCCAAATCAACCTTCAAACATACCTGCCGCAAGTGCTAGTTATCAAGCAGGAAGAGGTACTGGAATTGCTACCCGAAGTGCTAATGATCAAGCAGCAAGGAGTGGAAATGCTACCCGAGATGGCAACAAAATCCACTACTAAGTAGTGGTGGAGGCATTAGTTGTTATGTGGTTTAAGGTTGAAGGGCAGGCTGAGATTTACTTTTTGAAGGGATTACGTTACAATAAGTAGTGTTTTTTCGAGCAACTGATGATATTTGACAGGAACGTTATAGAACTTGATTACGTTTTTTGCCTATTTATCTATATTGGAATGAGGGGAATTTGCTCTTTACTTTTTTGTCAAGACTACCGCATATTGATTAAGAATCTTATGAGCCGTTTGTTTAAAATTTCAGAATCACTATCACTATATGCATCACAAATTGTAGAGCATGAAAGGCGTAACCAAAAAAGTAAGTGAGAGAGCAAGATCTTGGAAGTGGCAGTTGAAAGTAACTGGGAACTTGGCACTGAGAATCTAATTAAAGTGCCCTAGCACAGCACAATAAAAGGAACAAATTCATGTTTCCCCCACCATATATATTTCAACTTTCAATCCACTGAACTGCAGGAAGCAGTCATAAAAAGGTGCAAGCACATCATCAACTAATATACGGGCAATTCTAACATGTTCCAATTCTTTCTTGTTCTGTTTCTGCCTTTACACTAGAATCAACAGGTAAAATTCTCTCCTTCGCTAACTCCAAATCCATTGCATCCCTGCTTTCAGCAGCCAAATCCTATGGTTCATGGGTATAAAACCAAGCACATATTAGATAATAAATCACATTTACTACTTGTATTCCAGTTATCAGCCAGTAGTAATTCTCCAATCTTCCGTGATTGAGATTCCTATCAGGCAGCCAATTTCTTTCTTTACCACTGTATTTATGAACTGAAGAGACTAAGATGGACCTCTTTCGAAAAAAAAAATGGTGGACCTGAAATATATCCATGTGTTCAAAGTACCACAAATGGGGCTTTATGTTACATCATAGAATTGGGCGGCACCAATTTGGGCTAGACCATATTAGTCCCCCCAAGTAATCCCATAGCATAACTGAGTATATTTTCGCAAGAGCCCCTTAATCCCAAATAAATCCCACTCAATGCTCCCCCACCATCATCAGGCTGCACTTAAATAAAAAATCGAATTCTCAACCTTTTTTTCTAGTACCACCAGGAAATTCTAAGAAAGAAAAATTGAGAAAAGTGGAGAGGCAAAACAGACAAATGCTTGCAGAAGACTCAAATTTGTTTCTCAAAAGCGATCACACTAGGTGAAATATGATCAGCACACAAAAGAATTTGTCATCCAATAACAGTTTCTAGTTATTTCTATTCTCAACTGAAGTTCAAGAATCTAAAACATAAATCCCAACTCTTTCTTGTTCGGTAAAACTTGAATCCTTGTTTCATGCATTTATATATCATGAAACTGATGGCAATTTAATCTGCTTAGCATATCGTTAAGGATAATAAATATATAAGAGGAGAGCAATAGAATCTACAATTGTGATCGTGGGGAAATAATTCATCAACTCTCATGTATTAGGCTTAACAGGTTGGAATAGAACAAATGACACAAGGAAGAAACTCACGTACCCACCTCTCAATTTGTAGCAAAGTAAGCATGATACGGAATGCAATATCTTAGTTCCTGAAAAAGCCAAAATGATTTTTCCTTTTAACTTACGTACCAAAGTGATGTTATTGGTATTCACTGCCAGCCCATGGTGGAAGCAAGACAGCTAAGATGACCCTGCCACACAAGCACATGGAAGAAGACCTCGTAGTTCCTCCTTAAACACAAAAGAACAATAATTGCATTAGATATAGTAATCTGGTCAGTAGACTTTGGCACTGGTTGATTTTCAACTCATTTATATGTGAATGATGCACCTGAAAGACGAGAAAGCCTTCTCTAACCAAGGCTCATTGTTGCCAGTCACAAGAAAGCCACAAATAATTCAAACCTTGTCCACTGGTAGTAATTGCTTAATTGCATAACATTCAATGACACTAAATAATCAATTAGAGGCCTGCAAAGACATTTACAACTAAAGCAATTAAAATCAGTCATGTGAATTTGAGGACAAAGTAAAGCAATGTTTAGAAGTAAGAGCATATCAACAAATGCTGGCATTCTCCACCTACAATTAAAAAAGGCACTACACATATATATGCAATCGATCAATCATCAGTTCCACATTATATGCCTATTCCTTTTTACTACTACTTCCTCCATGTCCTCTGTTTTTTGTTGGTAGATAGCAACTTGTCTGGTTTCTCAGGTTGCTATGTTAATATGATTATTACACCAAGCCCAAGTCACCAGAAAAAATGCTTTCTGAATTGTGTACAAAAATGCTATCTGAATTGTATAATACTTAACACAATTCAAAAAAATGCCATCCAAACAATCAGGTTGCTAATTTCATATGTTTGATTTTTCAAAAAGTTAAGGAGTTTAATAAAACATTAACCCAGCAATTCCTACCAAAATATTCAAGCCAGTGATGATTTTACAAACTCAGATTGGTGGAACTAAAAAGAAAAGAGAAAGGAAAGAAACGAAAATAGCCAGAACTGAATAATAGACAAAAAAAGGAAAAAAGAAAAATAGCCACAGCTGAATCAACCACTAACTACTTGTTTCTGCTTTTCACGTTTCATTATTTCAAGCACAAATTCAACGTGGTAATCAAAGATTTGCCAATTAGCTATACAACAAGCCATTATCAGTAGCAGAACTTACATTAAGTACTTCAAACATAGTGATTATGATTTCAAGTAGATGTTAGTCAGACTGTGATTTTACGTACTTACATCAATATATGCATCAATTGACATAGGGACGACAGTATTCAGAAGACTATCTAACAAATACTTGTTTTCTCCATTTATTTGGAAGTTCTCATTCCTCACTACAAAGACGCCTGCTAACAAGGAAATTCTTCTGGTACTTGACCGCGGGGCCACAACAAAGCTTTTGATTTGCCAAGTCCAAAAGGAAGACACATAACTCATTCATGAAGCATTCCAATGACTTCTTGGAACTTAAAGAATAGAGTGAGATTTCCCCCGCTCATTAACACAAAACACACATAACACATCCTTCTTTATTAGTAGCTATAGGCATGGAAGATATTGTGGCAGATTCTACTGCTTTGTCTATTAACTTGACCAGGTTGAAAATTGTTTGCCAGTCTTAGCCATGAATGCCGAGGAGCATTTGAAAAAAAAAAAATTTGAAAAAAAAAAAAGAGATACAGGAAGGAACAATGACAGCATTATGCCTTTTGCCTTCTGTGAGTACTTTCATAGCGTGAATTTAATTTCACTAAAACTGATGATGCGTACTTAAGTCAATTTAAAAATTGACTCCATCCTTCTGCCAGCAACATTACATATTTGATAATTTATTGTACATATTTTGCATGAACCTTATTCTATTTACAAATAAATAACAACCAACCATGATATGCCTGATTATATGTAAATGTCTGAGAATAATATTTTATTTATGGCTAGTCATGGATGAAATTTAAAGATGACGACACAACCAGAACACAAGGGTTGTTCAACTTCATATGCAGCAAGACAAATTGTGAAGAATAAGCAAATGACTAACCGTATGAAGCGAGTATGCGCCACTGAGACGTGAGATCCATGCCTGTCATGCTGAAAAATCAGAGATTAATTTGACAGAGAGTAAAGAGTTAATCACATAGTATTTCTTTGGATTAGGAACAACAACAGCACTTCCTTAGTCCTCAAGCCTTAATACTTCATCTTCGATACTCAAGTAATGGTATGGCTTTCAATTTGCCTGAACTAATCAATACATAATAATAATTCGTGTCAAATTATGACTAGATCCGATCAAAGACTAAAAGACTGACTAGACAATTCAGATCCAGTATGCCACAATGCATTTTACAAAATTAAGCACTTAGGCTTCAATTATGAGTTATTGAAGAAACAAAAACAAAGCCTCATTCTTTTCCATAGTTCCTTCAAGCTTCAGTCTGCGATTATTGCCAAAACATTAATCCTCCACAGGAAAAGACTCTGTATGAGTTCTGAAGTATTTCAACCGAAGTACAACTTTCATGCTTCTTTTTTGCAGAAACCAAAGAGATGCAAAAAATTCTACGAATTATGCTGAAATAAAATTTGCAACTAAGAGTAATCCATAAATTTGAAATGCATATCCAGAAAACCTTCCCAACTTGAGCAATTAGGAAATACGTTTCGGAAATTCGTTTGCTTTGTCATTTTTACAAATACGTTTTGGGCATTAGAGAAAACCGAACTTTTTCTTTCAAATTTATTTCTAACCTGTCCGAACTCACAACCGATGTTTCAGCAACACAAAAATTAAGAGAACCCAACAAATAAGCTACCATTATTGGAGCACAAACAAGAAAGTAAGGTCATGAAAAGCATTTAAAATTGGAGCACAAAATTTGAATTTCAGATAATGACAATACGGCGATAGCGATGGCGATGGTGATAGCGGTGGTGGGCTGAAAAAAACCAAAAAAAAAAAAAACCAAAGAAACTTCACCGTGCTTTTCTGATGAAGAAATTCAGCCACGACAATAGTGGTGGCGAAGTCTGGTCGGCAAACAATGACTCCTCCCTATTCCTCGAATTCCCTGTTTAGTTCTGACTTTGGATTTGCTTTTCTTTTCTTTTTTCCTCGATTTCTTCTGTTTATTTAGGTGGATGATTTGAAGATTGTGAAGGGATTTTGTGTAGAAAGAAATGTTGATTAATGATTCTAGGGAATGAATGTCTGAAATGTCTGAGACGAGAGTGAGTTTTGTCCGATGAATTGGAGAACAAGAATGAGTCGGTCCACTGACCGCTTCAATCTTGCTTCTGAAATGCCATTGAAGTTACCTAAAAGTACAGTATAACCGGTCCATGGGCACTGTGGCAAGTCCAGCTCGCGCTTTTAGTAGTAAGGACTGAGGATGTATAAAATAAATCAAAAAATACAGCTGAGCGTATCAATGATACGATTCTGATTCTGGCTATGTTATTTCAAATAGGTAGTAAATTATGAAGTACAAATAACAAAAATAATAATTACCATGATTTGTTACAAATAATAATAAAAAATATATTACTAATAGTAATAATAATAGAGAATTTTTAGACGGACAAGAAACAATGGCCAGCACACCTAAATTACCACATAAATGCAGAAATCTGTATTGATTGCTCTCCCTATTTATACACTTTCTTGATTTACTTTCCCTTCTCCAAAAAACTGGTTTCCGTGATCAGTCAAAAGCGCTAACTTGAAGTTACTAAGTTTAAACATGGTTTCTCTTGTGTTTTTGAGTCAGCACTTCCTTCTACATTGTGTATCCTTTTTTGCTAATTTCCTCTAGATTCCTTAAGGAAACAATTATTCCCTTTCATTTTCTTCTGCAAAAAAAAGGAAATGTCTTGTCTTATAATTGTGAATCAAACTTCTATTCCCTTCAACCTTTTCCCCTCACCCACGAAAGGAAGAAACTATAAAACCCTAAGCTTTATAGTCTTCTTCACAAGAAAGTGGCTATAGTAGATCGATTTCTTGAGTTCCAGGTACGTTATTCAATAATGTCGTCTTTAATACTATTTTATTTGAGTACCAAAGCATATTTAATTTGATAGCGAATCTATGATTGTTGCAATGTTTCTAAGAATGCACATGCGTATCTGAGCATTTATTTTATCTGATTATTTTAGACTTTTCAGTCTTTCAATTATATTTGTTGCTTATTAAATTTTTTTTCTTATTTTCGATTTTTGTAATTGTTGTTGTATACATCGGTATGAAGTTTGTGAAGGAGATTTGACTGGGTTTTTCGAGGGATATGTGCATCATAAAAAATGCTCAATTGCAAATTTCTTTGTTAAAAGAAGGAAAAAAAAACTAAAAAAGTAACTGATAATTAGAAAATTAAGAGCATAATTGAAATTCAAATAATTGGCATGCATCTATTCCAGTGCTATAATATATACAGGAGTCAATAGCATTTGTCTTAAAAAAAAAAAAGCATTTGTCTAGAATATAATTTTTACACCATGAAAAGACTTGGACTAGCATTGTTAGGCATATTTAAGGAAAAAGTACCCAAAAGTTATAGTACACTGTTTCAGTTTGCAATACGTGATCTTTCTCATCAATTCTGCTCCTCATCAATATCACTAGGCTAATTATTGATTTCTCATTTTGTTTTTCATCACATCCTCTACAGCAACAACGATTTGCCATGAAGTTCCTTGGTTTCAATTTCTTTGCTCGGAAACGACAAGTTGAAATACCTCCTCAAGTCGAGCAAGAGGAGTTGATGTTCATGGTATATTCTACTACAATTTCCTTTTCATCAAAAGTTAAATTTAGATAATTAATTTCTCAATGCTTAATCTCTCACTCATTTAATTGGTTTCTGTATTTCATTTTACTTTCTTCAGAATTGTGTTATAAAAATGAATAGGCTTCAAAAGGGGTGGCAAAAGGCAAGAATACAAATAATTGATTGTATCCAAGGTATTGTTAAAATTTCACTTTGTTGTTCCCTCTTTATTCATTTTCTTTTTTCCTCTATTGTTTCATCACTTCGCATACGTCGCTGTCTCTGATTTAGTTGTAAGTAGAATAGTCTTGGTCACAGAAAATTAAGGGATTTTCCCTTCAACACCTGTGTGTATTGATGTTTTGCTATATGATTAAAAAGAAATAGGTATAATACAGTTGTGTTGTGTGTGATTCAATTCAGTTATTGTATACGCTGAAAATTTTTATTTGCAATCACATTAATCGTTATAATGCTGTAATGAATACATGTGAAATATTTATTTATATGCGTCACTTTTTTCACGAATATAATAATACACCAACTCTATACCAAATAAGATAATAAATACAACAACTAGAGTGAATCACACGGAATCACTGCCCCTAGTCCAAACAAAAAGTATTGCTATTATTGCTAACAAAAAAAATGTCGAATTTGTTTCGCATATTACTGAAGTGTCCTTGTAATTCACAAGTCTTGCATTTTAGAGTGGCTGAGAAAAGTGCTTTAGTTTTTCTTAATTAATTATCCAGAATTTTCAGTGGTTAGTTTTGAGCCTTCAACGCATATAATTTATATTCCAGAAATTATGGACTGACTGAATCTAAATGCTTAATTTGTTTGGCTAAATCTTGGCATGGATTCATTTCTCTTCTCTACACCATCAGTTCGCAATTATAAAGGGGAACAAGACGGAACAATGATACTATCAGGAATGTGTCATCCCACGGAGCTCTTAAGGACGATTTGGAATTGCAAAAAGAAAGCCGAGCTGTGTTGGTTTGAATATGGAAATTGCTCCAGCTATTTGTACGGGCCAAGCGGCGGAGTTCCTTGCCCACCACCACCAAATCCACCCTCAAACATACCTGCCGCAAGTGCTAGTTATCAAGCAGGAAGAGGTACTGGAATTGCTACCCGAAGTGCTAATGATCAAGCAGCAAGGAGTGGAAATGCTACCCGAGATGGCAACAAAATCCACTACTAAGTAGTGGTGGAGGCATTAGTTGTTATGTGGTTTAAGGTTGAAGGGCAGGCTGAGATTTACTTTTTGAAGGGATTACGTTACAATAAGTAGTGTTTTTTCGAGCAACTGATGATATTTGACAGGAACGTTATAGAACTTGATTACGTTTTTTGCCTAGTTATCTATATTGGAATGTGGAAAAGCTTGGCTCCGAGGATATGATTTAAACCTTAATGAGGGCAATTTGCTCTTTACATTTTTGTCAAGACTGTCACATACTGATTAAGAATCTTATGAGCCGTTCATTTAAAATTTCAGAATCAGTATCACTATATGCATCACAAATTTGAGAACATCAAAGGTTTAACAAAAAAGTAAGTTGGAGAGCAAGATCTTGGAGTTGGCAGTGGAAAGTAACTGAGAACTTGGCACTGAGAATCTAATTATAGTGCCCCAGCAGAGCACAATAAAAGGAACAAATTCATGTTTCCCCCACCATATATATTTCAACTTTCAATCCAGTGAACTGTAGGAAGCAGTCATAAAAAGGTGCAAGCACATCATCAACTAATATACAGGCAATTCTAACATGTTCCAATTCTTTCTTGTTCTGTTTCTGCCTTTACTCTAGAATCGACAGGCAAAATTCTCTCCTTTGCTAACTCCAAATCCATTACATCCCTGCTTTCAGTAGCCAAATCCAATGGTTTATATGTATAAAACCAAGCACATATTAGATAATAAATCACATTCACTACTTGTATTCCAGTTATCAGCCAGTAGTAATTCTCCAATCTTCCGCGATTGAGATTCCTATCAGGCAGCCAATTTCTTTCTTTACCACTGTATTTATGAACCGAAGTGACTAAGATTGTGCCAAAGTAATCCCCCAATGACATTGAAATCGAAGAAAGCGCAACCGCAATACTTTTCATGCTCTCCGGGGATTGATCGTAGAGAAATTCCAGTAGTCCAACAGACATGAAAACTTCACCAATTCCATGGAGGCAAAACTGTGGAGCTAACCAAAAGACACTTATGGGAATGACAGCAGTAGGCTTGTCCAGGAGATTATGGTTTGTAGCTACCTGTTTTCGCTTGATTTCCACGAGGGCTGATACAATAGTGGCAAGAATGTTAACTACAAACCCTATACCTATTCTTTGTAGGTATGTGATGCCTGTTGGATTGCCAGTGATTCGTCGAGCAAAAGGGACAAAAAGGCGCTCGTAAATTGCAAGACCAATGACCAAAGTGCTGACACTGAAGATGGCTAAGCTTGCTGGAGGAATCGCAAAGGAAGGGGATAGGTGGCGATCCATGGTACGAGCCTGTTGGATGGTGAAGCTGTGCTGATTTGAATATGAAGTGATTAGTAAAATTGCTGCTGCCCAAATGGGCAAAATTCTTATCATGGATTTCAGCTCTTCAACTCTATGGACAGTGGATAATCTCCATAGGTTTGGTTGGTTTGACTCATCTATGTCCCTATCAGTCACTATGGCAGCTTGATCCAGCCACCTTCAAAATCAGCGTAGCATATCAAAATCAATGAGTGACACATAAAAAATCAACGGATACTTTAAAAGAACCATAAAATGTCATGAAAATATCATGTCAAACAATATAGGGGGAATTGTAAATTGGATATTGGGGATCCAATGAGTCTTATATAAATGTGTTGACAAGGGTTATAGGAAATGTATGTTGGATCCTTAATCCAACATTGGACTTATATGTGAATAATTATGTATTGCAAACTGTCAATTAAGGTTAAACCCAATTAAAGTGATCAAATATAGTTTGGGTTTAATGTATCTAATAGGATGTGGGCCCTTTTATGTGTAGAAACTTATGGGCTCCTATTTCAATGATGGGCTGAAATAGGGCTCCAAAGGTAACAGGAATGTTACCTATAAATAGGGTTATGGTCCCCAGGTCACAGGTATCGTTTTAGTTGTCGTATTTCCTAATACCACAAAATACCCCTTCCCTGACATCCCATCGTCAGGAAAGATACCAGAGAGAAACTAAAGGCCTCTCTCAAAGGATCGGTGAATACCTGTTGACCTGGAAGGCCACCCCAAATCTCTAGGGATTCAAGTATCAAGTTTATCAATATGGATTCAGGTACGCTTCCGCTATTTTACAGTTAATGTATTTCTTAATAATCGCCATATAGATCTTGGGTTCAAAGGTGATGGTTTTCACCAGTGGTTAGATTTAGATAACCACCCTAACAAGTGGTATCAGAGCCCATATGGTTGATTATTAGGAAATAATTTGGATTTAGTTATTTACAGTAAATTTGTACGGCTGATTTAGTGATTTGCAAGCCTTGGTTGCTGATGGTTGATAATTGGATCCCTTTTATAATTGCCGACGGCTGATTGAGAACCCACGCATGCTTTTGGTTTTTCGGCCTCTGATTCATTAAAAAAAAAAAAAAAGGGAATCCGTGGGTTCTGCTCCCATGTTGGATGAGTCTTCATACGGTTTTTATGTTCATGAATGCTTGCGTAATCAATAGGCATGAACTGCTAGTCTGATGCAATTTATGTGCTTGTGTCTTCGGTCAAATTCATGGTCAGAACTGTGATGCTTTTGGCCTTCGGTCAAATTCTTCCAACAATCTCAATGCTTTTGAGACATAAGTCTTCATACGATTGTTTGAAATTGTTTACTTAAAACATGAATCAAGTGATGATGTAAGCTAATTTGTCTTCTGGCCACGGGAAGTCCTTTGTCCTTTCCTCCACCATTATGGACAAGTTAGTTTTTATTTCATGTTAACAATTTTTAGTTCACAGTTGTTGTCCCCTACTTTGACTTTTGAGTTTTGAAGATTATATTAACAATTCATGCCTGATTCTTGGCTAATGGGATAAGTATTGTTCGGACTTATTCTGAGCAAATTTGTTGAAATATATATATGTGGCTATATTTGGACTTTGGTTGTTATTTTTGTTTTGTTTGGCTTGATTCCTTGTTTAAGAATAGATTTCCATATATATGTATGTTAAGGAAATTAGGGTTTTCTTCAATTTAAGTAAACCCTAATAAAGTTAAATAGGACATTTAAGCCCTATAAAATCCATATGTATGGCCCATTAAATGTGTAATTTTTATAAAGTACTTATGGATTTCAAGAAAAATTTTGGGCTTGGATGTTAATTTTGGGTCAAATTATGGATATGGACCTTTGGTCGAATAAGTCATGATTTAATTTAATTAATTTGACCATGTTTGACCACGTTTTGACCAAAGTTGACCAAAGTTGACTTTGATCAAAATTTTTGTTTTATTTGGATAATTTTAAATTTGAATATTGGTATGATTATATATATTTTGGAATAAATTAATTGAAATAATATGCCACCAAAGTGACCTCTATTATGGAAATTAATTTATTTTAAAATATAATTAGTTGGGTACTAGTAATTTTATGAATATTGATCGGCCCAAAGGAAGGTCAATATTTAATGAAATTACATGTGTACTTGTGGTAATAAATGCGTGATAATTATTTGAATTTTACATGTGATTTATAAATTGGCCCAAAGGAAAATTTATTTTCGACATGTTATTATTATCAGCATTTATTACTGCACCAAGATATCACTCACTAGTTAATATTTTTGTCCAAAGACGAAATATTAATGGAATATCGGTATCTTGAGATGGGACTACCATTATTTAAATTTATTATTGTTTTGATTTATGTGAGCTTGTTTTAATTATGTTATGTTTTCTGTTCAGTTGCGAATGATCTTACGAATATTACTTCCAATATCAATAATATTCCTATGCTGAATGGCACAAATTTCAAGTCCTGGAAAGAAAATCTCTTGATAGTACTTGGAGTAATGGATCTCGACCTTGCGTTAAGGAATGATTCACCCCCACCTCTTACAGATCAGAGTACCTCTGATGAAAAGAGAAATAATGAGAGGTGGGAGAGATCAAATCGCTTGTGTCTGATGATCATTAAAAAGGCCGTTCCAGAAGCATTCAGGGGAACAATGTCAGAAACGACTGTAACCGCTAAAGAGTTCCTTCAGGACATTGAAAAAAGGTTTGTCAAGAACGAAAAGGCTGAAGTTAGTACGCTCTTGACACGCCTTGTTTCAATGAAATATAGTAATTTGGTTTGTTCTGAGGTTAATTTAACTTCGGTACCTAGACACACATGGTGGTTAGATTCTGGTGCAACAACTCACATCAGTGTGTCTATGCAGGGTTGCCTGAATTGCCGAAAGCCTAATGATAGTGAAAGATATATCTACGTGGGCGATGGCAAAACAGTTCAAGTTGAGGCAATTGGAGTTTTTAGATTATTGTTAAAGACCGGATTTTATTTGGATCTCAATGAGACATTTGTTGTACCGTCTTTTAGACGGAATTTAATTTCTATTTCTGCTTTGGACAAATTTGGTTATTTTTGTTCATTTGGAAATGGAAAATTTGAATTGTTTCATGATTCAAAATTGGTTGGTTCTGGTTCTTTAATGCACTACGATAATCTATATTTAATTGACACAATTACCTCATTTAATGAATCTCTGCATTTGAGTACTAGAGGAGTTAAAAGAAAATTAGCCAATGAGAATTCAGCTGCATTATGGCACAAGAGATTGGGACATATCTCCAAACGGAGAATGGAAAGGCTTGTGTCAAATGAAATTCTCGGTCCCTTGAATTTTACAGATTTTGATGATTGCATTAACTGTATAAAAGGGAAACAAACCAATCAAAGGAGATTTGAAGCCAATAGGTCCTCAGACGTCTTAGAACTTATACATACAGATATTTGTGGACCATTTCCTACATCTGCATGGAATGGTCAACAATATTTTATAACGTTCATAGACGATTTTTCAAGATATGGCTACATATATCTCATTTCTGAAAAGTCACAGTCACTGGACGTGTTCAAAAATTTTAAAGCTGAAGTTGAGAATCAACTCAACAAAAGAATTAAAAGCGTCAGATCTGACCGTGGTGGTGAGTACTATGGTAGATATGACGGTTCAGGTGAACAACGTCCAGGACCATTTGCTAAATACCTAGAGGAATGCGGTATCGTTCCACAGTACACTATGCCGGGTTCACCCACTATGAATGGTGTAGCTGAAAGACGAAATAGAACGCTTAAAGACATGGTAAGGAGTATGATATGTCATTCCACCTTACCAGAGTCACTCTGGGGAGAAGCACTTAAGACTGCAGCATATATTCTTAACAGAGTTCCAACTAAAGCAACTATCAAAACCCCTTATGAGCTTTGGACAGGGAAAAAGCCCAGTTTAAAGCATCTGCATGTTTGGGGGTGTCCAGCTGAGGCAAGGCCTTACAGGCCAAATGAAAAGAAACTGGATTCAAGAACGATTAGTTGTTATTTTATTGGATATTCTGAAAGATCCAGAGGTTACAAGTTTTATGATCCCACAGCCAAATCAATTTTTGAGACAGGAAATGCCCGGTTCTTTGAGGATGTCGAGTTTGGGGGAGAACATACAGTAAGGGACATTGTCTTTAAAGAGGAATATATTAATATTCCCACAGGTGTCATTACTCTTGCTCAGGACCCTATTCCTGAATTTGATCATGATACAACAAATCAAGACAATGTCGAAGAGCAAACTGTTATAGAAGAACAAACTCTTCCTCTTCAAGAACCAGTGCCATTAAGAAGATCCACTAGAGAAAGGAGAAGTGCAGTGCCAGATGATTACATTGTTTTTCTCCAAGAACATGAGGATGACTCTGGATTGATGGAAGATGATCCAATCAACTTCCGTCAAGCCATGGAAAGTTCAAATTCTCAAAAGTGGATCGATGCCATGAATGAGGAGATTAAATCCATGAAGGACAATGATGTTTGGGATCTTGTCCCATTGCCAGAAGGTGCGAAACCCATTGGTTGTAAATGGATATTTAAAATCAAAAGGGATTCGAAAGGCAATGTGGAAAGATTCAAAGCTCGTCTTGTCGCTAAGGGATTTACACAAAAAGAAGGTATCGACTATAAAGAAACCTTCTCTCCAGTCTCTTCAAAGGACTCCTTTAGAGTTATTATGGCATTAGTGGCACATTTTGATCTTGAGTTACATCAGATGGATGTAAAGACAGCGTTTCTCAATGGTAACATTGATGAGACGATTTATATGGTGCAACCAGAAAACTTTGTATCAGGAGATCCAAAGAATATGGTTTGCAAACTTAAAAAATCCATCTATGGGCTCAAACAAGCGTCTCGACAATGGTATTTCAAATTTCATCAGGTGATCATCTCATTTGGTTTTGAGATGAATTTAGTGGATGATTGTATATACCATAAGTTCTGTGGGAGCAAATATATTTTTCTGGTATTGTATGTTGATGACATTTTGCTTGCCAGCAACGATATTGGTCTATTGCATGAAACCAAGAAATTTCTAACTAAGAATTTTGAGATGAAAGATCTTGGTGATGCATCTTTTGTGTTAGGCATACAGATACACCGTGATCGCTCTCGGGGTATTTTAGGACTATCACAAAAGGGCTATATCGAAAAGGTCCTTAAAAGGTATGGCATGCAAAATTGTAAACCAGGTGACACCCCTGTGGCTAAAGGAGACAAATTTAGTCTTGAGCAGTGTCCCAAGAATGCTTTTGAGGAAAGAGAGATGCAAAAGATTCCTTATGCCTCAGCAGTAGGGAGTCTAATGTATGCTCAAGTATGTACGCGTCCGGATATTGCATACATTACTGGAATGTTGGGTAGATATTTGAGTAATCCTGGATTAGATCATTGGAAAGCAACCAAACGGGTCTTACGGTATCTACAGAAAACAAAAGACTACATGCTCACGTATCGGAAGTCAGATGAGTTGGAGATCATTGGGTATACTGATTCCGATTATGCTGGATGCAAAGATACTATGAAGTCAACGTCAGGCTATGTCTACTTGTTGGCTGGAGGTGCCATATCCTGGAAGAGTGCTAAACAGTCCCTCATAGCATCTTCCACTATGGCTGCAGAGTTTATAGCTTGTTATGAGGCATCCAATCAGGGAATTTGGCTGCGAAATTTCGTCACAGGATTACGTGTAGTGGATGGCATTGAAAGACCACTCAAATTATTCTGTGACAATAAGTCAGCAGTCTTATATTCCAATAACAATAGGAGCTCGACCAAATCTAAACATATAGATATCAAGTTCCTGACTGTTAAAGAAAGAGTGCAGAATGGACAGTTATCAATAGAGCACATCGGGACAAACTCCATGGTTGCGGATCCGCTTACTAAGGGATTGCCACCCAAAATGTTTCATGAGCATACTGCTCATATGGGTGTCGTGTTAAATGATGTATAGTTTTTGTGGGAGTTTGTTATTTTAAATGCTCTTATGATATTTTTCAGTTATTAAGGATTTAAGGATATTTTATGCATAAATAAAGTTTGGATTTATTTGCACTCTAATTTTGGTATGGTTTGATCTCATAAAATTTAAGGTGGACCAGTTGGAAA
This sequence comes from Coffea eugenioides, assembly GCF_003713205.1. Lineage (NCBI taxonomy): Eukaryota > Viridiplantae > Streptophyta > Magnoliopsida > Gentianales > Rubiaceae > Coffea > Coffea eugenioides. The sequence goes on along the minus strand of NC_040040.1, from coordinate 28,209,321 downwards.
TAGGCATGTTTTGGTCACATTACATGAAATTTTCATGCTACACATCCACATCATAATTCATGTCATTCAATTGCATTGATATATGTGACCATTGATGGGTCGAGTTACGAAATTGTAACAAAGGCCGCTTTGATCCTATATTGGTGTAATTGATGGACCGAATTGGTTGCAGATACATTGTGATAATGACAGTAAAGTTGAGCTCATACGGTTAATTGCAAAATATAATTATAAGGTTACACATATAGTCCAAGTGGGAGATTGTTGGATCCTTAATCCAACATTGGACTTATATGTGAATAATTATGTATTGCAAACTGTCAATTAAGGTTAAACCCAATTAAAGTGATCAAATATAGTTTGGGTTTAATGTATCTAATAGGATGTGGGCCCTTTTATGTGTAGAAACTTATGGGCTCCTATTTCAATGATGGGCTGAAATAGGGCTCCAAAGGTAACAGGAATGTTACCTATAAATAGGGTTATGGTCCCCAGGTCACAGGTATCGTTTTAGTTGTCGTATTTCCTAATACCACAAAATACCCCTTCCCTGACATCCCATCGTCAGGAAAGATACCAGAGAGAAACTAAAGGCCTCTCTCAAAGGATCGGTGAATACCTGTTGACCTGGAAGGCCACCCCAAATCTCTAGGGATTCAAGTATCAAGTTTATCAATATGGATTCAGGTACGCTTCCGCTATTTTACAGTTAATGTATTTCTTAATAATCGCCATATAGATCTTGGGTTCAAAGGTGATGGTTTTCACCAGTGGTTAGATTTAGATAACCACCCTAACAATGTAGACAGTCGTTTTCCACTCTACGCACGTCTTACATAATTATTGTACACTAAAAAATTAGAGAAAAAAAATGAGTGTTTAATTTTTACTGATGTAGGGTAAGATTCGAAAGTAAATAGCACAATTTGACTTTTTGGAAAAATGACAATGATATTGGACACTCAAATCAACAAAAATAACAAGGCTAGTGGAATGGAGGTAGTATTATTTACAATTTTCTGAACTTTATGATGTGCGCCAATGCTGATTAAAGCAATAAAAGTTTCGGCTTAAGTAGGAAAAACAACTTACTATAATGATTCATATAAAGTAGACATTACCTTAGATGATTTGTGTGTAGAAGCATGCCACTGGACGAAATTCCAGCATCAAGAACCTTGTTCTTATACAAAAGACTTGAGTCAGCTGGTGCTACAACATTTCTCTTCTTGAATGCTGCAACGATCACCTGTGTCAATCTAACCAATGGACTTCCTCCTGGTTTTACTTTCCTATAAAGAGGGGATCCCCCAATGAAGGCCATAGTTGATAAACCTAGAGCAATGGTAGGAATTCCAAGACCCCAGCCCCAATCAACACTGTCTTGGACATACACAACCACAGTTAAAGCAAGAATAGTTGCAACTCCCATGCATATATAATACCAGTTGAAGAGATTCCATTTTCGAGCTTCGACTTTCGATTTGGTCATGTCGAATTGGTCAGCAGCAAAGGTAACAACACAAGGCCTAACGCCACCGGTTCCTATGGCTTGTAGAAGAAGAGATATGTAGAGGATCCACAGCTGTAGGCTTGAGGCTTCATTGCAGTTTTGTTGTGTTGGACATGGTGGAGGATGTAGTGATGGTACGAAAGCAAAAACTGTAATGGTCACCATTCCCTGTTAAAAAATTCATACCAGTTTTACTACCATCATTTAGTATGTACTGAAATTGGACATTGTGATTGAAATCAACAGAAAAAGTTACCTTTTTTAACTTTTGCTCTGACTTTCTAAAAGAGCTTTGAAATACATATACTTTTATTTTTCAATACAAGTGGTGTAGGTTTTTTAGTTACCTATTACATTATTATTAACATGTAGTCCTATCCTATTGTGACTTTCTAATGCAAAATGCAGCTGAAAGCAAAATTTGGATCAAATTGCTATGTATTGAATATGTTTCGGACTAAAATGAACTATTTTAAATGTGGAGGACTAATAAAGTATAAGCTATGAGCATTTTTTCCGGAAAATGTTTGTGATGTTACCAATTTATAGAGGTGTAAAAATATTCAGTTACATTATTGTTTGCTTAAATGCAAGCTATTTTATTTTGTCGAACAGTTTTTTATGCCTATGTTCACTATATATTTTTTAAAAAAAATTTACTTAGGCGTATGTCCAATATTGTTCTACAATCAACGTATAATTTGATTGTTATTCAGCACATGTACCAGAAATTGATAAATTACCATGCAGATTAAAAAATTCTTCTAATGAGGTATTATGTTGTGTAAACTCAACTAAGGTGGTTCTAGGTCCTATATAGAGTAATAATCGATCCAAGCACCACAGAGAAAAATTACTGTGTTTGGATAGGAGATTATTTAAAATATTATTTGAAATAATTATTATAATATTATTTATGATATGACGTATGTGAGATAAAATGATATTTGAAAAGTTAAAAAAAAGTTGATTTAAAAAAATACTTATAATGCAAACGAATAATTTTTTGTTAATGATAGCAATCCAAATGTAATAATTGACAGTGATTTGGGCATGCAAATTTACAAATTTTATGTAGTCTCCATTGATTTGTTAAAAAATACATACACATGCTTATTATGATAATTTAGCAGCAATTGTTTATAAAAGTACATTTCTTGAAGGCTTGTTTTCCACTGAAGTAATTTTTTTTGTTAAAGTTTATTACTTTCATCATTTGAAAGCTATGCTGGCGAGGTATAACAAGCTTAGCCGAGGTCAAGCACCAGACTAGCTCACTTGTAAAATAGGAAGTGACTGGGACTTAATTTTCCGGGATTACTCCGATACTTAAGTCTGTAATGGTCGGGAGTTATATTGGGTAAGTTGATGTGCACATCTCTCAAGTGAGCAATGAGTTGGTACTTATAATGGTGGAGTTAGGAAGCAAAATGATGAGGTTTATCCGTAGCTTGACCTCGTAGGATAAGGTATGATGGTGGTGTCAGAAGTAGGGTTGAATTATAGGTTGATTGGTTGTCTTATCTTATTCTACAAGGTTGCGCTACGGATAGATCTCATCATTCTACTCCCTAACTCCATTAGTAGAAGTATCAACTCATTGCTCACTTGAAAGGTATACACTTCATCTCACCCAATATAACTCCCAACCACTACTGTCTTAAGCATCGAAGTGATCCAAGGGAATTTAGCCCCGGTCACTCCCTACTTTGCAGGTGAACTCTTTTAGTGTTTGACCTCGACTCGGCTCGTTAGACTTCACCTGCACAAAAGCCATCATTAGGTTCTTTGAACTTTTCTACATATAAATCTATATTTTTTTGCTACCTGTAACGTGAATATTATTATTGTGAGGTGCAGCATATAAATCGACAAAAACTCGCTATAATTATGTGCTTCACTGATAAATAATCCTGCCTCATATATTTGAATATTTAAATCTAATTATTTACTTAAGAAGGGAGGAGGGGGGGGGGGGAATTGATAGAGCAAAAGTTATAGAAAAGGACCAGTGTATAGATGATGGATCCAAAAATTATTGTCCAGAATCGGCCAGCAAAAGAGTCAGCAATTAGAGCACCAATCAGAGGAGTGAAGTTGGCCGTTCCATTGAAGTTGGTGAGGATGTTGGAGGCCTTCACCAGTGGCAAGTTTAGCACTTTGGTCAAATATATTATCATGTTTGCATGGAAGCCAGTGGATGCAAACTTGTCACATGCTTCGTTTGCTGTCAAATCAAAAATAAAACAAAAAAAAAAAAGGCAATGGTTTTCATTTTGTTCTATAGTTAAAACAAAAAAAAAACAAAAAAAAAAAACAATAGTTTTCATTTTGTTCTATAGTCAATATGCTCTTGCTCAAAACACCAAAATCCAAAGCCACCAGCTAATAATCAAATGTTACGTTGGTCCTACAACAGTATGTAACTAATTTGGGATTATTCTTTTTCTTAACATGAATAGCTGAATACAAGTCACTTATAATTATGAAATTAATGCCTAGGGATTACAGCCAATAACGATTAAGTTTTAGAATGAACATTGACCTATACTTGGAATAAACTCACATTTCTTGAAAGTAGTCAGGACCTCAATCTCAGTTATTTTACACTAGGCCAAGGAACTATTGGCTTGTCATTATTCTTTTCGATCTAAATCTGGCTTAATGTTATATTTTTCCTTAATACTTGTTATGGCAGAATGGCTATCTCCAGCTAATCTGGAGTAATATTACGTACAGTTCAGAAAATGTGTGACTGTATCAAGAGGGGCATCAGGAACTGCAGGAAAAATAAAAATAAAAATTGTGTACAAGTATTCAACCTCTCAATGCTCCACGCAAAAGAAGCATTTAGGTATGCCTAACGTAATGGAAACAAAATGGATCAAAGCCATCAACACAAATTACCAAAATTTCATTTGCGAAGAAGAGCTACAAATGGTTTAGGTAGAAGAATTAGCATGTATGCTACTACTTTAGTACAAGATGAGGAATATCTAAGTCCTCAGTGTCGAATGATACAATTGTAAAGCTCTGCATGGGCCGTTGCTCAAGTTGTATAGTTTGCTTTGATTTCAATACAAGTTCTAACGCTTCCGTAAAAAAAAAAATGAAGAAGAGCTACAAATATTTCTTGGTCTATTGTAAGAAATGAATTAAAAAATAAGGCGGAAGACAATATAAACTTCAAAACCTGATATCCTTGTAATAACAGTTTGAAGTACCATTTGTTATACAATTCAATCGATAACGACAGCTCCCTAACTAATTGCAATTATTTCAAGCTAAAACGACCTGCGTGATTACTTTTTTGTCTTTACGTATTTGTCTATTATTTATTCCCACCACAATTTTCACCATTTTTGAAACTGGCAATTTTATGCTTGTGTTGTTTTAACAGCTGAATCCAAACTTCTGTTCAAGAACTCAGCATCTTAAGTGCAGCTTCACGGGTGGTCTAAAATATTGCCAGTTTATGGGTGTGGAACATGTTCTCCTCTATGTTTTTCCTCTTCTTTGGAGGGAGGCGGTGTAGAATAAGGAAGTAACACGAAAAATCAGCAGTCAGCATTACTGAAATTTTTTTGGGGGGAGGTGTGTGTGGGGGGCGGTTTGGGTTCCACAATTTGAGCAAAAATCAGCTTGAAACGAAATTTAAAGTACTTGTAAATAAGAATCATTTTGCGAAGATGAAACAAAGCTTTTTTTTTCTTGTGGAAAGAGGGATAAAGTGGAGGTTCGACCATGAACACTACCATTTTTGGCATCAAAAGTGAGGTTACTTATTGTATAAGTACCATTTTAGACTTGAATATCAAAATTTGTGTTTAGGAATCATTATTTATTTTATGATTTTTCAGTTAAGTGGCAGTTGGGATACCAAGCTAACCAACTTATAAGACATTTATCATCATAACCTATTAGTTTAAAGATACAATTCACATTTAATTAAAGATAACAAAATTCAAGAATTAAGACAATGGTCTTTAACCAAAAAATGGAAATGAACTGACTCCATGAAAAAGGACTCACCAAGGATAATTGGCAAAGTTTTGATTCCACCAAGTTGCCTCTTTTTTGTTTTGGACTCTCCATGCTCTTCTCCACTTTCACTCATCTTTTTCTCTAACTCCATCTTGTTCTCCATATCCAACTTGACAGTTGAGCAGAATACTGAAATTAGAATGCTACTTTAGAAGAACTGAAACTATATATGTAGGCAGGTGATAACTGAAATTTGATTTTAGTGCCATGTGAGCCTAGGACGTTTACATTGGAGTATTAGTTTAATTTTTATGTCAAAGTTGATAAAGATTGCTTTCTTATCTACGCAAAGGGATTTGTGGAGCTTTCAATTTCTAATATTCTCTAAATTGGCTTCTTTTATTTGGAAACATAGGTACGTCCAACCCACTTGCTAATATTCCAGTGGAATCTTTAGAAGAAAATTTATGAAAATGACGACACAACCACTTTAGAAGTGCGTGAAAATGATATGATACTTACTGACCATTTTCTAATTTTGCAAGAAAATAAAAACTTATCCATAGTTTAAATCGTAAGGATCATATGTTTTTTCTTCATTCACATTATCATATGTATTATTCTTAGGGTCTGTTCACGTGTTCTATAGGCATTTATTAAAGGGAAAATTGTAATTTTAGTCCCCAATCTATAGTGCATGTGCGAAATTATCCCCAATCTATTTCGAAAATCAATTTTGGTCCCCAATCTATTCAATTTTGTGCTAAAGTGGACAATTGACGAAATCTCTTCAATTTCAATCGGAACTAAGTCACGTGAGATCACATGCCGGCACCTAAAACCCCTTTTTCAATTTTTTAATTTCTAAATCACGTTTTTTAATATTTTCAACTTTATTAAACAAAGACATGCAAAGGTTAATCTCACAATCTAAATTACTCCTCTTGTTGGCCGCTGCCTTCAAACCCCCAAAACCCACAGCACAAGTAAGAAGCTCAGCTTGGCCTCCAAGTCTAAGTCTCGTTCCTGCCTCCATTAGTAATGGAGATAATCTGCAATCAACGCCAGAGACGGACCTAGTTCAACTCTCCTGCACAAACAACAGGAGCAGCAGTAGCAGTACTACTTCATAAGCAAGCAAGCAAGCAGCTGAGAGAGAAGAGCAGATGATAATAATTGGAAATCAATGGGATTATACGGACCAAATGATCAAAGGGATTATACTGGTAAGTATATTCTTTCCCTATTAGTCATTCTTCACCGTTGAACTGGAATGAGCATTCAATTGAACCACTAGTATATTATTGGTAGGTCATGCTTACAGCTAGAACCGACACTTCATCGGTGACTATAGAATGAGCCTTGTCTCTTTTGCTCAACCACCCGAGATGCTAGAGAAAGCTCGAGCTAAATTCGATGCTCAAGTAGGGACTAATCGATTGGTCGACGAACATGATCTATCCAATCTTCCTTATCTTCATAACATTATTTTAGAAACACTTCAGTTGTACCCAGCAGCACCAATGCTAGTGCCACATGAGTCGTCCGATGACTATAAAATTGGGGGATACAATATTCTGCGAGACACAATTTTGCTAGTTAATGCATGGACAGTTCACAGGGACCCAAACGTATGGGATAATCCAACAAGCTTCAAGCCAGAGAGATTCAAAGGCTTGCAGGTTCAGCCATCAAAGCTGATTCCATTTGGGATGGGAAGGAGATCTTGCCCTGGTTCTGGCCTAGCACAGCGGGTGGTGGGTTTGGTCTTGGGATCTCTAATTCAGAGTTTTGATTGGAAAAGAATTGGCGAGGAGGAAATTGATCTGGCTGAAGGAATAGGAGTGCCCATGCCAAAAGCTAAGCCACTAGAAAAAGCGTGTTTTAGAAATAAAAAAATTGAAAAAGGGGTTTTAGGTGCTCGCACGTGATCTCACGTGACTTAGTTCCGATTGAAATTGAAGAGATTCCGTCAATTGTCCACTTTAGCGTAAAATTGAATAGATTGGGGATCAAAATTGATTTTCGAAATAGATTGGGGATAATTCCGCGCATACACTATAGATTGGGGACCAAAATTACAATTCTCCCTTTATTAAAATATATTTCAACTGTCATATTTTTGAAAATGTAAATACAAGGATAAGATTAAATAGAGAAAGTATATAAATACAAGGAAAGATAACAATTGTTAGTATATATATATATCTAGGACACCCGTTGGAAAAACACTTATTGGATATGTCTAACATTCGTTAAGATATATTTCAAGTATCATATTTTTCAAAATGTAAGATTAATTAGAAAAAATAAATAAATACAATGAATGGTAGGTAAGATTAAATAGAGAAAGTATATAAATACAAGAAAAAGTAATAATTATTAATATGTATATATAGGGTACCTGTTAGGAAAACCCTTATACTTATTGTCTTTTTTATTTTGTGCTATATTATTTTACTATAATGGGAACAGTATGACGTGTCAAAAAGGTTGTGTTGGAGCACGTAGTAGTCGCATTAAAATCAAAACCTTGAAATGCTATAAATAATTTTTCTCCAAAACGGTTGATTCGCCCCTTTATGTTGCAGACTGAAAACCTTCATTTGAATAAAATTTTCCATATTTGGGAAATTGCAATCTTTATGTACACTCACACAGCACTGGATGAGTTTCACAACAATTGTCGTAGACAATGTGATTGCGTCGTTGATATTAAAACTTGGACAAATTTCAAAAACTGAGTTGATCAGTCTGACGAATGAACGGTACCTCTTATAGTATCCACAATTACAATGGAATCTTTACATTGTCTCATGCAAGTCATCCTAATGATAATTCCCAAAAAAAAAATAATAATAGAAAGTATTGCCAATGATTATTGAAAACCCATCGCGCATGGCGCAAACATAAGCACGGGGAGGGTGAGGAACGACTCCCTATTCAGCATGAATGGTCTTAAAGGTCCATCAGTATCCACAAGTTGATATGTGGACAAGTGGACCTACTCATATAACTCAAACATCACTTGGTTTTTTACTCCGTTCCAAAAATATATCTACTTTTCTTAAATAAAAAAATTAAGTTATAAGACATTGTTCTTCTCTAAATACTTTATATACTTAAATGAACTAAGGACCCATTTGGGTCACGGTAGCTTATTTAAAGGAACTTCATATAAAAAATTTTTAAATAAAAGTACTTGTTCAGTGTTTAAGTGCTTTTAATAATATTGTTGGACACATAATTCAATAAGTGCTTATTGTATTAAATAATACATAATTTAAAATTTTTTAAATATATTTATCTCTTTGTTTAGTTCATAATAGGATAAAATGATTAAATTCAATGTTTTATTTTTTAAAACATAAAAGCTACTCTAATTGCACCAAATTTGATCTTTTGCTAAAAGTGTTTTTAACTTCAAAAACTCTGCTCCTAATTTTGTGGGATAATATTTACCAAATGGTTCAAAAGTACTTTTAGCATCTAAAAGTGTTTTTTAATCAAAAGCACCACAATTGCAAATGAGGCCTAACTCTACTTTGCACCTCTAAACTTGTATTACTTTCTCACTTTGTATTTCAAATTTTAAATTTTAAACTTGTATTACTTTCTCACTCTTAAGTTTGTCCTATTTAAATAAAATCATTGACAATGCTAGCAAAATTAATGAGACAAAAATGGTGCAAATTAATGATAATGATCATTTTGTTCTAACTGCAATCTCTTGGCTCTTTTTTATTACTTTTAGTACATTGCCATTGTTTTGTATGATCTCAATGAGCGCTGTCATTAATTGGACTTAAATAGTACACCTTGAGAGTTTAAAGTGTAAAATGACCAAAATTGACAGTTTAGGGTTCAAAGAGTCTAATATTAAAATTTACAGTGCAAGGTGAAAAAGTAGTATAACTTTATGAGTGCGTGTCCTACTTCAAATTTAAGTTTAGTTTGGGTGGGTTAAAATAAAGGTGGATTGCTATTGGATCACAATTAAGTATGCCAATAGGTCGGATCTTACTCCGATCTAACACAGACCCAATATACTTGGATAGGATTTGAATTTAATTTCTCAAATTCAAACCCTACCTAAACCCATGTATATATAATTAAATTACACACACACACACACATATATATATATGTATGTATATGTATATATGTATATACATATATATATTTACGTATTTATGCATGCATCCATGCATATATGTATATATATTAGTAAATTTATAAAACAATCAAATATTTTATGGTCATTGGATCGAATATAGTAAGATTTTATGATTGTTTTCTTTTTCAAACTAATCCTAGTTGTTATTGTAATTGGTACAAACCTTTTTTGGGAAAAAGAGAAAAAATAAAGGCAAATAAATGAAACATTGGACGTGGATATAGTTGAAACTTTGAAAATAAATAGAAGCAGTCGATAATAGTTCTTTTTAGGAGTTCATAATATTGCATTCAACTTCTTGAATATTAATTTCATTATTTCAAAATAAACATTGGATGGCATTTATGTTATACTTGAACTCTATATTTTTTAATATTTTTTTACTTTAGTATGTTTAAAAAAATATAATGAATACCCATTGGATACCCAGATCCATAAGGGTTTTGGTCTAGACATCATTTTTCAGATTCAGAAGGGTCTAAATCTGGTTTGGGTCTAATTAAATCTAATGGATTTGGATGTAGATCAAAGGGATTCAACCCAAAACCTACTCATTTACATGCCTAATCGTAATGTAGTTCCTTTGCGGGGTTGGAGGTTTTTTTTTTTTTTTTTTTTTTTTTTTTTTGGTAGGGGTTGGAGCATGTGAACACACACACAAGAGGGCACAATTTTGAGCAGTGTAGTAATTAGTAATTATCCACCGACACATGCGGGTAGAGGCCTCTCGCATGGATTGAGAGGATAGAATGCACATAAGGTTCCACTCAATTGCCCAACCCACAACTACAAGTGTTGTCGTTCATATCAATTACATATTGGACACCACTAGGACGTTTCAGTTGATAAGAATGACCTCAACTAGGAGAAACTAAATGCTCATGAATGACTTCGCTAATTCTAGGACAACTACTAAATGACTTGGTGATATCATTCACAAGCATGTCACTTTTGGTATGTTGTGAAAAGTATGCATTACACCGATGCCTGACGAGATTTTTACTTCAGACCAAATTTTAAAAATCTAGATACCTAAAAAATCGAGATTTTTACTTCACACCAAATTTTAAAAATCTAGATACCTAACTTTTTACAAGTATATAGATCATTGATCGAGCATAGGGAATATTAGGTATCGATCCTATAAAAAAAGATTGTCAAAATTCGATAATTTTCAAACTCCTTTATTATTTAGACGACCACAAGTTAAAGCAAGTAAATCTAAACTACAATCATGAAATTAAATGAAGTAAAAATGATATTAAAAAGCTCTTAGAATTATGAAATTTCTTACTATTCTTACAAGTAATTTACCAATTAATTGAATTGTTATTATCTTGGCAACGCATGGCATAATTTTCTAATATATGTGAAATTAACGACACTTATAGCTAAATCATATTTACTCTCATGGTTATGAAATTAACTACAAGTTTATTTCTTCTATGAAATTACATGGAATAATGCCACCAAAGCCACAAAAGTGCTACATACCTTGCTCAAAGTCATATGATCAAATAGCCAAGTAAACATCACAAATAAAATATAGAAAATTCATAACTCTAAGCATAACTTTAGCAACAAACATTGAACATAAAATCCAAACTTTTATAATAACTAAACAATAGAATCCAATACAAAAAGACAGAGTTTGGAAAGAAATGTAACCCTTGTTAGAAGAGTTCATCTCCTTTTTCATCTTGCCTAACTAATAAATAAGAAAGGATAAACTAACTGACCTAAACTATGCCACACTATCTAAAGTATAAGAACAACATCTTGAAGTGAAGAATTTTCTTCACACCTCCAAACTTAGCTCCCAAATGAAGCAACAAGCCTCTATTTACAGAGAAAATTCTCTACAAACTTCCAAAACTTCATTTCTCCAAGACACCAAAAAGTCTTCATCTCCAATGTGAAAGCTTGACAAAGAATTTCCAAAAAGTCCATAAAAGTTGCTAAAAGTTGATTCCAATTGATGAAAGTTGTTAAACATTGAAAAAGTGACTGTCTTGAGCTTTGAACCTTGCCATCAAGTTGATCCTTTCAGCTCAAAAGTGAAATGAAGAAAGATGCATCAACATGGATCAAGTTGTGCAAGTTGCATAGAAGCTCTTTGGATGAGAAACCGGACCTTGAAACTGCACCTTGGACAAGAACTAGCTTGGAGAACTGGTTTCTTCTTCGGCAAGAAATTTCAATCAACTTCAAAAACCATTCTACCTCTATACTGCTACTCAAACCATTTCTGGTCATAAATGGTTTCTTCCTTTGTATTTTAATCCATGGAAACAGCCAAATCAACATTTGTATTAAGCATGAAAGTTGTAACTCCTTGAATTAACTTTCCAATGATATGAGAATTAGGTCAGTTGGAGGTGTGAATATTGAGATATGATCAAAATATTGACACTGGTTGGATGAGCATTGCAGCAGAAGCTGGCTTTAGTAATTTAGATATTTGGATATGAAATCATGAGAACTAGATTTTGATGCCTTCATAAGAATTGTATAAAATTGTCCTACATTCAAAATGAATCAAGCATCATCTCAATTTGATCTTTGTAACTCATATTATGGCTAAATTACTGAAATGTGTCATGTCCTCCAATTCTTTTTCCTTCTTATTTCTTCATTATATCATCATTTGCACATCATGTCAACTTCAAATTAACTTCAAATCATCAAGTTTTATACAAATACTCCATCTGTAACTTCATTTGATATTTGAAACATTAAAACCTACAAAAACATGAAGTTTTCTTCACTTAGCACCATAGAAATGCAAATTTCTTACAAAATGTAAGTTTTGATTATAAACCTAATTATTTAACCCTAAAATGATTAAAAACACACTAAAACACACAAGAGTACACAATATTGATAAGTGCGGGGTATACATATATCAATTAGCTCATCCACAATCAAAGTTTACATTTACAAAATCCTAGATACCACACACACGATTGTTCGCAAGTATACGAGTCGTTTATTGAGTATAGGGGTATTAGGTGTCGATTCCACAGGGAAGATTTTCAATTACCGGTGTTTTTTTAACTCCTTTATTATTTAAATTATCACAAGTGCAAGAAATTAAATCTACACTATAAAAGTAGCAAAAATATAATAGAAACCTCCTAGAGGTATGAAATTCCTTACTATTCTTGCAAGTAAAGTTACCAATTAAGTGAATGCTATTTTCCTGACTAGTTATTGTGTAATTTCCTAATGTATGTGAAACCTACTCTCGTAGTAAATCAACTATACTTGTAGCTAAAACATACTTACTCTCGTGGTTATAAAATTATAAATTAACTACAAGCTCATTTTTTCTATGAAATTACATGAAACAAGTCACTAAAGCCACAAAGGTGCTCCTCTACTCTCGTGAATGAACTTCCCAAATTTATCACTTCCTTGAATCAGTGTTAAACTCCAATTAATACCTTTAGATAATCACAACTAATGACCGGTTAATCATAATTAGAAAAGCAAAAGTGATAAATAACTTGCTCAAAATAATATCATCAAATAACCAAATAAACATCACTAACAAGATATAGCGAGTTCATCCATAACTCTAAGCATAAACTTTAACTAAACATGAAAAACAAGATCCAAACTTGTATTAGAGTTAAACATGAAGTTAAATACAAAAGAGAAAGTGAAAGAAGAGAAATCAACCTTGTCACATGAGCTCTAACTCTCTATCTTTGCTCTTCAAATCTTCATCCAAGTCTAGCTACAAATACAAGAAGAAAATTCTACACTAACTATATTATATTACTCTAACTAATGAACTAAGAAAAACTAGTGAAAGTCTATATTTTTGTGGAGTTTCTCTAGCCTTCCAAAGTTATGAAAATGGCCTTCAAAGACTGCTCTTTATAGAGAGATTCAAGCTCAAGGTGAGTTGTTTATTGGTTGGCAAAATTGGCTTTTGAACTCACAAAGAGTTATTCTCCAAGTTTCCACACTCTTCTTAGTCAGATATAGCCGAAATTATGAGTTCTAGATGAGCTGGAAAGGTTGTGTGAACAAAGAACAAGTTGTAGAGCAAGTTGCAGCAAAAAAACTAGCATACGTGACTTGAAAACGCGACCTTAGGTCGCGTATTGCCTACCCATGGATTCCTTTTGCAGGTTTGCACTTTCTGGGCAAAATTCATCCTTGCTCTATTTTTTGTCCAACTTCAACTGATATTTTCTCAATGTTAGAGGCCAAACTAGCCCTTGTGTAAAACATGAAAGTTGTAACCCTTTAAGTTATCTTTCCAATTCATCAAGAATCATCCAATTTAGATACAAACGACCAAAATACCCTCAACTGGTCAGAACTCTACTTCAACTTTCGACAATAGAGTTGCACTTCTGTATTTTGACTTTTTGACAAGGAAAACCACTGAATTAGACTTTGATATCTTCATACCAAATGTAGACCTATCTCTTAGATTCAAAATGGTATAAGAATCACCTCAATCAGATATGTGTAGCTCAAGATATAGTCGAAATGCCACAAGGTATCAAAGCTGTAAAACTTTTCTTCTTTTGTTCTTGATTGCATTTCCTCTCTTGCACTTCATATTCTCTTTTTATCACTTCAAACCATCATCAATCATCCCATTATCTTCTCAATTCATGTCATTTGATGGTTGAATCCTTAAACCTACAAAAACATGAAGTTTTCACCATTAAAATCCATAGAAATGCAATTTTTCACACTTAAACCACAAATACATATTTTCACTAGAATCCTAATTAATTAAGTTAAAACACACCAAAACTAACTAATAAAACACACTAAAAACACGTAAAATATACGCTTATCAAATATAATTACTTATCAATGCCTAACTTGTTTGGCTTTAGTTACCCAATTATGACCGTTTTCCTCGTACTCCTCAGCTCCTGTAATGCATCAGTTTATTTTTAATGATTAAACTAAAGCCTATTATCAGCATCTACCAAGGTATTGTGGTTATGAGCGTCCTCCAAAGCATGGTGTTTATTGTTTTGTCAGGGCACTCCTCATACTTCACAAATCATCTTTGAGAAGTTCTAAGAATCACTTCCATTGCTTTGTAGCCTCTCCCTCCACAACAACATAGGCAGTTGGCATAAAGCCATTTGTCACATGATCACTTCCTACAGTTGAACTGTCCATGATAGGTGTTAGGTTTTTGGGACAGAAATGCAGCGGAAATTAAAATTTTTTCCAAAAATCCACTCAAGGATCACCCTAGATTTTGCGTATAGTTCAAGAAGAGAGGGAAAAACGGATTACCTTAATCTGTGTGACGTTCCTCTATCGAATTGGAGAAGACGAACAGCCTTGAGCGGTCCAGATGTCCTGCCTCTACCGAAATGCACGCGAGAGTGATATCTGGATCGTCTCTACGATATATGTGTGAAAGTGATGAAAGTTGCCAGCCTTTCTTTTCACTTTTCCTTGTCTATATTTTTCTCTCTATGTATGTCTTACACACCTTTTTCCTCTACTCTCTATGTATGCTAAAACCCTATTTCTCTCTTGAGAGAGTCATAGGTTTTCCATTATTCTAATAGAGATAGGATTCGCAGAAAGAAAAAGGAAGAGATAGGTTTCTTATCCCATAACAAACTCTATCCTTCAGCTATCTGCTAGATACGAGATAACTATTTTCTCCTATATATTCAAATAGGTCTGGAATTTATTTTCTTTTGTAATTAAATCCAGAAAGTATCTTATACTTTATTTTCAAGTCTTCACTTAGACACATAATTTTAATCCAAAATCAAAACTCTAATGTGTGTGATCCAATAGGCTCCAAATACATTGGCAATAATTATGACTTATAATTCCCAAAAGGAATTAGATAAAATAAACAACTTTATTTTATCATTAATTATAATAATTAATTAATTCATAATTATAAATCATGAGCGGTGTCTAGCAACACATCATGACCACCCAAGTACTCGGAATTAGTCAAGGAAATTTTGACCTAACCTTTCCATGAGAAGTTACCATGTAATTATTATCCTTTCACCATCGATATCCAATTAGTCAAGGAATAAGGAATAAGTGCCAATTCCTTAATGGCTAATTAAATTTACTAGTTTCCAAAATTAACCCTAGATTAGGTTAACTTGAAAATATCTTTCAATTAACCTAATGCAGTCGACCTTTTAAGGTTAATTTCTTACTAGTGGCCACCCGGATATCAACTCCTACTATCGGAGTGGTGAATCCTATCTTGATCACTCATTACCTTTCCGTGCTTCACACTACACCCAATCTCTGTTCTATAAGTCACTCTTAATGAGTAACAAGCAATAGAGTAAAAATATAGTGATTCACACTCAAGATACTATGGTGATCTCAAGTCATAGAATCATTTACATAACTTACCACAAGCGATACAACCATTGGCACTAGATAGATATCCTAATGGGATCTCTAAGCGGATCATTCCAATATATTTGTACTTTTCAAATCATTTACACATTAACCTAGGTATCTATATACCATGGTTGATGAGAATAACCACTACTTACATTGAATAGAGACTAATTGTGTACTAGTCTTTTCGTACTAATGATGTTCTATCTCATTAGTACTATGACGAGGGAAATTTAAGAATATTACTATAAATGTGATTGATGTCTCATAGTTATTAATACTTGTGACCACTATCATATTAGTAAATATTCTAAGGACTTTATCAGTTATATCTAGTATTTAACAGATAAAGAAGAAGTTATTAAAATATAAAACATAATAAGGAATGTATTAAACAAAAAATCATTGTTTTAGAGCATACATTCCAACAATCTCCCATTTGCACTAAAACACTTCATTCATGACATTCAGTCCAAATGATAATACATAACTTTCATGTTCCTTTTGAGAAAGAACTTTAGTGAAAGGATCAGCTATGTTATCCTCTGTGGGGACTCTCTCTATCTTTACGTCATTTCTAGCAATGATTTCTCTAATTAAGTGAAATCTTCTAAGTACATGTTGGGATCGCTGATGAGACCTAGGTTCCTTTGCTTGAGCAATAGCTCCATTGTTATCACAGTACAGAGTAACTGGATCAACAATAGTTGGAACCACACCAAGTTCTATCACGAACTTTTTAATCGAATCGGCTTCCTTAGCTGCTTCCGAGGCTGCAATGTATTCAGCCTCTGTTGTAGAATTTGTTGTGGTGTCCTATTTGGAACTTTTCCAACATACAACACCTCCATTAAGAGTAAAAATGAAACCTAACTGCGACTTATAGTCATCTTTATCAGACTGAAAACTCGCATCAGTATAGCCCTTAAGTTCCAACTCACATTTTCCATATACTAAGAACAAATCTTTAGTCCTTCTCAAATACTTAAGAATGTTCTTAACGGCTGTCCAGTGACCCTCACCTGGATTAACCTGGTATCTGCTTGTAACACTCACAGCATAGGAGACATCAGGTCTTGTGCACAACATAGCATACATAATTGATCCAATTGCCGAAGCATATGGAACAGTACACATTTTATTAGTCTCAATTTGTGTCTTAGGACACATGCTCTTAGAAAGGCTTATACCATGAGTCATAGGTACAAAGCCCTTCTTGGACTGATCCATGCTAAACCTCTTTAACACTTTATCTATGTATGTAGATTGTGAAAGACCAAGTAGCCTTTTAGATCTATCTCTATAGATTTTAATGCCCAATATATAAGTTGTTTCTCCTAAATCTTTCATGAAAAATTCTTTGGCAACTAGCCCTTTACCCATTGTAACATTGGTAAATCGTTTCCTATTATTAATATGTCATCCACATATAGTATAAGGAAAACGATTGAACTCCCACTAACCTTCTTGTATACACAAGGTTTATCTGGATTCTTGAGAATCCAAATTCTTTGATTGTCTCATCGAATCGGATGTTCCAACTCCTAGATGCCTGCTTAAGTCCATAAATAGACCTTTGTAGCTTACATATTTGACTAGGATTTGAAGATGTAAAACCTTCAGATTGTGTCATGTACACATCTTCCTGTAAATTCCCATTAAGGAATGCAGTTTTTACATCTACCAAATCTCATAGTCATGATATGCCGCTATTGCAAGTAATATTCGAATGGACTTAAGCATTGCTACTGGTGAGAAGTTTCATCATAATCAATTCCCTCTTTCTGCTTGTAGCCTTTGGCTACCAGTCTAGCTTTATAGGTAATCACATTTCCTTTCATGTTTGTCTTCTTTTTGAAGACCCATTTACACCCTATAGGTTTTATCCCTTCAGGTGGATCAACCAAGATCCATACATTGTTGTCGTACATGGAATTCATTTCGGAATTCATGGCTTCCAACCATTTGGAGGAGTTTGGACTATCCAACACTTCTTGGTAGGTAGTAGCTTCATCATCTTGAATGACTAGTATATCATTACTTTGGCTCATAAGAAATTCATATCTCTTGGGAGCTGAGCGTACCCTTACTGACCTACGAGGCCCTTGTATATCCACAGCTTCTGTATGCGTATCATTATTATGTGGCTGAAGTTGTTCTTCAACAGGTTGTTCAATGTTTGTTTGATGATCTTGAATTTCTTCAAGATCTATTCTACTCCCACTGTCTCTTTCTAGAATAAACTCTTTTTCTAAAAAAAGAGCATGTTTTGAGACAAATACTTTTTACTCAATTGGGTTGTAGAAATAGTATCCTATAGACTCTCTTGGATACCCTACAAACAAATACTTGTCAGATCTAGCATCAAGCTTATCCGATTCTGCCTTCTTTACATAAGTTGGGCAGCCCAAACCTTCATGTAGGATAGATTTGGTTTCTTTCCTTTCCATATTTCATATGGAGTTGAATCAACAACCTTTGTGGGTACTCTGTTAAGAGTATGGGAGGCAGTATCCAATGCATATCCCCAAAATGATTTTGGGACACTCAAGTGGCTCATCATGGACCGTACCATATCTAATAGGGTTCGGTTGCTCCTTTCAGATACACCATTTAGTTGTGGTGTACCTGGAGGAGTCCATTGTGGAACTATTCTATTATCTTTCAAATAAACTTGAAACTCATCACTTAAGTATTCTCCACCACGATTAGATCGTAGTGTCATAATACTTTTACCTGTTTGTTTCTCTACTTCATTTCTAAATTCTTTAAACTTTTCAAAAGATTCAGATTTGTATTTCATTAAATACACATAACTATATCTAGAATGATCATCAATGAAGGTAATGAAGTATGAAAATCCACCTCTAGCTGTAATTGACATTGGACCACATACATCAGTATGCACTAACCCAAGTAAATCACTAGCCCATTCTCCCTTTCCAGTCAAGGATTTTTTTGTCATTTTTTCAAGTAAACAAGCTTCACATATATCATATGATTCATAATCAAATGAGTCTAAGTATCCACCTTTGTGTAACTTGGAAATGCGTTTCTCATTTACATGACAAAGTGTACAGTGCCAGAGGTAGGTTTTGTTTAGTTTATCTAATCTCATTCTCTTTTTATTTACATTGAAAATTTGGTTATCCAGATTTAGAATATATAAACTGTTATTCCAATTTTCAGAACCATAAAACACATCATTTTTGAAGAAAGAACAACATTTATTCTCCTGGGTTATTCTAAACCCATTTAAATCCAAACAGGAAATAGAAATGATGTTCGTAGTGAGTGCTGGAATATAATAACAATTTGATAATTCTAAAATCAGTCCACTGGGTAAAGCAATATAATAAGTCCCCACAGCTAGAGCAGCAACTTTTGCTCGATTGCCAACACGTAGAGTGACTTCACCTTTTCCCAGTTGTCTACTGTCCTTTAGACCCTGCAAAGATGTGCAAATATGAGAACCACATCCGGTATCTATTCCCAATAGTCTGATTCAGAAGTGGATACATTAATCTCAATCATATATGTACCAGGTGATGAAACTTCAGCAAGCTTCTTCTGCTTTAGGCTCTCCAGATATGCCTTGCAATTCCTCTTCTAATGTCCAGTTTGTCCATAATAGAAGCAGATTGCTTTAGACTGATCTGCCTTGGCCTTCTTGGGCTTCTTGACAGGCTTGTTTGTGGGTTTCTTAAACCCTTTTTCCTTGCTTCTTCCTCTTCTTAGAGGTGGAAACAACAAGCACATTAGTGGGACCCTTCCCTTTCTTTATTTTTTTCTCAGTAGTTTTTAGCACATTCAACAATTGAGGCAGAGTGTGCTGTAGATTATTTATTTGATAGTTCATAACAAACTGTGAGAAAGAATCTAGCAGAGATTAGAGCACTAAATCAACATTCAGCTCCTGGTCCATCTTAAAGCCTAATTCGGCCAATTTTTTAATTAGCCCAATTATTTTTAAGACGTGTGGAGCAACAGGTGCTCCCTCTGCCATCTTGCACCTGAACAATTCTTTGGAGGTATCATATCTCACCGTCCTTGATTGTTGTTCAAATAGCTCTCTCAGGTGTTGTACAATATCATATGCCCCCATGTTCATGTGCTGCTGCTGAAGCTGAGGAATCATGGAGGCTACCATGATACATGAAGCTTCCCTATTGTCATCCTTATGCTTCTTGTAAGCATTTCGAGCAACAGCAGGAGCATTTGGTTCAGGTTCCTGGGGCATGGGCCCATCAAGCACATATTCAATTTTTACATGAGTAAGAATGAGTAGGACATTGCGATGCCAATCGAGAAAGTTTGTGTCGTTAAGTTTGCAATCAGTGAGAATGGTACGAAGGCTCAAATTATTACTCATTCTACAACAGAAATAGAGTTTGTTAGAGAGAAAAATTTTGTTTAATAAAATCATAAAAACTTCAAAATTATGATTTTATTTCCACTATTTTTTTTCGAATCAATTACCCTCTTAAATTGACTCGGGATTTTCTTAAAATCCATAGTGGCTAGAATCCCATCTCAATTTTTTTTCGACCTTGGGTGAATCCCTACAAATCAAAATTAATTTTGAAAGGTAGGTACTTTACCAATTACAAATTAATTGTAATTTCTAGATAAGTCAGGTATCAACTTTTGATTTTATATCTTTATGTATTAACCCAACCATTGCCTCTAAAATCAATGGTCTTGAGTGAATCCCAACAAACCATAATTTTAGTTAAATCGTACCCATCATTCTTGAGAACATTTCTCATAGAAAAAACATGTAGTAAGTAAGGCAAGCTTGGGTGAATCCCAACAAGCTAGCACTTAATAACTACTCTGATTTTATACTATAATGATGGAAGGCAACTTTTATTAGTGATTTAATATTGCATTTGAGGGATTTGTCTCCAAAACATTTTTGTAATTAAAGTTTTGAAAAATTTGTTTGCTGGTCTCATCAATAGACATGCATATAAACATTTCAAAAACATATATAAGCATGAAATTAAAACGTGGATGGTTGTGGTACTTCTAAACTAATTTCCCCAGCCATTAGGGAAATTAGTGATCGACTAGGGTTTAATCGAAAACCACAAGAAAATCCCCTCTTTGTTGCATGGCTCCTCTTCTTCATCTTCAAGTTAAAATTTCTATGCTAATTATACAATTTCCTGTCATCTATTTTCTATCTAATATATATTACAAATAGTATAGAAGAAACCCCGAGTTATATTCGGGAGACTTAGATGAGAAGAGAAATTACAACCAGAAATTAAGAGAGACAGGGTACGCAGACTCTATTTAAAATAAATACAACCATTCAATGATAAATCCACAATCAAATTGGGTTTTATATCCACAACCATCCACCATGCATTCTTGCAATTTAAACAACTTTAAAGAAAGCATGTAAATATCGTAATCATTCATTCATGGATTGTTTAGATCTAATTTGTCAAGCTCCCAAACAAATTTGGGGACTAAATACAAGCTAGAAATTTTTGGTGAAAAATACTCTTATTAGGTCATCATTATTCCTAACCAAATTAGGAAAATAACTGGGGAAATAATTCCGATTAATCAAATTAATTTTGAATTAATTCCCAACCTAATAAAACATGAAATATTAAATTCCATAACACATTTTAACAATTAAATCTGGAATCAAATTCAAAAATTGCCAAAAGTTCAAAACTTCGAATTTTCAAAAACATTAGTTTCTTAAACTACTCTTGCATTTGTTTTCTAGCAACACCGACAACCACCACAAAGCACCACCTCTCCAGCCACCACCACTGGGTTCTTCACTAACCACCAGTGGCAACAGCTCCCAACAGTAGCTCCCAGATGGTCGCAGGCAGCAATGGTTCTCAGCTACTGCAGCAACTTGCTGCAATTTTTTTTTTTTTGCATAGGTTGCTGCTGCAACTTGCTGCACTTTTGATGCATTCTCGTGCCTTAAAACTCTTGATTTACTTACCCAGCAACCACCAAGAGCTATAACAACCTCCCACCACCACCAAGGAAGCCTCCCATGGCCTCACATAGTAGCAACAACCGGCAGCAGCCCTTGGAAGATCGCTGGCAGCAGCAAAACTGCTGCACTGTGGCTGCAAAATTTTTTTTTTCATAAAAACTAACAGACCAGCAAGTCTTGCAGATCATCAACAGGGATTCAAGGTCTGGTTTCATCTTAAAAAGAAAAGGAAAGCCTGACTATCACGTTTGACAGCTTGAATAGCAAGTATCCAGCAAAATGATGATTAATCTTTCAAGTTCTTATTCAATAATGAACCGATGAAACCTGCAACTATTCCAGATTTTAAATGTTACTGAGAAGCTTCAAAACTCCATAAAATCAAACCCGTAATGACGTTACAATCAGATTATAGCATGCCAAGTCATTCATGAATTTTTCAGCTAATGCATCAAAGAACTAACAGCAGATTTTTGTGCAATCTTTAATCATCAAAACCCCAAACTTTTTCCAGGTTTTATAGGTTAATAAAAGACACAAAACTCACCAAAATTTTGAACCAGAATATTTCATATTCTTAAACCCAACAATCCATGAACAAAAAAACACATAAAGTCATACGAAAAATACTAGGGATGGCTCTGATACCACTGTTGGGTTTTTGGGACAGAAAGGCAGCGGAAATTAAAATTTTTTTCCAAAAATCCACTCAAGGATCACCCTAGATTTTGCGTATGGTTCAAGAAGAGAGGGAAAATGGATTACCTTAATCCGTGTGATGTTCCTCTGTCAAATTGGAGAAGGCGAACAGCCCCTTGAGCAGTCCAAATGTCCTGCCTCTATCGAAATCCACGCGAGAGTGATATCTGGATCGTCTCTACGATATATGTGTGAAAGTGATGAAAGTTGCCAGCCTTTCTTTTCACTTTTCCTTGTCTATATTTTTCTCTCTATGTATGTCTTACACACATTTTTCCTCTACTCTCTATGTGTGCCAAAACCCTATTTCTCCCTTGAGAGAGTCATAGGTTTTTCATTGTTCTAATAGAGATAGGATTTGCAGAAAGAAAAAGGAAGAGATAGGTTTCTTATCCTATAACAAACTCTATCCTTCAACTATATGATATATAGGAGATAACTATTTTCTCCTATATGCTCAAATAGGTCTGGAATTTATTTTCTTTTGTAATTAAATCTCGAAAGTATCTAATACTTTATTTTCAAGTCTTCACTTGGACACATAATTTTAATCCAAAATCAAAACTCTAATACGTGTGATCCAATAGGCTCCAAATACATTGACAATAATTATGACTTATAATTCCCAAAAGGAATTAGATAAAATAAAAAACTTTATTTTATCATTAATTATAATAATTAATTAATTCATAACTATAAATCATGAGCGGTGTCTAGCAACACATCATGACCACCCAAGTACCCAGAATTAGTCAAGAAAATTTTGATCTAACCTTACCACGTAATTATTATCCTTTCACCACCGATATCCAATTAGTCAAGGAATAAGGAATAAGTGCCAATTCCTTAATGGCTAATTAAATTTACTAGTTTTCAGAATTAACCCTAGATTAGGTTAACTTGAAAATATCCTTCAATTAACTTAATGTAGTCGACCTTTTAGGGTTAATTTCTTACTAGTGGCCATCCGGATATCGACTCCTACTATCGGAGTGGTAAATCCTATTTTGATCACTCATTACCTTTTCGTGCTTCACACTACACCCAATCTCTATGCTATAAGTCACTCTTAATGAGTAACAAGCAATAAAGTCAAAATATAGTGATTCACACTCAAGATACTATGGTGATCTCAAGTCATAGAATCATTTACATAACTTACCACAAGCGATACAACCATTGGCACTAGATAGATATCCTAATGGGATCTCTAAGCGGATCATTCCAATGTATTTGTACTTTTCAAATCATTTACACATTAACCTAGGTATCATGGTTGATGAGAACAACCACTACTTACATTAAGTAGAGACTAATTGTGTACTAGTCTTTCCGTACTAATGATGTCCTATCTCATTAGTACTATGACGAGAAAAATTTAAGAATATTACTATAAATGTGATTGATGTCTCATAGTCATCAATACTTGTGACCACCATCACATTAGTAAGTATTCTAAGGACTTTATCGGTTATATCTAGCATTTAACAGATAAAGAAGAAGTTATTAAAATACAAAACAAAATAAGGAATGTATTAAACAAAAAATCATTGTTTTAGGGCATACATTCCAACAATAGGGACCCTTGATATGGCATCCATAACTCCAATTAATGGTTTACGTGCCACTAAGAAGCCATCTTTTAGGTGTCTCGAGTAGCAATACATTCTCTTTGACCCCAAAAAGAAAAAAGTAGCAATGCATTCTCAAAAGTCTTGGACTCTTTCCACTTTCCGTAAAAGCAAACTCAATCTTGAAGGCTGTGCTTTGGATGAGATCTCTCCAATTCTGCACAATACTCCCACACCTTTGTTTATTGCAACTCATCCGATTTCTTGATTAATCATTAATGCAACTATCTTTGCCCAAGCTCTGTATGCATTGGACCTACCAACCTTTGCATGGTACTTTTCACCAAAATTTGTCTCAATTCATTAATTGGTGTATTTATATGTGTTAGAAAATTAGTTTAATTTCTTTTAAACAGGTTTCTTGTCTTATATGGAAGTAACTAGTTCCTAATTAATTTAATTACTTGAAATAGTAGCCAAGAAATTTTCTATTTAGTTTAGGATTAGAAGTTATTTCCTAT
Source organism: Coffea eugenioides (assembly GCF_003713205.1). NCBI lineage: Eukaryota > Viridiplantae > Streptophyta > Magnoliopsida > Gentianales > Rubiaceae > Coffea > Coffea eugenioides. The sequence continues at coordinate 28,184,498 of NC_040040.1, read as the reverse complement.
TCTATGCAAATCTTGGAATTAGAATTGGTTTCTTATTGTTATTTGGATTTTGGCCAAATAATATTCCCTATAAATAAGTGGGTTGGCATACTACACAAAGGCACACAAGAGCACACAAGGGCAACATGTAGCCTTATACATAGGGTGGTGAGAGAGGGTTCTTGGGAAATGAGAGATGATACACAAGGGTTGGCTTTGGATTCAAATTATATTCTTGTATAGGATTTTCCTCTCATAATAAAGAACGGGTTTCTGTCCGTAAACATAGATTCAATGGTGGAACCGAACCATGTTTAATATTGTGTGTCGTTTATTTTTCATGCTTGTAACTTGTTTGCCATTAAATTGTTGTGTACTTGATAGTTCAATAGTTGTTTGTTCCGCGCTTAGATCCTAACTATTGGTTGCGAGACTAGACTACTCACAGGCAAGAGAGCAAGGTTCGTGATTGGATCCTGGTTAACTATTGAGATCAAGCGGATTAGTAACTGTTACCAATTGAACAATTTAATAGATGGTATCCTTGTTTTAAGAGTTTGGTAAGAAACATTGAAAGTGAAGGATGGAAAGTCAAAAAGTATAGAGACACTTGATGGTGAATCTAGGCAGGTGATTCAAAGGTAAAAAAAAAGGTGGAGTCCAATATTGATTTTGGACGTGAATCGGTGGAGACTTTCTCACACCTCCAACAGTTGATATTTTATTCCGGTAGATTTTAGATTTTGGTTATGTTTTTTGAGTGGTATGGCTCGTGTCCCAAAGAAATAAAGAGATCTAATTTTCATGCGCCAGAAGACTCTAACAGTTACAAGTTTTTCATTTTAGGTAAAATTTTGGGAACCATATGTGGTGAGACAATCCTGAGAATGGGAAGAAATATGGTGATTTTACCACTTCGTTGCCTCAATAGTTAGAGTTAAAGATCATAGAAGGGGATCCCGGGTGACAAGTGGTGGTGAGAAAAAATCCTGCAAAAGGAGACGGTGAATTGAAACACTTTCTCACGAGTCAATTGGAGGTTAGACTCGGGGTAACTACACATGTTCATTTGCCGATTGAATCAATTTGGTATCAGAATTGTATTGATTCGGATGTGTAGTTTGGTACCATATTATTTGGTAGTTGAAACCAAATAGTTGTTAAAAGAAATTTTCGTCAAGGTGAAAATTTGTTATGAAATTGGTTTAATTTTTTTTAGGCAGGTTTCTTGTCTTGTATGAAAGTAACTAGTTTCCTAATTGGTTTTAGTTACTTGAAGTAGTAACCAAGAAATTTCCTATTTAGTTTAGGATTAGAAGTTATTTCCTATTCTATGCAAGTTTAGAAATTAGAATTGGTTTTCCGTTGTTATTTGGGTTTTGACCAAATAATGTTCCCTATACATACTACACAAAGACATATAAAGGCGACATGTAGCCTTATACATAGGGTGGTGAAAGAGAGTTCTTGAGAGATGAGAGATGGTATACAAGGGTTGGACTTGGGTTCAAGTTGTATTTTTGTATAAGGTTTTCCTCTCATAATAAAGAACAGGTTTCTCTCTGTGGACGTAGACTCAATGGTGGAACCAATCACGTTAAATATTGTGTGTCGTTTATCTTTCATGCTTGTGACTTGTTTGCTATTAAATTGTTGTGTATTTAATATCTCAATAGTTGTTTGTTCTGCGCTTGGATCCTAACAATATGTGTTCTAATATTATCTATGTACCTTTTAGCCAGACAATCAGCAGTCATGTGCTTGGTCTTTCATTCCTAACTGCAATTAGTTTGTTCCAGATACATGGGCTTAATAACAAGTTCACTGGTGCCCAGATTTGAGTAGCAACATACAACAATTACTCCACTTGCATGTTTCTTTAGACTTTGTTCTCATTCTCTTCTTTTCACTAACGTAAAAGTCAATTGGTTTGCCACTTAGTATAGAGTTTTATTCCTGCCCTAAACTCATCAGAATCTAAGAACTTCACTCCTAGCTTAAAATGCTGCTATTTTATTTCTTCATCAGCTATAAACTCCGCAGATTTTACACCAAAATGTGGATTTACATCGTCTGAGGAGCCAAAATTTCTTTGCAGCTCCTCACTCAAGTCATCATCATCAAGCATATTCAAGTAACCCTCATCCTCATCATCTTCATTATCTTTCCCCAAATTGAGCTCCTCTTTATGCCCACCATCATTTTGACTAGTATCCTTATCAATGAATTCGTCAAATAGTTCATCATCGTTTCCATATTCATCATTGTCGTCAAATTTGTCACCACTATAATCACTATCACGTTGACTCTCACTATCACCACTCGGCCCCCCCTCCCCCCTCCCTTCCCCCCAAAACTATTGATTTTACTCTATGCTCACTTTGGATAACAATGCCAACTTCTGGTTCCCCGGTAGTGCACTCAAGTTAAGAAATAAAATGGTTTCTTTTCTCTAACAGATCCTACCCCACTTGTACCACCACTTTGCTTTTCCACACAACCACCACCACCAATTATAGCTCCAGTCCTGTCCAAGAAATCTATCAAACTGCTAGGCCTGTTTTGTTATCCTGCTGGAGGTCATGTAAAGTCATGGACTTACAAGTTACAATGACAATAAACTTCCTTCAGTTTATATCTGCAAAATGATCTAATATCACTGTCTCCCTCCTTTTAATTCACACAATTCGCTGTTCAAATCACTTCCAAGTTCAAGATATTAATAGGAAAATGTTCGTTTGCTACCAAGTTCCTTTCCTTAATTCTCCCGACTTGTTGAAACCTGTTCCAGGTTCAAGATACTAGTAGAAAATGTTGGGTTGCAACCAATTTCCCTGTAGAAAAACGTGTCAGCATTACATCGGTCAACATAGTCAACCCTGCCACCAATGTAGACCTTTCTTTTTCCAGTGTGAAAATATCCCCATCACGCACTTTTATGACAATTTTGTCACAGATTAGGGGACTGTACAATTGCCAGCTGCACTTTACACACTATGAAAATACATATATATATATATATATATATATATATATATATATGTAGATACTCGCACAAGTTTTTGCGTAACTGTCAGCTAGTGAAAGAAATTATTGTGTTTTTAAATGTTATTGTGTTGACGACTACATTTATTCAATGTTTTTAAACTCGGACCGGTCAGTGAACCGGAGAGGTGGCGGTTCGCGGTTCGACCGGTCCAACCGACCGGTTCAAAGGTTTTTTTTTTTTTTTTTTTTTTTTTAGTGTTAAGTATTAAGCAGGTTTCATTCTACACTTGAACTTTACTAACATAACTTAATTTAAGTTATGATAATAATAAATTTTCTAAAAGTTATACACAAAACATGGAATGATAAATATAATTAAAATATCATAATTCACCACAAGTTTTCATAAATTCATTATAAACATAAATAGATACAATCCAAATGTTCACCAATTATCATAAATAAAAACACAAATAATAAATAAATTAAATATTGAAATTCTTTTACAACCCTTAAAAAAATTCATAAAAGAGTTCAAGTTAAGACAAACTATTTGAATAGCAAACTTTTATCAGTGGCATGATAAGCAACCACACCATCTTCACAATGTCATCAACTTAAGTTGAAAAAGTTAAAATTTTATTATAAAAATATAAATCTAATTGCTCAAACTAAAAAAAACTAAAAATTTTTGAAAAACAAATATACAGTTAAACACATAAAAAATTAATTGCTACTAAACATTACTAATTAACATGTTATATTAAATTCAATGATCCTATACCATTAATTATTTTAAATTCAATTATCAATAGCTTCGATTATGTGCCAACTACCATATTTTTGACCAGCCCAATGTTATTATTTGTAATTCCTACCAAATTCCTACACGGATGTGCACTACTTTTGAAAAAATTTCATTCTTAATTAATCGAATAAAAATAAAACAAAAATGAGGGAAACATATGAAAATTGAGGGGAAAAAGAAGAAAATGCAAAAAATCAACTAAAGATAATAATATAGAAAAAAAACCTTGAAAAGAAAAAAATTAAACTTACTAAAATGTTGGAAAACAAGAAAAGTTGAAATTTTCAACTTGTTTACAATCTGCTAAAGATAATAACCTGATAATAATGGTGAAGACTTGACAAAATCTTGTTGTGGATATTTGGGCTAAAAATGGTTAAGAAGAAAACATTGAAAAAAAAAATATAAGAGAATAACTTGATGTTTTAATATATTTTTTAGTCAAGTAGAATTCTCAACAAACTTAATTACAGTCTAGCGGTAAGATTGTCATATTTAAACTTGGAGACCAAGGCTCAAATCTTAGCTACACCATTCTTGATATTTTGTTGAAAAATTTAAAAAATCGCCGGTTCACGGTACTTAACGGTTCGCACGGTTCATCCGGTTCATCCGGGTTTCAACGGTTTTCCATGAACTTCCGGCTTTAGCATTAGACCGGACCGGTGACATGGCCGGTTCGCGGTCCAACCGGTTGAACCGGCCAGTCCGGTCCGGTTCTGAAAACATTGATGGAGGTGTGCCAGAAAGGCAGCAGCTCCACTTCCCATTTCCACCTCAAATCAAAACAAAGCAGTAGATCCAATATTCATAATCCTTCCCACTCAAATTAGTTACTACTGCTCCTTTGCAATTGGCAATTAGGAAGATGTCAAGGCGATCTGGGAACTGTGGAAGGTGCTGTTTGGTTGTATTTGCAGTGGTTTCAGCTCTGTGTATCTGGGCCTGCAATTTACTGGAAATTCAAGAAAAGTCTCAGCTTGAAAACTGCATCGTTGAATTCTTGCAGTCCTTGTATTTGTGATTGCGCCCCTCCTCCTTCCCTTCTCAAGATTGCTCCTGGTATGCTATTTATTGGTCGAAGTTTCAAGCTTTGGAATAATTTTTCCTTTTTGTTCGTCACGCCTGTATGATTTCATGACCAAATTTGATATTTTGTGGATTTGAGCTAGCATTTGTCACATTTTTTTAATATCTGAAGAACTGTGGAATTGGGACACCTTAGATCGCTTCTGATTTTCTTTTTGTCTTTATTCGGGATAGTCTTGTGTTTATTCGAATTGAATGGAAATCTTGCATGTTTATCTGGGCTGAAAATTAGAGGGCTTTAAAATTTGTTCTAGATTTCTTAATGCCCGCAATATTTTTTGTGGGTTGAGATCGATATTTGCAAGAACAGTTTACCCTCGTTGAGCGTTCATAATGTAATGTCGGTGCAGTTCATGCCCATTCCAACCCCAACCCCAACCCCCCCCCCCCCCCCCAAGGCCCCAACCACCCCAGACCAAAAACCAAAACAAAAAAAAAGCAAAACTTTTTTTTTGTTTTTTGGTTGGGGGGGGGGGGGGGGTGTTGGGTGGTTGGTCGTGACGGTGTACTAGGCTTTTGCGTGGGAATCTAGGAGTTAGGTGCATGGTTTTTATATTGCCCTATACGATGTTTTCTGGCTGCTTCCAAGCAGTATCCATCTACATTGGCAGAATGCAGATGCATCCCTTCTCTGCTTGCGTTAGCAAAAAATCCACACTCATTCCGGAATTGAGCAGCCTGACCATATCTTGCCTTATGCAATAGGGGAGATTCTTACTTAGGAGTCCCACCCAGATGGCTGCCATGTGCACCAAAAACGTGGGGGCTCCTTACTTTTGGTACCATAGTGGCATAGCCCCATGCTTTTGGTGCACATGCAACTATCTTGAGGAGTCACTATGCAGGGCCTTTACATGCAATAGTTAGGATGTAGTTGCATGGTTTATGCAGGAAGCAAACAGGTTTGTAAAGTGGCATATTTATGTATCGTGACTCTGGAGCTCAAAACTATTATCAATCACATGCAAATCCAGTTGCTAAGGTCATACTTTGAATGGAATGCACCCTTTTGTGTCTTGCTTTACGCTTTTTATTCCAGAGTATAAGATCAGTTTGGATTTGTGGGGTTTAGTATTTTTTTCAGCATTAGTTGCAGGTAAAGATCCTATTTTTCTGCATGAGAAATAGATTTTCTACATGGCTCGAGTGATTAGGGAAATAGATATAATTATGCTGCTTCTCTTTTGAAAAGAATGCCGTGACATACTAGAGTTCTTTCTGTTTGTCTCTTTTTTTATTCAGGATAAAATCTTCATGTTTAAGCTTGATGGAGAATTGAAAGTTTGTTGTTAGCTGTTGAAAGCTGTATAATAGTGAAGATGTAACTAAGTTTCTTTGTTGAGGTACTTCATTAATGGGGCAGTTATATAATATATGAAATTTAGGAAAAAGAAGTCAGAGGAAGTCTGGTTTACAAAAGTTAGTTTGATGCTTGATTGACCAGCTCTAATACCATGAAGGAAAAGATTGGAAGCCTCACTAAATCTCAAGATGATATTGGGACCTTAGGTTGTGATGCAATAGATATTGAGCACATTCAGTCAATTACAGGAAAGTGATTCACCTGTTGCAATTGATTGTCCTTTCCCCTTGTGGGTTAGATTTTAATCTACCAGAAAGTAAATTGGTCCAGTGTGGTAAACCAAATAAAACACAAGAAAACTTTTGAGTTTTGATGCCATGATTGTTGGTATCATAAATTTGATTATCCAAAGGTAAAGCCTACCTCAATTCTTGAAAGTGGTTGCAACGAGAAGCTTCCATTTATGTTTCCTTCATGGTGCACTTGCAGGTTAATCAAACCTTTTATAAGCTTCTCCTTATTCTTGTCTGTCACTCTCGCTTGATTTCGTTGAACGACTTGACTGCTTTGAACTATAAGAAATTAAGGGATTTGTCTATTACATGCTTACATGGCTATCAGAGGTAGTTTTCTGTGCATTTTTAGTGGATGAGAGTTGTCATGGGTGTCTAAGCAACACAATAAGTGATCAAAACCAAATATGACTCCTCTCACTAGATTGGTGTTTCCTCCAGCTCTTTGCTTTCCAACTTATCTCCATATACTAATCGAGTATCAGGTATCTAAATGGAAATGGCCAAGAAAATGTGACTCGGTAGATCCTGAGTTAAATGAGCATTTGTATTTCGTTGGCATTATCCTCCATTAACCTAAACTTCCTCTGCTGACTTTCATCTTGCCGTTTACCTTCAACAGTCTCAGCCTGCTTTAATTTGGAGTGGTATATTTGTATTTGTGTGGAGAAGGGAGCTTGCCTGCTGAAACTCTTGATCAAAATTTCTGCTCACAATACAATTCCAGTCAGATGCTTATCAATCCAAAAATTTAACCTTTTGCAGCATATTTTTGTTGCTGCCATCTCTTTGACCAGCTCACGCCAGGGTAGAGGTGGGCGTGTGAGTAAAGGTTGAGGGTTTGTTACAAATTAAGGCAATAGACAAAATACAATGCTAACCTACTGGAGCGTTCTTGTAGTTTGAAGTAACTCATGAAAAACTTACAGAAATGGTTATGCCAATGACATGCTCCAATGGAAGCATGTTTCCCCCATCTCCCTACAGTTTGCCGATGATTGCAACAGACAATTTGGAGTATGGCCTCGGGAACATTGGATCACCACTGAATTCGGTGGCTTGGTGAGTCATCACTAGATAATAACTTTGTCCTATTACTTGTGCAAGTGAATGATTGATGTTCTGTTAAAAAATTCTTGCTGCTGGTAAGAACTAAGAAATCTTCATTTTTTTTTGTTTTTTTTAAAATCGAAAATTTTCTCATTCATCATGTTCTTTGGTACAGAGGATTAACCTGGTGCTGAAAAGATTTGGCAGTAATATCATATTTTCCAATGGGATGCAAGATCCATGGAGCAGAGGCGGGTTAGTATCACTTGGTTTACTGCCCATTATCTGGAAATTTTATCAATTCTACATCCTGAGAATAATCAAGTAGACAAAGCACCTTACTGTTTTTTTGTTCCTGGTAAATTGATATTTTAAACTCTCAAATGTGTAAGACAAACTGTTCAACGACTCCTTTGCCATCTTGTTGTTAATATTAGTACCTGAGGACATCTGCTGAATGCAATTTGATTGCGATTACTTTTTCAGTGTGCTGAAGAACATATCATCCAGCATTGTGGCATTAGAAACTGAGAAAGGTAAATCAAGAACCAGTTACTTAAAGGGTTCTAACTTCTAGCCATGACTGATCGCTTGACTGTTGCCATTGTATCTTGAAATCAGGAGCACACCATGTTGATTTTAGGTCTGCAACAAACAAAGATCCAGAGTGGCTCATCGACCAAAGGAGGCAAGAAGTGGAGATTATCCAAAAGTGGTTACAGGAGTATTAGGCAGACAGCAAGCAAGACTAGATATAGAGTTCTGGGGATAAAGCAACATATTGTCATGTCTAAATTTTGGTTATTGGAGAGATGCACTTCATCCTAAAGATGTTTGGCTCAAAAGAAATACTCCAAAGGAGTGATTTGTTGGGCAGAAGGACCATACAACGTTAACTGGATGTTCTTGAATTAGAATGAGGCACCAGAATCAATTGAACTTTTTTTTTTTTTTTTTAATTTTTGGAATGAATTGAACTTGTTTTTATAATTGTGAGGGTAGTAACTCCAATCCAGTATCATTAATTGCTGGTGATTTGCCAATAATAGAGAACAATTCATGCCCAAATAAAGGTGATTTAAACGTGGCTTAAATCCAAGCTGTGAATTTTGAAAAGAATATTTTCTTTTAAATGTTTATACGAATAGTTGAGGTCGAACTAATTTAGCATGACCATATCTAGGTCACAAATCAGACTCCATAATGGCAATTGTAGAGACCTTTACTTACTCGTATAACATTATGTATTCGAATCTTACTGTCGATATTTGAAATTCACTGCGGATACAAAAATTGTGTTGGTGGATAATTTATAAGCATTACTATAAGCGACCAATGATCTCGGTACATGTCTGATTCGCGGTGATAATCGAATCCAAACTTATTTAAACCTTTATTGTATTAAAAAAAAAAAGAAAAGCACATAGAGACACAACCTACTTGCTAGTAATTAATGATCTTAGCTTTAAAAAGAAATTAAGAATGTCTTTTGTTGTTTGGGAATGTATCAATTGTCATCCTAGGAAAAATCAACCTTTTAATCCCCTTTGTAGCATGTTTCCCCCATCTCCCTACAGCTACAAGGAGTTTGCTGATGATTGCAACAAACAATTTGGAGTATGGCCTCGGGAACATTGGATCACCACTGAATTCGGTGGCATGGTGAGTCATCACTAGATAATAACTTTGTCCCATTACTTAAGCAAGTGAATGATTGATGTTCTGTTAAAAAATTCTTGCTGCTGGTAAGAACTAAGAAATCTTCAAGTTTTTTTTTTTTTACAAAAAAAAAAATTCGAGCATTTTCTCACTCATCATGTTCTTTGGTACAGAGGATTAACCTGGTGCCGAAAAGATTTGGCAGTAATATCATATTTTCCAATGGGATGCATGACCCATGGAGCAGAGGCGGGTTAGTATCACTTGGTTGAGAACGAAGCTCCGATTGAGAGTACCAGGGCTCCGAAAGCGGTCGAGGCGGGTTTCATATAACCTGAACCTAATTTTCAATATGAATCAAATCACCTATCTAACCTGATTACAAATTTTAGAGGTGTAATTGGTAGATCTCTTGGTTACCTCAAAGTGATATTCATGTGAAATTTAATGAACCTATATTGTCATTGTAACATATAAAAGAAAGATTAATCTTTCCTATATTGTCATTGTATACAGTGAGGGTTTTATGTACCTACCATATCATTTCAATTTAAATTTAAACACCAAATTGTGTATTTATGATACGCATCTAGACTCGCAAGCGAATATACTAATGGTGCACGAAAAGATTTACCCAAAAAAAATCCTATTATTCCAAGACAAATAATGGTCTTTATGTTATAATTTTTATATTTTTGGTTTGATAAATGTCACGTGAATATGATGAAATTGACCGAATGACCTATCAATTCTATCTCTGAAATTTATTACTGGGTTATTGGATGGTTTGATTCAGATTGAAAATTAGGTTCAGGGATGTAATAGCTTTAATTTTTAAATGTCAGGGACGAAATTGTTTCATATCAAAAGTAAAGGACGAAAAGAATATTTTTGTGAAATGTGAGGGATGAAACATGTCATTTTCCCTTGAATTAATGATCAAGAAAGAATCAATTCTCATTTTACATTAAATGGAGTAGGTTATATCTAATAACAATCTATATTAAATTAGGTAGTTTATACTAATAACAACCTACATTGAATAAGGATATTTTAGAGAAATTAAAAGATAATTATATCCCTCAAATAGAGAGTGGATTATAATTTGGAACAAACGAAAAAAGAAAACAGAACAATCAAAATGGGGCGAAGGTATTTTAGCTTTCGAGTTTGGATGGTTGATTAGGAAATAACCTTGTTGATTTTAAAGTGTGGCTAGTACGAACAGTGACAGATCCGAGATCTAACTGTGATTTGTTAATGAAGCATTGTGCAAAGCTTGTCTTCTTGTTCTTTCGTGATTTCTTGTCAAGCCCTTCTCTTTGTTTGCCTGGTTTTTTTATTTGTATTGCAGAGAAACTCCAGAGTCGAAACTGTTGTTTTATTCACATTCTTTCTTTTTGAGCTATTCACAATCCTTCTACTTCATGCATTTATCTTTTTTCTTGCAGGTTGAGTGCAAAGATGGTTGGTGCAAGTGATCTCTCTTGCCTCTGTCTATCTTTAATTTATCCTCTTGTTTAAATGATGGTGATGTGAGTTCTCTGAAGCCACGAGAGGTTTTAGTGAATGTGCAATTTGCCCCTAGAGCAATGGTTCATTTAGTTTCGGAGGAAACTGACTCTCTAACTACTTTTGTTTCATTATATATTTGAGGTAGATAGATCCACCTGTATAGAGGCTGCAAGATTGGTAGTTTGGGAAGTGATTTGCTGTACTGCAGTTAATGTTGTTGAGTCTTTTGTGCTGTAAGAGCTCTCCTCAGGGCACCCCATGAACTGCGAGTACTAATGCCAATTTGTTTGACTAGTGATGCACAATTGCAGCTGAAGACTTGAGACCTCACATACCAAATGGATAATTCGATGATAAATTATGGTACCTAATAGATCAATGTTCCAAGTTTACTTGGAAATTCATGTGCAATCAAACTCTGAAGAAAAAGACAATCATGTTCATAAGTTTCTAATTTATGTTTTGATAGATCATCCCCTTTGAATGGCATCGGATGAGAATCAAAGTGCTACCTTACCTTCGTTGTTTTTTTGTGCATTAGAAAAGGGATAATTGCACAAACCTCCCTTGATGTTTCTAAAATTTTCACTTAGCACCCTTTAATTTAAAAAAAAATCATTTGTCTTCCCTATTTTTAACTTTTTGTAACATTGACAACCTATTACAAAACATAATATTTAAAAACTCAAATTTTGGATAGCGGAGATATTTTCATTCCAAATGTGCCCTTTGTTGTCTTACTTTTTTTTTTTTTCAAAATTGAAAGCATGTAATAAAAAGCTAAAAATAAAACAAACGGTACAAATGTGTAAATTTTGATTGATACAGTATAATCTTAGATATTTTAATGTACCAAAAATTTATTTTAATAATATATTCAAAGTGTTTTCAAGTCAAAAAAGATTGTTCCTTTATTATAAAATGCTTTTGGTTAATTTGAGGAGCTTTTCAAAATTTAAAATTTTTTAACAAAATTTCTAAATTCCTTGTCTAGAGTGATGGCTTGTAAATCATAAAAAAGGCAAAATATTTATGTTCGCAAATGCATTTGAGGTTTTCTCAAAGATCGCAAATTATATGAAATTAAGGATTTAAGAATTGTGTACAATTTTTTTTGAATTTTATAATTCTTTGACCAGATCAATGGCTTGAAAACTCGAATAAGATAAATTCTTAACTATAAATTTAAAAACATATTTGAGGTGTTTTGAAGGTGAAAAATGCTATTATTTTCATTGTACAATTCTTAGGCAACTTTTGTGAATTTTCCAAATTACTTAGATTTTCAAATTTTTAGTAGATTTTTTGTGCAGACTAATGACGCAAAAATTATTAATAGGTCTTTCAACCTTGTTAACACTTTGCAATTCCTAATTAAAAAATCACATTGGCCAAGTGTTCAAAAGTTAAGAGATTAACTAGTTTTGTTATGTCAACAAAATGGTTCACAAGAGAAGGGCAAAACACTGAAATGAAATTATATTCTCTATCTACAATTGAGTGTTATGCAAGTGAAGGCAAGTGATTTTTAAAGTTTAAAGGTGCTAAGTGAAATTATCACAAACTCATGGGAAGTTTCTGAATTTATTCCTGAAAAAAATTACGTCGGGTTTGCGGAGACCAATAAGTACTGAGTTTAGTGAGATCTCAAGTTGCCTGAAGGATGGACTATCATTGGCAATCGGCAAATAATGCAGTATGGCAGGGCAGTTGGCTGACATGTTCAGAGCATTGCTGCGAAGTAAATTGAAACGAAGGGAAAACCTTATACGCAGGCAAGAAAGTCATTATCCGTATGAACAATATAATCCAAAAAAGAAAAACCCAAAAAGAGTTAATCCATTTTATTTTTTCTCCAGAAAAAATATTAACCTAAGAGATTATTGTCAAGTCATCATATATATATATATATATATATATATATGCATATTTTGGGGAAGATTTCTCTTGCAATACTTGTCTATCTAAGGAAGAGTCGCGCATTCTTATATGTCCTGCTTCGCCATAGTAAAAAAAGTGATTGTTCATATCAACAATAGAATCTGAAAAAAATGAAAAAGAGTTAATTCTTTTTATATTTTTCTCCAAAAAAATATTAACCTAACATATTATTATCAAAGCCATGTCCTTGTGTGCGTGTGTATATATTTTTTTGGGAAGATGTTGCTTTTTTTTATGTTTCTCTTACAACACTTACCTATCTAAAGGAAGAGCCACGTGTTCTTATTTGTCCAGCTTCGGCCATAGCCAAGAAAGGGATTATCCATACATTAATATAATCCAAAAAACAAAAAAAAAAGTTAGTTTTTTTTTCCTTTTATTATCCAACCATGTCCTTGCCTTATATATATAGATATATATATATATATGTTGCATTTTTCTGTTCCTCTTTACCACACTTGCCAATCTAAGAAAGAGCCACGTGTTCTTGTTTGTCTTCGACCAGAGCCAAGAATGCTCAAAACCAAATTTAAAGCAGAAGAAGACGGAAGGAGCTTTAACATTGGCTCAAAACCAAATTTGAGAACATTGGCTTGCATTGGAAATAAAATGGCAGTTGCTTAGACGTTGGAACCAGAGCATGACCATTAGTACATTTTTAGTTGTTGGGAGAAATAGGCTTTAGCTTTTTTCCAAGGCTGCACTTGCACCAAATCATTTCAGACTTTTATTAAATTTAACACGCAGAAATTTAATCCCTCTTTCACTAAGTACTCCTGGAAGACAGCAACAAATCACCCAAGTTTTAAAATGTCAGCGATCGTAAAATTCTTCACGGTGACTTAGATAGCAAGTCAATAATGTTGCTACACGAGCCTAGTACGGAGTATATTACAATCCCCAGTACGTAACGTAATTGTACAACATTAGCAACGATAGGTACAATACATATATAGTACATTGTTGTTTGGACTCCTATAGAGCAGGATATTAAAACCGAACAACCCATACCGTCAGCAAACTAATCGAAGTGAAGTCAGCTCCATGAATTTCTGTCTATCTAATGTGATAATTGACCGCACCAGTAAAGTTCCTTACGGGCATTTTCTTTGAACATAAGAAGCTCCATGTTCCTCGAACCTGTTAATCAAGAGACAAAAGACTTAATATGGGGAGAAAAAAGGAGAAAAGTTTGAGTATTGAGAGGTAGAGTGGATGCAAAAGCTTACTCAGATTTTGAAAACCACATTTGCTGAAAGGAACCAAGTGACGCCAATATACTCCCACCTATCCAAACACTGAATGCGACAAGTTAGTCAACGCTTGGTATGCTAACATGAATGCAAAGAAATATCCTCTTCAATCATAAAGCAGAAGCAATTTGGTCCAAACATGCAACTTCGGAGGAAGCACTGAGGCAAGGAATGCAGGAATGAAACAAAAGCATATCTGCCAGTTACCACCATGATTTACCCTCTCCATATGGCGAATTCCTAAGTGACACGTAACATCAATGCTGTAACCTAATGGCTTTTCTATTGAGCCACCTCCCAAAGAGATGCCGATTTATGTAAGAATTCACAATGTTCAACCAGAAAATTTGGTGCTTGAAGAAATGAAAATAACATGGGAAGGAAAGGACAACAGCAATCTACATCCACCCATCAACACAAGCAGAAGATAGAACACATTGATTTCCTTTTTTCATTTTTTTTAATTTTTTTCCCATCAAGCAAGTTAGTCTACCTGAATCTCCTTTCCGTTGCATTTCCACTTGCCAAAACTTTCACTCTAGCTGCTTGAGGAGATTCCTGCAAACGGTAGACCCAGACATAAGAAAAATCTCAAGCATTAACTAAAACCACTGGACAAACTTGAATTTTCACGTTGCAATAAGCTGTGTATTCTCTCAACATTAAGCATTTGATATCAGAAATAACCAAATAGCCGCATGTCTGATCTTTCTTCCTTCCCTTTCTTTCATCTTTTCCTTCATCACACAACTTTGGGCTTCTGAGTTTCCTTTTTATTTTCCCTCTCCTCTTTTAGGGAGAGTACCAGAACAAGGACTTCTTTTTCTTTTAAATACAGAAATCTGACTGAAAAAAACCTACCTCTAGCAAATCTTTCTCCAGACGTTCCTTTAACTGTTGCATGGATGCAGTGCCACCAGCAAGCTGTGTAAGGTTGAAATCAAATCAGATACTATATGATCCACTCTTCTAAGTACAAGATATGTTTCCTAAAGACAACACAAAAGGAAACTATGCAAATACGATGATCTGGGGGACAGAACAGAAACTTGAGTGGAAGGCATCATCTTTAAGAGTCATTGAGCTAAACAAGCTTAAAAAGAAGTTAGCAAAAGCTAAATATAACAGCAGGAATCCTTGATGTGCATCTGCACTGGAAAAAGGACAAAAAATAATATCCTGCTACTATAGGAATATCATCAGAGTGAAAAAGTAGAAATTAAGTGAGATGTCTGAGTTTGTGGAGAGGGGCAAATTTATTGGGACACAGCCAATTTATGCATAAATACTATGAAGAGAATATATGGGAAGCTGGAAATCCAAGGAAAAAGGGGAACAGCTGCAACATGAAGCACTACATACAAGGTTTACCTCACTAAAATTGCAGAGATTTTAGCTAATCAACAGGGGAAAAAATAATTTACTGTCGACAGAAAAAAAAAAGTCTAGATAACAGCCTTATACATTTTGGTGTAATTAAGGTACTTATTCACATTGAAGGGTTGAAAATTTACCAGTATACTGCTGAAGAGTTCTCTCCTAATATCCACATCACACTTATTTATGCTCTCCAAGACCTGAAGAATTTTAGAAGGATATATTGTAAAAGTAAAAAGAGAATAATGGTAGCTAGATCCCCAGCTCATGGATAAAAGTGCAAAATGACAGGAATTACCATTTGTGGCAGGCCACGAACAGAAGAAGCAGTCTCGGCAAAATTCTCCATACCAGGAATAGTCTGACAGATTAGATCATGTCAGTAAATGGAATTTCAAATCAAACCAAAAGCAATCAAGAGAATTCAAAATGCATCATATGTCAAAAAAACTCATCAGCATCATTTGTCAAAATCCATCATTTGTTTCTCTAGTTATTTGATAATTTGAACCAAGACAGTAGATTAGTTAATCTAAACTCATCAGTATAAAGGTCTCTAAAAGTAGCCCATGCAATGAGGCATATGTTTAGGCAATTCCGGCCAGTGCTAAACAAGTCTAATATAGCAGCAAACCTCATCGCCTCTTGTCTTTATAAGCAAGATTTATTGGACAATGAATGTCCCAACAAATGATGAGAAAGACCTCCTAAAGGCCAGAGCAGGAAACTGCCACAAGCCCTTACTTAATTCTTTGCTAGATGTGCATTTTCAGACCATCTTCATTTTCCAATGGCAATTAATAAAGTCCTAAAAGCCTAGCCAAGAAAAGGATATCCATGTTGAGCCAAACAATTTGAGCTATGATTCTCCAACCGTGCATGGTTTACGAGATCTGCATACTTAAGAATATTCTAATGACGCTTAAATTTCAAAGCAGAGAAGAAAGGTAAAAGTTTAACCTGCATACGTTACGACAAGCTCCACATGTTCTGAGAACATGAAAATAACTAAATCCAATTGGAAGAACTTTTAAGGCTGAAAAATATAAAATTACAAATCTAACTATAAGCTTCAACTCTTAGGGCGGAGAATTGGTCAAACAAATTTATAATTTTTAACATGCATATCATTCAAGGATTAGATTATCTTAGTAAGCTCGTGCTGTGCAATATATATAAGTTCAGGATACTCTACTAATTTTATGTGATGTAGATACTTAAACTATTTGTCAAGTCAGTGAAAGACAAACATGATGAAAATCATAGGGGAGAAGGGAGAGTCGAGAGGTGAAGCATAATGCAAAGAAAAATACATTTTTTTCTTTCAATCTGGGATACATGTACGCTATACTTCCCCCTTGAGCAAAAGCACAAAAATCTCTTAATACTAAGCTCAAAATAATAGCACGTAAAAAAAAATACTCCAAAAGGCTTGCAGATTATGTAAACCTGAAGAGTCAAATTTGCACTCATGATTATAAATGGAAAAGCGGCATAGGAAAAAGTTTCAAAACCACCTGAGCCAAGGATGGGTTGAAAAGAATATCAGGTGCCTTGAATCTGTCGGCTCCAATTTCTATTGTCCTGGATTAATAAACAATGAACTTAGATGAAAAGGAAGTGCCAGTAAGAAAATAGAAGTACAGAGAAAGCTATGAGATGCGGTAAGACCTAGATTATCAATGGCCTTGTTATATATCACCCCAGGTAAATCATGAAAAAGTTAATGGAACAAGAACAACTCATTAAGATGTGTCACTTACAGATTCTAAAAATGTCTGTATCCTGTAAAAAACTTTCAAGATAGAAACAAGGCTTTAATTACAAAACTTACTGTCCATCAGGAAGCTCATAAGATGTCATTGGTATGTTCGAGTATGAACTATCTGAAAAGAATAAAAGACCAAGATTATTTGTAAGTGTTTTTGTTATTGCACTACAATTAACATGATGAAACCACTATAAATAGGAGCACATCTTACATGATCAACTAATTATAATGCATTAGCAAGATTCCTGAACAAAGATAGGAAGGAAGTCGGCAGTGGGTCTGCCGGATTAAATAATAAAGCAAAAGATTATGGCATGTGCTAAAGAGAAGCATTAGGCTTTTTGTTGGATCATGACGACTTGTAATACAGGAATGTTTAAGTTTGCTCTATCCCTGCCAAATTTTCACAAGTGATATTATTGGTAGCTGCCCTTGTTCATGTAGACTTTCTAAGTGCTCAGACTTGGCTCTTACTGTGTCCAGGCTCTCCCCTGAAAAATAGTATGTACACTTTCTATACTCTTCTATCCTAGGTTATATATATTCCCAATAATGAGTCAATAAATGCAAGATCAAATGAAGTTCAAACAATGCACCAAAGCAGTACTAACCATCATATGGAGTATCAGGAGCTCGACATACACATTCTTTGATATCACTAGCAATTACTCTCTGTTAAAAGAAAGTCACAATTAGTAGCAGAAGAAAAAAGGGTACAAGTACAGAATAAATGTAGATTTTGGTCAGTCAGTAACCTGGCAATAGAGTTTGTAACTCTCAGTTGTATTTGGAAAATCAAGATCTACTGTCTGTATGACTCAATGAACAATCCATACAATGTAATAAGAACCACAAGCATAGTAATCAGTAAAATCAGTACAATATTAAGCCTTCAGAGAAAAGAAAGTAGAAAGTAATTACATTAGCTTCAGTTTACAACCTTGTTTAGTATTTACTTTAACAGCATTGCCTATGAAATACATGAGCTTGTAAAATAGTAAATATCTGTAATCACTTGATTCCACACTGGAAATGTCAAAAATATAACCAGTAAGCTTTTCCATTGTTTAAGCTTTTAAGAAGACTTGCTATTTAACATCATAAGCGTAGGTTAAAGGTACAGCCACCGCATGCTTGCACTTCATACACCTGTTAAAACTAAAATAAAGGCCACATTTGTGGAGCTTTTTAAAGATAAAAATAAAGCAGATCGTTCACTGGAGACCAGATTAGCATTTTGCAAGGCTGTACAATGAAATAAAGACACTATAAGACAACATTTAGTATGGCTTGAGGTGGAGTTCATTGTGATGATCACTTCAAAGAAAGGGGAAGAGAGAGCACGTAAAGCAACATTATTGTTAATTTTAGGTACAGACTATCAACTTATTTAGTTACCTACTGCAGAAGGTGGAAGGGGCTTGAAGAGATGGTTAGAAAGAGAAATTTCCAAACAATTTCTCCAGGACCAGAATAATGACTACAATTGTGGTAGTGATATACAAAAAAGAATGAATTCTTAAAATAGGGAGGTAAAATATTAAAAAACATTCATAATATAACAGGAAAAATCACCTGAAATTCTCCAGGCCGAATGTCCTTTCTTTTGAATGCGTAGCGAGGTTTTATCTGAAATGAAAATAGGAGAACCAAGAGATTGTACAAGGAAAGAATAGTCAGATAATCATGATCAGATATTTAAGAGCGTAAAGTATTATTCATTCAGTGAAAGAACTCACAGTAATGCCTTTGCTTTCCAAACTTTTCATCAAGCAATCAGTAAGGAATTCTCCGCCAATAGGAGATGTTGCCACGGCCTATGCAAAAAAATAGAAACTTAGAAAATATCTCTAAAAGACGAAGAAAACTATAAACTGGGCTATCTTCACAAGAATTGGGAAGGTGTAAATTAGAAAGGAATACTCCATCCAAATAAATGCTCATATTAATTGTTTGCAATAGTCTAATGAATTTAGATATCCAGATGTGTACTTCATTCAGTATAACCATTGAACATCCACTAGAAACAAATTGAAAGCAGACAAGCCTTGAGCAAACAGTGTAGGGAAGGCTTTACAGGTTTATTCAAACAGCAGAAACATATGAATGTGTATGTCTTATGCCCACTAGCATGCAAGATATGCCCCTATTGCTACGTGAATCACAAAATTTCAATTCTTCAGACTTTGCCTACAAACAACCCCCCAAAAATGAACTTCAATTCTCCACTTTTTACTGACCAGTAGTTCTTTGACTACAATATATCTCATCTCAGAGCTCCACCTGTATTAATGCTATTTCACCTTTGGAACTCAGAAATCAAACCATGTACTGCAATAAGGCTTCAAGCATCAAAAAAACTAAATTTGTTGCAATACCATCAGGATCCTTCACATTTGCAATGGTTACCATGTGCATATCAATCAACAGTACAACTAGACAACGACCAAGTAAATTTCCAAATTGTGGTAGTTTTGAAGAAGATTTCTCAAATAGTGAGAGTTCTGAAGCAACGCATTCACTGAATGCGTCTTTTAAACAATGCATTCAATAAATGTATTCTTCCAGGGAAAAAATGCATAAACAAATAAAAGAGTGTATTATGCGAATGCATCTTTTAAGGAAACAACACATTCACTAAGTATGTTTTTCACCCTTTGGGAAGAGGTTTGAAAAACACCACCTTTTGGGAATTAATTTTAAAACATCACACCTTTTGGGAATTTCCGAGACAACAACTGGACAACAGAATATGAAACTCAGGACAAAAAGGTATTAGTCAATTAAAAATCCAAGTTGTTCCACAAGAAGTAGCTCAAAAAAAAGCTACAAAAGACATGGATTAACACATTAACAAAATTAAAAGAGGATCACTGGAGTTGGATATACAATGATCTCACTACCAAAAACCTCCAACATAGTAAGGTCAAAGTCAGTGCTAGTATCCATCTGCAGTTTCTACATAGATCAACAGGAGTACCTTTTGAAGTACATATCCATCATGTACGGGAGCAACTGTAGTTGATCCTCCGCCACTGAATCAATTAGCACAACCAATAAGTGCCCATTTTAATCAAGGTCAAATAAGCATAAAATTTAATTGATCGACAAGAAAAAATAAGACAAAAGGCAACTTCATTATGGTAGAAAACAAAATATGATCCAGCACAGTAGTAAAGAGAAAAGAAAACACAAGATCAAGGGATTGTTCTTTTGTTTTCCGCAAAACACTCTAAGGACTACAAATGCATGAAAAAATTAAAGTAAGAAATTATTCCTCAGGAGTTTTACAGAGCTAGGATTGAATTGCATGCTGAAATTACCATGGGACTGTTTTTCTGGTATTTGTGCTTCCCCAGCAAACATTTAACAGAGAAAGTGAAGGTTCACATCTTATTCTTTTCAAGCAAACTCTGCATGACGCTTCTCAAAATGATCCTAAATACTAGACAAGAATGATTTATAGATCAAGAGGTTGTGCTTGTTGAAGACAATTTCTAACAAAACCACCTGAGATACCACTACTTGTCACACCAATATCTGATGTCTGCATCTTTTTACGAACTCCAGGAGTCATAGAAAAGGACGAGAATAAGGTGAAAGAAGTATGCATGCCAAAATATAGAAGCAACGTCTTGGAAATGGGTAAACAAATTTAACATGGAACATAGTAGGATAGTGCGGTTATAACACAAACTAGAATTTAAAATACTGCATTGAACGGACAGTAATAGTAGTTGGCATGCATAAGAAAACTCTTACCTATCAACAACTAAAGAGGTTGCACGTCCAGATGCAAAGGACGTAAGAACCTGGCATTT
Organism: Coffea eugenioides; assembly: GCF_003713205.1. NCBI lineage: Eukaryota > Viridiplantae > Streptophyta > Magnoliopsida > Gentianales > Rubiaceae > Coffea > Coffea eugenioides. The sequence goes on along the minus strand of NC_040040.1, from coordinate 28,163,651 downwards.
GAAAATTGCAGTGAATAACTAGCAAAACACAGACAAAATGATTTTTTAAAAGCATATGAAGGGAAACCAGGCATTTGAAAATAGCAGCCAATAATTAGCAAAACATAGACAAATTTATTTCTTGGAAGTATATGAAGGGAAACACTGGCTGTAGCATACTTCATCACAGATTGACATAAATAGCTACAAGTGCTAGTTGGAAACTGAATAGAGGAACTCACTGCATTTTTAGCCAAGAACAATGCCGGAACCTGGTACTTTTCAAACATAATCTCTGCTGACCTGTCAGATGCCTAGTCAGTTTCTTTAGTGCCAGAGATTGGACATAACTTTTCCAAAAGCCAACTCATAGAAGTAACACAGGGACACCAAATAATCTAAAATCACTTTTAAAAAAAAACACAAAACATAGTATTGCATACAAGAACATGGAAAAAGGAGAGCATTCTTGTTTAGAAGAGCATTCTACTTGGGTGCTACAAACCCAAGAAGAAAAGCATTCTTGTTTAGACAGCCACATGGAATACCACCACCTCCTTTCTTATGTCTCTCAAAATTATGGGAAATGGAAGAAAAGTACTTACATCTCAAATAACTGAAATCTCAAAAGAAGAGAGACAAAAATAACCAGAGCTTACCTTGCAAAGACAGACTTATCCACCCATAACCCCCAAAATTATATGAGAAAATTTTAACTTATAAATCAAGCATCACCCCTATATTAGAAAATTAGTAACACTAATCTTTTGGAGCAAGAAGCAAAAGGACCTTCCAGGTCATATGTATGAGAGATGTCATGCAAGTAATAAAACATATAGGCATATAAAGGACTAAAGAAGGATCCATTAAGGGATTCTGAATTTCTGATTATCATCTCACTTTTCTCTCTGCTGTTGAGAATTAGCACATGGCTCAGCAAGCAGCATGGGATGCTCCTTAGGATCAATCAAGAGGCATTCCCTACAAATGACAAAGCAAGTAATAGTATGAATTATGAATTATAATATTCATTGAATGGTAGAGATGGCTGTACCATTCAAAAACAATGCGGAGATGCACAATTAAGGGAAAAAAGGAAAAACACATTTTTCCACAAACAGTGCATGACAATGGAAAGGATGGGATGTATTTATCCATAGCTGAAGACAATACACCAGCACATAAAAGCTCCCCTTTTCTCCTGTCTTCTAGTAAATCTAAAAGAATTCTAGAATCGGAAAACAATTATTGCACAATTATTGCACTAAAGTGGTATCAGTCTGACACTCTGACGATGAGAAGAAGTACAAGATTAGTTACATATGTTATCTATGACCTGCAAGATGAGAACCAAACTATTAAAGATTTGAACAGAGCTGGATGCGTTGAAATTATTTAAGTTGAATTGGCTATTACTCCCTGCCAACATGATATTCATGAATTTTCCCTATTGCTAAGGTCTGATCCATTTAGTAAGCAAACCATTGTTGCATCCCTTGTAACTACTAAGCAGGTGATGCAGCACAGAGATTCCATATGCTTAGTATACAATTTGAACCAAAATGAATATGCAAATTTGATTACTTGAAGGCATGATCCCATATGCTTTCAACAATTTCCCAATCAGCAACTATCCCATCCTTAATTGGAGATAGGACCTGAGAAAATAGAATATCACAAGCTCAATAAGAAAAGAGGTTGAATGTGCAAGCCAAAACCTATCTAAAAGATGTTCTTCTGACTGACCTCCATGTGATCCCGGCGGAATCCCAAGGCTTGGGATCCTACGTATAACTTTCGCTTAGCCTTGGATTTAGAATCTGGAACAGATCCAGAATTCTTGTCTGGATTATCCGGCTCATCAACTTCCATTTGATCAATTGATCCAACAACCTTAAACAATACAAATCTTATGTCAGCTGTTTACTGTGCATCCATTAGACGCCACATTCACCAGTATGTTTTAGAAGCATCAGTTATCCTGTATTTAATCTACATCAAGCTTCACATTCACGATAAAGAGAAGTCTTCATTAAGATTCTAGAACCAATGTAACAACCTGATAAATGATCAAATAGTTGATGCATCATTTTACCAAAACAAGACCCTTATCCTTCAAAGACCCCTCGTGTAGCAATATGGTGAATATCAGAAAAGTGAAGTCCATAATTCTGCCATATGGGCGGCATTTAAAGCTTCAATCTTTAGCATAGATCCCCTTGCAATCTATAGCAAGTTGGCACTTCAATTTTCCTTCCATGCATAAAATCCATTTTATTCGACTGCCTTGTCAAAAAAAATTCTCCTTAAAGAGGCAAAAGAAAGTAAATTGAAGAAAAATTAGCACTATCCACAATGGCAAAAGTAAAACAACACAACAACTTAATCCCCCTGTATATGTTCACAATCAACTTCTTAGGTTGGTCTGTCCTATAGTTAGTTCTTTTTTCTTAAACTGTAGGTTCAGTTCCTTGTAACCATGATTCCACGTTCCAACCTTTAAAATCTCCCAGTGTAAGAAGTTCACATCTGACAAACGAGGACCAAAAGAAAAAGAAGAACGACGACTATCAAAATCAAACTTTAATGGTTAAATTGAGAAGAAACTCGAATGAGATTAACATAAATCAGGTGCAAAAGAAGGTAAAACAAAAAATTCAAACTTGGAGAAAAATTCAGCTCCAGAACAGTAAAATTCTAGCCACATTGCAAAATCATGATAATAAATGCAGTAAATTCGCAAATATATTGAGCTGAAATAGACTACTAGCAATGGCTTACCGAAGGAAAGACGGCTTTGGGAGCATCTTCGCCAGCATAACCAGCTTTGCAAGTGTGTGAGCCTAAGTCCACCACTATAGCTGATACCTCATCTATTTTTTTTATACATAGCAGAGAAAAACGCACATAAATTAAACAAATTTAAACTGGTACATAGTGAAGTCTGTGCTAGCGAGTGCCTGAGCCTGTAAGTGTGTGTTCTACGTGAAAGAGAAAGATAGAACGATACTACCTCCGCCGTACATGGTTGCAAGGCTAAATTGGGCGGAGTTCCGATTTGGTTGGGGAGTTTGGTCTTTGCTTTCTTTGTTTTCGGAGCTTCGTTCTATATATAGAAGACACACACACCTATGCACAGAATAAGATATAAATGGTAAACCACAATTAACATAAGAGCAATATCCAACAATTAACACACACACAGTTAACATAGTTATCAAACTTACATGTCCAATTGTCTAAACTATTCGTATTTGGGAACTGAAACTGTCACCAAAAGATCTAAAGGGGTTAATGGAGACAATGAAACAACCGTTTAGCTAGAGTGGAGTTAATTCCCAAAGCCTTGTGCATTCCTTGAGGGTGTTAAGTATCTTCACAATAACTGGGTTTTGCACAGAGATTTAAAGACATCAAATATGCTTTTAAATAATTGTGGTGAGTTGAAGATCTGTGACTTTGGATTAGCACGTCCTTTGAAACCATATACTAACTTGGTGGTTACTTTGTGGTACAGGTGAGCGTAGTTTTATGCACTATTGTATTTTTTACTTGAGATAATTAAAATCTTTTATCTGGCTCAGCGAAGCAGCCTCTATTCAATGGGAAAACAGAAGTTGATCAACTTGACAAGGTTAACATTTTGAAAACTTTCATCTGTCATTAGGGGTGAGCATTCGGTGCAAATGCGGTAAATCGGTGCGCTGAATTCGGTTTTTTCGGTTATTGCACCTATAGAAATCTAAACCGTTTTCAATTTCGAATTGGGCATTACCGAATTCATGCGGTACCCGATTTCAAATTCGAAAACGGTAATGAATTCGGTCTAACCGAATTCATCTATTATTTAAAAAAAAACCTGCAGCAAATTAAGAGAATATATAAACCAATCTTTATAGTTCAGCAACTACCAACCCCCGCAAGCCATTAGATGTTTCTCTTTTACACATTGCAGAAAATTCATATCCAGAATCCTAGGTACAACTTCTGGAGCCGTACTTTCACTAGATGTGCACCAGAGATTGAGAATCTCCACGGACAAGGAGGTAAAATTTTCATTTTAGCAAGTTTTTTCCTTTTTAATTTTTCTAACGGGTAAAAGGTGGAATTTTTCCCCAAGGCCTTAACTTTTAAAGGCTGCACAACTGGAGAGAGCTTCTTGTGTATAAACTACAAAGCTTATGTTATATAACACCTAATCTAAACTACTACAACAGTTAGAGTTTGCAATTGGAAGCTCAGATTTCGTCCCCTTATCAATTCAGGATAACAAATTTCCTAGTCGATCTTGGCCCATTTTAATGCCAGAGACACAGAGCCAAAAACAGAGGAGCACTTACCTAAGTGAGCCAGAGATGAGCAGTGATGAACCAGCGATGAACTAGTGAGATCTTGGTGCTTCGTCTTCGACACTCGGCAGAGATGAACCAGCACGGCAGGACACAGCCAACAGGAGACGTAGAGCGCGGCGGACTGGCGGAGGCCGGAGAGGCAGAGAGCAGCTTCGATTTGGGAATTGGGACTTGGGACTTGGGAGTGTTAGTGCTGTGAAAGCCGTAGGTGACGGCAGTCACGGCACTATGCAATATTGCAAATTTGCAATGGTTGTTTTCTCACTTTTCAATTTTCATCAGCTGAAGATGAAATCGGACTTTTTCCAAATGAAGTGATTTTGTAATTTTAAATTTACAAATTAGGGCTCCTAAATTATAATACATTCATTATGCTCCTCAATGATTTAAAAATTATTACTAATTTGATCCCCAAATTTATTCATAATTGAACACATTATTTATGTTCAAATCATTTTGTGATTTAATTGGCATTTATTTGATCACTTATACCTAAAATCCTTGGTATATGATTTAAGAAACACATAAAAAGTTATTAATTTAAACTAATTTAGTTAGTAGTTACAATGAATTTATAATTTACAATGATTAATCATAAGTAATATTAGTTACAAACTTACAAATTACAATGAATCAATGATTAGTGATAAGTTACATTAGTTACAAACTTATAATTTATTTCAAATCAAAATAAAACTTAATTACTGGATTTGCAACTCACATGTATTCACTTACACTGCTTAGTTATTTTGTCTATACTTAAAACTTTAAGATTAGTAAATAGATAATATGAACTTTTAACTTATTTGATCACTTATACCTACAATCCTTAGTCTATGATTTAAGGAACACATAAAAAGTGATTAATTTAAACTATAATAAACCTTAGACTGTACAATGGTTAGTAATAATTTATGAATTTATAATTTACAATGATTAATAATAAGTAATATTAGTTACAAACTTACAAATTACAATGATTAGTGATAAGTTATGTTAGTTACAAACTTTTAATTTATTTCAAATCAAAATTAAACTTATTTATTTACATATGTTATTGTGAAAGTCAATACACTAATACATTGATTTGCAATTCATGTACATTCACTTACACTGCTTAGTTGTCTTATCTATACTTAAAGCCTTAAGATTTGTGAATATGTAATGTAAATTTAGAGTACACTAATACTTGCAAGTTATATATTACGCATTCAAATATTCAATAATTCAAACATGAATGATGTATCAAATTACCAATATCTAAATTCTAATTACTAATTATGTTTATTGTTTAATATTTAGTATTATACATATATGTATTAATTATTATCTAATTCTAGCCATGTTACTCATGTATAAAATAATAAGTATTATAGTTATCTTATATTGTAATGTATTACTATGCATTATTGTAGTCATATAACAATTAATAAATACTAAAATAATATAAATATATTGTACATCATTATATATTATTAGAATTATAAGTACATGATATGATAATAATACCATATAGTAATTATTATTAATAACATTTACCTATATAATATAATAAAGTATTAGTAGTATATACTAATACTAAATAGCATTTATCTATATATTATATAATTTTATATATCAATTTGGTATTCGAATGCTGTAATGCGGTACCCGATTTCAATTACCGAATTTTGAATTCGAAATCGGTTATTACCAAATTCATAATCTCATTACCTATTTTATACCATATTAGAATTCGGTGAATTCGGTATTCACCGAATTGGAACCGAATTACCAAATACCCAATTTCAAATTACCGAATTGAATTTGAAATCCGTTATGAATTCGGTACGAACCGGATCTGCTCACCCCTATCTGTCATGTTACTGTAGATTTTTGTATGGATTTCTTCTGTCATGTTAATGAAGGCAGGGCAGCTATTGATCTAATATTAGAAGGAGAAAAGGGAACTCTACACTTGTTTGCACCACCAAAAAACAAATAGAAGTTGAAGTTCAGATGGCTCATAGTAGTTCAGTAGCAAAATGGTACTTGAATTCATTTATAATCCTAAATTTCCAGACGAGTCATAATTCCAATCAGGTCAAGCGGAGTTAAACATATGACAGGCAAAATAACCACTTGATACTTTATTCATCAAGAATTAGCACAACACATCAGAATGTATCATTTTAGGAATTCCAAAATAGGGCGTTGCGTGGATATATCAGCTTGGAAAAACCAACAATATGTTTATTCAGTAAGAATTGTGAGCCTAATTTAGACATTCTTTCATTTAGGAAAAGAAAATATATTTCAGTGATGTCATGATTCAAAAGCCCAGGTCTCATCAACAGCCTGTTAAGAAAAATCCTCCAAATGGTGCGAGATTTCACTTTTGTCATTAGATCTAGTCTTATTAGGGCTCTTATCTCACCAGACACAAGACCTTATACAGTGAAGTGCAGCATATAGTCCTATTCTCTGCACAATAAAGGAAAACTAAATGAGCAGAGTTGCAGAGAGTAACAGAATTTTCCAACAAGTATCCCTCTATAAGGTTTAGCAACTTCATTCTAGCTCCCTCAGCGGAATATTCTAGCTCGCTCTCAGGCAACAAATTCTCATTTCGAAAGAAATTCAGCATCCAGGGTATAAAAAGTTAAAATCCCCAAATTTAACTTCTACACATTTGGAAATTAGCAATTTAGTGGAAAATAAAAGAACTTTGTAAATCTGTTATGCAAGAATTGCTCTTCTTATCCTCAATAGGGGTGTGCATTCGGTGCAAAATCGGTAATTCGGTGCAATGAATTCGGTTATTCGACTTATAGAAATCTAAACCGTTTTCAATTTCAAATTGGCCATAACCGAATTCATTCCGCAACCAATTTCAAATTCGAAAACGGTAATGAATTCGGTTAGTATCTTAGAAAAGAAAAGATTAATCAAACATTTGATAGAACACCTTTCGAGTCTGCTCCATATGAACCACACAAAAGTGAAGTAAAATCTCTACCATATAAGGATGATATGCATCTCAATTGTGTCAAGGTCAAGATTTCCAGTATATTGTTCATAATGCCGACGAAATCAAGCAGTATATTTTCAAAATCCAGTGAAAATCCAACAAGATAACCTAGTAGTAGACAAAATTCTAATTCAACATAATGATTTTCCGATTGCAGAGCTCAATAACAAGTATATCGACTTAAAGCTTGCAAAAAGAATTAATATTTCGAAGCACCGGTGACATATATATACAGGCATATTAAAGAAAACGGAAAAAATTTAAGCCTTACCTCAAGTGGAGTCCTATTGATGATTTCAGAGAGGCCGATTACGTTTTCTTGCGATGGAGCTGTCGGGAGGGAGGTGCTGGGAGTAACGGTGGTGGAAGCTTAGACAAAAGTGACCACCAGGGTGGGTTCAGTGATAGCGAAGGACTTTACCCTAAGGCGCCTGTTTCTGAAAATGGATAATCTTTCATCTTCACACCTTGAACAAGTAAGGCTCTGACTCAATTTCCTGATTTATGCATTTTACGAATTTACTTTAGCCTAAACTCCATTGGAAATTTACCTAGAATTGTGTCTGCCACTAAGACATTTTAGTTCAGCCGTCCATCATGTTTTAATTAGTGTTGGGTATCAATATTTCATCTTGTTTTCAAAAACATCACTGTAGCATTTTGAATCTGAAAAACAAGTCCGTTTGGATTAGTTGTTTTTGGGGTTGTTTTTCAAAAACTATATGAAAAACTTTTACTGTAGATTTTTTTGGATTATTTTTAGAGGTATTTTTGAAACATATTTTTGAATATTTTTAGAATATTATAATTTTTATATTTTGATATAAATATACATTTATGCATTTATAATACATTTATATTTACAAATGTATAAATGTATATTATTATAAATGTATAAATTATAAATGAATATTATATAAATGTATAAATTATAAATTATAATTTTTATATTTTTATATAAATATGCATTTATGCATTTATAATACATTTATAGATATTTATAAATAAATATATTTATATATTCATATAAAAATATATAAATGTATTATATTATATATAATACATAATATAAATATATTTATAAATGTATAAGTGTATATTATTATAAATGTATAAATTATAAATGAATATTATAAGTATATATTATAAATTATAAGTATATATTATTATAAATGTATAAATTATAAATGAATATTATAAATGTATAAATTAATATATTTTAATATATATTAATATTATGTAGAAATGTATTTATATAATTAATATAAATGTATATATGTATTGATATTATGTATAAATGTAAAATTAAAATTATGTATATTAATATAAATGTATAAATGTATTATATTATATATAATACATAATATAAATGTATATTTAAATGTATAAGTGTATATTATTAAAAATGTATAAATTATAAATGAATATTATATAAATGTATAAATTAATATATTATAAATATATTAATATTATGTAGAAATGTATTAATATAATTAATATAAATGTATAATTGTATTAATATTATGTATATTAATATAAATGTATAAATGTATTATATTATATATTATACATAATATAAATGTATATATAAATATACATAAATATTTATATATTATGTATAAATTTACATTTATATAAATGTATAATAGATTATATATTATGTTATATATAATTTATATAACATATAATATTTATGTAAATATATTATGAATATATAAAAATATATTATAAATAAAATAAAATATTTATAATATGTATGTATAAATATATAATATTAGAAATGTATAATATATATAATATACATTATTATTAATATAATTTATGTATAATATACATAATTGAAATAGACATATTAATATATATTATAAAACAAAATTGAATAAATATATTTATAAATATATATATATAAATAAATGTATTTATATAAATATATAATATTTATTTCAATTGATATAATATATATAATATTATACATAATTGAAATAAATATATTTATATTAATATAATATATATAATATACATAATTGAAATATACATATTAAAATATATTAAAATATAATTGAAATATACATATTAAAATACATAATTAAAATATACAAATTGAAATATACTTATTAAAATATACAAATTAAATATACATAATTGAAATATATTTGGAGTTGTTTTTTATATATTGTTTGGATATGGTGTTTTTGAAATTGTTTTTGAAATACACATTTACTGTAGCATTTGGAATGTGAAAAACAATTTTTCAAAAACGGGTGCAAAAACACTCAATCCAAACGGACCATAGGAGTGTCTGCAGGTCGACATCCACTCATCCCTGTTTCCTTTAAAAGATCCAAAACATACTTGCGTTGGGACACAACGATGCCCTTCTTGGACCAAGCTACCTCCATCCCTAAGAAATATCGTAGTGTTCCCAAATCTTTGATTTCAAAGCTAGAAGCAAGACTTTTCTTCAGCCGTTCCATCTCAATTAAGTCATCTCCTGTGAGGATGATATCATCCACGTACACAATGAGTACTGCTATCTTCCCGTCCTTGGAGTGTTTAACAAACATGGTGTGATCACTTTGAGCTTGGATATAGCCTTGATCCTTTACCGACCTAGTAAATTTTTCAAACCAGGCCCTAGGAGATTGTTTGAGACCATATAACGATTTTTTTAGCTTGCAAACTCTAGACTGAAACTTCCCTTCAAATCCAGGGGGAGAATCCATGTACACCTCTTCCTCCAGATCACCATTTAAAAATGCATTCTTGACATCAAGTTGTTGGAGTGGCCAATCAAGGTTTACTGCTATTGAGAGAAGCACCCTAATAGTGTTTAATTTTGCCACTGGAGCAAAAGTTTCAAGATAATCGATCCCGTAGGTTTGAGTAAACCCTTTAGCCACCAATCGAGCTTTGTACCGTTCCAATGTCCCATCGAAATTATACTTGATGGTAAAGACCCATTTACACCCTACCGTCTTTTTCCCTTGTGGCAGGTTTGTTATTTCCCATGTTTGATTCTTCTCAAGAGCATACATCTCTTCTTCAATAGCCTTTCTCCACTCTGGAACTTGTAATGCTTCCTGTACATTCTTTGGAATTTCCACAGAAGAAAGTTGTGAAGTAAATGTCAAGAAGGTAGGGGATAACTTTTCATAAGAGACATAGTTAGTCATAGGGTGTTTGGTACAAGAACGCACTCCCTTTCGAAATGCAATAGGAAGATCCAGATCAGCAATCTTTGAATCAGAGGAAACTTTATTTGATGACTCAAAAACATCAAAAACTGCCCTAGGTTCGGATTCCTTGTTGTGAAGAGAAGGGGGAGCTTTATCTTTTCCTCGATGATTTTTCCTGACGTAGGTTTTCAAGGTTTTTTCAGTTACATTCCCATCTCTTTCACTAAGAGAATTCGACTCTGTTATTGGCACTAAAGACAAGAGATCCTCTTCTAATCCCTGATCAATTTTTTCACGTTTTTCAAAATTCTTTTGACGGGCAAATTGAAGAGTGTCATTTGATTTTTCAGGATTATTATCTTGAAAAGATTCTTGTTGAGGAAATTGTGCTGTAGATTCTTCTAAAAAATCAGAAAAATCAATTCTCCTATCAACAAAATTTTGATCAGAAATTTGATTTTCAATACGAAAAACATCATCATCTTCTACAGGTTCTTCTACATACCGAGTCCCCCCCTGAAGAGGATCTCCAAAGAAAGGTTTATCTTCAAAGAATGTTACATCCATGGTTACAAACATTTTTTTCGAAATGGGGTCAAAGCATTTATACCCCTTTTGCGTGGGTGCATATCCAACAAAAATGCATTTTCTTGCTCGAGGGTCTAACTTACTTCGACCTTGTTCATGATTGTGAACAAAGGCTATGCACCCAAACACCTTTAATGAGACTTCATATGCTAATCGAGACATGGGATAAATTGTTTTGAAAAAATTCAGAGGAGTTTGGAAATTCAAGGTTCTTGAGGGCATTCTGTTTATGAGATATGTAGCAGTTAAAATTGCTTCGCCCCATAGATATTTAGGAACATTTCTTGAAAAAAAGTAATGCCCTCGCCACTTCTAAAAGATGTTTATTTTTTCTTTCAGCTACCCCATTCTGTTGTGGGGTATCATTGCAGGAGCTTTGATGCACAATCCCTTTTTCAAGAAAAAAACTTCCCAAAATTTTATTGAAATATTCTTTTCCATTGTCACTCCGAACAATTTTGATTTTTTCTTGAAATTGTGTCAAAACCATGCTGTAGAATTTTTGAAACACACTTGCAACCTCTGATTTCTCTCTTAACAAATACACCCAACAAACTCTTGTGTGATCATCGATGAATGTAACAAACCATTTTTTTCCAGATGAAGTTGAAATTCTAGAGGGACCCCAAACATCAGTGTGTAATAGAAAAAACGGTTTTGAGGGTTGATAAGGATGTATAGAAAATGTAGACCGATGATGTTTAGCCAATTCGCAGATTTCACATTGAAAGGAAGATGAATCTTTATTCTTAAACAAATCTGGAAATAAGTATTTCATGTAATAAAAACTAGGATGTCCTAGTCTAAAGTGCCATAACATAATCTCTTTATTACTAGTAATAGAGACAGACCCGTAACATGTGTTTTTGATTGGTGTTGTCATATTTGATCCATCTTCAAGGAAGTAAAGTCCCCCATTTTCTCTAGCACATCCAATCATCCTCCCCGTGGTCAGTTCCTGAAACTCACAAAAAGAGGGGAAAAAATTAATCCGACACATGAGATCCCTAGTTAATTTACTTATGGACAGCAAATTGCATGATAACTTTGGAACATGAAGAACTCTATGAAGTGTTAGAGTAGGAGAGATGACAACGGAACCTATGCCAGCTATGACGGATAATGATCCGTCAGCAACCTTGACCCTTTTATTGCCTGCACATGGACTGTAGGTAGAAAATAATTGTGACAAACTAGTCATATGGTCAGTGGCCCCAGAATCAATAACCCATACAATCCGTGGACAAGATGCATTTGATGTTTTACATGAAAGAGCAACAGTAAAAGGATTACCATTTTTAGCAAAAGAACAGAAAGGAGTGAAGCTTTTTGGCTCAGTGACTGAAAATTGTGGAGACTTAAAGAGTTTGTACAGTTGGCTTAATTGTTCCTTTGTGAAGGCTGGTGTCTCAGAGTCAATTTGTTGCTTTTGAGAATCCTCATTCACAGTCTGCAACACCTTGCTATCACCTCCATTTTTCTTCTTGAAATTCGATGGTTTCCCATGTAATTTCCAGCACGTGTCCTTTGTGTGCCACGACTTTTTACAGTGTTCACACCAAGGCTTCCTTCTTTTATCTCCGTCCAAATCTGTCCCCTTAGAAACCAATGCTGAAGTCTCAACTTCATCCTCTGCCTTGGACTTTAGCATCACCTTACGCCTTGATTCTTCTCTTCTGACCTCAGAAAATACTTCACGAATGGAGGGGAGAGGCTTCCTGCCCAAAATACGACCTCGCACCTCATCAAGTTCTTGATTTAGTCCGGCCAAGAAGACATAGACTCTGTCGTTCTCCTCCCGTTTTTTGTATCGAACACTGTCTGCACGGCAGTCCCATTCATCCTCATAACAAAGATCCAATTCCTGCCATAAAGTTACCATCTGATTGTAGTAGGTTGTAACATCTCTATCTTCTTGTCTTGATTTCCACAATTTCGTCTTGAGATTGAAAATTTGAGATGAATTCTCTATATCGGAATACATATCCCGGACAGCGTCCCACACATCCTTGGCTGTGGGCAGAAATAAGTGTGGCTTTCCTATCGATAGAGTTTATCAACCAAGCGATAACTAGAGAGTTCTCTAAATGCCATCTCTTCAAATTGGGATCTTCAGCAGCTGGTTGTTGAATTTCTCCAGTAAGGTGGCCGAGTTTACCTCTGCCATCGATAGCCAGTTTTACGGATTGAGCCCATTCCAGATAATTGGAACCATTTAATTTATGAACGGTTATTTGTAGGGAAGAAGAATTTGAAGCGGAGTAATCTGTAGTTTGGATAACTACTAAAGATGAGGATGAGTCTTCTCTTGTGTGAGCAGTCGATCCAGTCATGGCTGCTCGGTAGTTCATGGCAGGGATTGGTACAGAGTCGGAGCTCTGATACCATGTAAACTTTAAAAGAAAAGAAAAATGAACAAAAAACTCTACTTTTCTTTATTTTCCCACACCCTAAATATGCTTACAAGGTAGGCATTTATAGGACAACCCTATCATAGTTCTGCCACCACTTAAGGTAATAGAACCATGATTTTAGGGATTACATAATCAACTCATATCCTATCTATTCAAACCTGATTGATCATAAGCAATAAAATCCCATAATCATGGGAGGTAATATCTCTCATAATCATGGGAGATAATTATGGAAGATAATATCTCCCATAATCATAGGAGATAATATCTTCGACAATTTCATTGTACAGCCTTGCAAAATGCTAATCTGGTCTCCAGTGAATGATCTGCTTTATTTTTATCTCTAAAAAGCTCCACAAATGTGGCCTTTATTTTAGTTTTAACAGGTGTATGAAGTGCAAGCATGCGGTGGCTGTACCTTTAACCTACGCTTATGATGTTAAATAGCAAGTCTTCTTAAAAGCTTAAACAATGGAAAAGCTTACTGGTTATATTTTTGACATTTCCAGTGTGGAATCAAGTGATTACAGATATTTACTATTTTACAAGCTCATGTATTTCATAGGCAATGCTGTTAAAGTAAATACTAAACAAGGTTGTAAACTGAAGCTAATGTAATTACTTTCTACTTTCTTTTCTCTGAAGGCTTAATATTATACTGATTTTACTGATTACTATGCTTGTGGTTCTTACTACATTGTATGGATTGTTCATTGAGTCATACAGACAGTAGATCTTGATTTTCCAAATACAACTGAGAGTTACAAACTCTATTGCCAGGTTACTGACTGACCAAAATCTACATTTATTCTGTACTTGTACCCTTTTTTCTTCTGCTACTAATTGTGACTTTCTTTTAACAGAGAGTAATTGCTAGTGATATCAAAGAATGTGTATGTCGAGCTCCTGATACTCCATATGATGGTTAGTACTGCTTTGGTGCATTGTTTGAACTTCATTTGATCTTGCATTTATTGACTCATTATTGGGAATATATATAACCTAGGATAGAAGAGTATAGAAAGTGTACATACTATTTTTCAGGGGAGAGCCTGGACACAGTAAGAGCCAAGTCTGAGCACTTAGAAAGTCTACATGAACAAGGGCAGCTACCAATAATATCACTTGTGAAAATTTGGCAGGGATAGAGCAAACTTAAACATTCCTGTATTACAAGTCGTCATGATCCAACAAAAAGCCTAATGCTTCTCTTTAGCACATGCCATAATCTTTTGCTTTATTATTTAATCCGGCAGACCCACTGCCGACTTCCTTCCTATCTTTGTTCAGGAATCTTGCTAATGCATTATAATTAGTTGATCATGTAAGATGTGCTCCTATTTATAGTGGTTTCATCATGTTAATTGTAGTGCAATAACAAAAACACTTACAAATAATCTTGGTCTTTTATTCTTTTCAGATAGTTCATACTCGAACATACCAATGACATCTTATGAGCTTCCTGATGGACAGTAAGTTTTGTAATTAAAGCCTTGTTTCTATCTTGAAAGTTTTTTACAGGATACAGACATTTTTAGAATCTGTAAGTGACACATCTTAATGAGTTGTTCTTGTTCCATTAACTTTTTCATGATTTACCTGGGGTGATATATAACAAGGCCATTGATAATCTAGGTCTTACCGCATCTCATAGCTTTCTCTGTACTTCTATTTTCTTACTGGCACTTCCTTTTCATCTAAGTTCATTGTTTATTAATCCAGGACAATAGAAATTGGAGCCGACAGATTCAAGGCACCTGATATTCTTTTCAACCCATCCTTGGCTCAGGTGGTTTTGAAACTTTTTCCTATGCCGCTTTTCCATTTATAATCATGAGTGCAAATTTGACTCTTCAGGTTTACATAATCTGCAAGCCTTTTGGAGTATTTTTTTTTTTACGTGCTATTATTTTGAGCTTAGTATTAAGAGATTTTTGTGCTTTTGCTCAAGGGGGAAGTATAGCGTACATGTATCCCAGATTGAAAGAAAAAAATGTATTTTTCTTTGCATTATGCTTCACCTCTCGACTCTCCCTTCTCCCCTATGATTTTCATCATGTTTGTCTTTCACTGACTTGACAAATAGTTTAAGTATCTACATCACATAAAATTAGTAGAGTATCCTGAACTTATATATATTGCACAGCACGAGCTTACTAAGATAATCTAATCCTTGAATGATATGCATGTTAAAAATTATAAATTTGTTTGACCAATTCTCCGCCCTAAGAGTTGAAGCTTATAGTTAGATTTGTAATTTTATATTTTTCAGCCTTAAAAGTTCTTCCAATTGGATTTAGTTATTTTCATGTTCTCAGAACATGTGGAGCTTGTCGTAACGTATGCAGGTTAAACTTTTACCTTTCTTCTCTGCTTTGAAATTTAAGCGTCATTAGAATATTCTTAAGTATGCAGATCTCGTAAACCATGCACGGTTGGAGAATCATAGCTCAAATTGTTTGGCTCAACATGGATATCCTTTTCTTGGCTAGGCTTTTAGGACTTTATTAATTGCCATTGGAAAATGAAGATGGTCTGAAAATGCACATCTAGCAAAGAATTAAGTAAGGGCTTGTGGCAGTTTCCTGCTCTGGCCTTTAGGAGGTCTTTCTCATCATTTGTTGGGACATTCATTGTCCAATAAATCTTGCTTATAAAGACAAGAGGCGATGAGGTTTGCTGCTATATTAGACTTGTTTAGCACTGGCCGGAATTGCCTAAACATATGCCTCATTGCATGGGCTACTTTTAGAGACCTTTATACTGATGAGTTTAGATTAACTAATCTACTGTCTTGGTTCAAATTATCAAATAACTAGAGAAACAAATGATGGATTTTGACAAATGATGCTGATGAGTTTTTTTGACATATGATGCATTTTGAATTCTCTTGATTGCTTTTGGTTTGATTTGAAATTCCATTTACTGACATGATCTAATCTGTCAGACTATTCCTGGTATGGAGAATTTTGCCGAGACTGCTTCTTCTGTTCGTGGCCTGCCACAAATGGTAATTCCTGTCATTTTGCACTTTTATCCATGAGCTGGGGATCTAGCTACCATTATTCTCTTTTTACTTTTACAATATATCCTTCTAAAATTCTTCAGGTCTTGGAGAGCATAAATAAGTGTGATGTGGATATTAGGAGAGAACTCTTCAGCAGTATACTGGTAAATTTTCAACCCTTCAATGTGAATAAGTACCTTAATTACACCAAAATGTATAAGGCTGTTATCTAGACTTTTTTTTTTCTGTCGACAGTAAATTATTTTTTCCCCTGTTGATTAGCTAAAATCTCTGCAATTTTAGTGAGGTAAACCTTGTATGTAGTGCTTCATGTTGCAGCTGTTCCCCTTTTTCCTTGGATTTCCAGCTTCCCATATATTCTCTTCATAGTATTTATGCATAAATTGGCTGTGTCCCAATAAATTTGCCCCTCTCCACAAACTCAGACATCTCACTTAATTTCTACTTTTTCACTCTGATGATATTCCTATAGTAGCAGGATATTATTTTTTGTCCTTTTTCCAGTGCAGATGCACATCAAGGATTCCTGCTGTTATATTTAGCTTTTGCTAACTTCTTTTTAAGCTTGTTTAGCTCAATGACTCTTAAAGATGATGCCTTCCACTCAAGTTTCTGTTCTGTCCCCCAGATCATCGTATTTGCATAGTTTCCTTTTGTGTTGTCTTTAGGAAACATATCTTGTACTTAGAAGAGTGGATCATATAGTATCTGATTTGATTTCAACCTTACACAGCTTGCTGGTGGCACTGCATCCATGCAACAGTTAAAGGAACGTCTGGAGAAAGATTTGCTAGAGGTAGGTTTTTTTCAGTCAGATTTCTGTATTTAAAAGAAAAAGAAGTCCTTGTTCTGGTACTCTCCCTAAAAGAGGAGAGGGAAAATAAAAAGGAAACTCAGAAGCCCAAAGTTGTGTGATGAAGGAAAAGATGAAAGAAAGGGAAGGAAGAAAGATCAGACATGCGGCTATTTGGTTATTTCTGATATCAAATGCTTAATGTTGAGAGAATACACAGCTTATTGCAACGTGAAAATTCAAGTTTGTCCAGTGGTTTTAGTTAATGCTTGAGATTTTTCTTATGTCTGGGTCTACCGTTTGCAGGAATCTCCTCAAGCAGCTAGAGTGAAAGTTTTGGCAAGTGGAAATGCAACGGAAAGGAGATTCAGGTAGACTAACTTGCTTGATGGGAAAAAAATTAAAAAAAATGAAAAAAGGAAATCAATGTGTTCTATCTTCTGCTTGTGTTGATGGGTGGATGTAGATTGCTGTTGTCCTTTCCTTCCCATGTTATTTTCATTTCTTCAAGCACCAAATTTTCTGGTTGAACATTGTGAATTCTTACATAAATCGGCATCTCTTTGGGAGGTGGCTCAATAGAAAAGCCATTAGGTTACAGCATTGATGTTACGTGTCACTTAGGAATTCGCCATATGGAGAGGGTAAATCATGGTGGTAACTGGCAGATATGCTTTTGTTTCATTCCTGCATTCCTTGCCTCAGTGCTTCCTCCGAAGTTGCATGTTTGGACCAAATTGCTTCTGCTTTATGATTGAAGAGGATATTTCTTTGCATTCATGTTAGCATACCAAGCGTTGACTAACTTGTCGCATTCAGTGTTTGGATAGGTGGGAGTATATTGGCGTCACTTGGTTCCTTTCAGCAAATGTGGTTTTCAAAATCTGAGTAAGCTTTTGCATCCACTCTACCTCTCAATACTCAAACTTTTCTCCTTTTTTCTCCCCATATTAAGTCTTTTGTCTCTTGATTAACAGGTTCGAGGAACATGGAGCTTCTTATGTTCAAAGAAAATGCCCGTAAGGAACTTTACTGGTGCGGTCAATTATCACATTAGATAGACAGAAATTCATGGAGCTGACTTCACTTCGATTAGTTTGCTGACGGTATGGGTTGTTCGGTTTTAATATCCTGCTCTATAGGAGTCCAAACAACAATGTACTATATATGTATTGTACCTATCGTTGCTAATGTTGTACAATTACGTTACGTACTGGGGATTGTAATATACTCCGTACTAGGCTCGTGTAGCAACATTATTGACTTGCTATCTAAGTCACCGTGAAGAATTTTACGGTCGCTGACATTTTAAAACTTGGGTGATTTGTTGCTGTCTTCCAGGAGTACTTAGTGAAAGAGGGATTAAATTTCTGCGTATTAAATTTAATAAAAGTCTGAAATGATTTGGTGCAAGTGCAGCCTTGGAAAAAAGCTAAAGCCTATTTCTCCCAACAACTAAAAATGTACTAATGGTCATGCTCTGGTTCCAACGTCTAAGAAACTGCCATTTTATTTCCAATGCAAGCCAATGTTCTTAAGGGTATGTTTGGTTCCCTATGGAATTAGGATTTAGAATTGGAATTGGGGTCCTAATTCCAATTCCATTGTTTGGATTCTACTTCCCTCACATAATTAGAATTGAATCTGAATTCTATAGGAGTCCAATTCTATGAATTGAATTCTTTACTCGATCAAAAGAATTCTAATTCCAATTCCACAACTAAATGGGTTCACACGCGGATCTAGTATGGGTCAAAAATTAAAATCGGGTCAAAGGATATTAGCACCCCTTTCTACCTATCTAACTCACCATTTTCCTCAGCCGCTAGTGCTCTGCTCTCCACCATCACTTCCACCTGCAACCCTAATATCTTACCTTTCCCACCACCGTCTTCCCCCCTGCCTTCCATTTCTCTGGCCACTTCCTCCATCCTTCGCCACTCTCACCACTCGTCCACCCCAAATTTCAGACACATTTAGGGCTTGTGAGACACCCAGGAAGGATAATGCGAACGCAAAGTTGACCTCCAACAGCAGAGGAACACCTTTTGGTCTCTGAGATTTTGCCGCTACTATTGCCCCAAATCGAAATGGCCTGTGCGGAACTTTGAGCCTAAAGATGTACTAACACATGGCAACCTCGAATAGAGTACCAGTGGTTCGAGCTAAACACCCATCATATTAAGGAAATAACAAGCCAAGTTGGTAAGAGTTGTTTCTTAATTTTTCCAGCATCAAAATAATCTACTATCAGAATAATCTTTTAATCTTTCCAGCATCTTTCTAGCACATAATTATTTTTTGCTTAAAAAAAAAAGAAAATTATGATTAGCCAAGAAGGGAAGGGAAGGGAAGAGAGGGGGGGTTTGGTTTGGTTGATAATGAAACCAATTCTATAACCTGTTGCCCGCAGAAAGCTATTTGGGACGCCATCTTGAACAACAGGGCAGTTCAGGATCTCTGGGGCTCAATCTCTGCAGGTCATATGCAACAAATTTATTTGACAAAATTTTCAAAATATATACGTTTATTCCCCTGCCTCCTCTGTATGATTAATCATACAGAGTCATTTACCTCAGCAACAATTCATCCTACTAGGAGTCTTTTAGATAATTTGAAGAATTCTAGGGTGAAGTTTTATAATTCATATCTGTTCATTGCTTAAAATAAAAGCTTTCTAAACCTTGTTTGAACTTCCTGTATTGCCTGACAAAGGCCAGAGACATGTTTAGCTAAAGCTTGCCTGCACTTGTGCTTTACAATGGTTGCTTGTCTTCAATTTATAGAGCACTTTATCTTGTTGTCTTGTTGTTTCTTTTCTTAAAGGAAAAATTTGCTGTCGGGTCAGGGCCTGAAAAATTTTTATGTCTCGTCTCAAGGCTGCTAACTTCTCATCAATGGACATGGAATGTGATGAATGTGTGTTTTGGACTATTTAATGCTGTCATAAATTCTCACACACACTCTCTCTTAATGTACATTTAAATGTGTTTGATTGTTCCTAATATGTTACAGGAAGGCTTGTTTAACCTTGTCCTGCATTAAAGTGAGGTCGGTGCATTCTTCTTGATAGCAAAGTTGCGGGCTGACATGAAGTTGGACATGCTTAAAGGCTGAAGATCGTCACTCCAGTCTTCCTTGTATGTGTGGTATTTATAAAGGTATTTATTTTCAAGTGCTTAGAATGCTGTGAATAGGTTTTTTGATGTGAAAATTATAGCTCTATCTCTGGCTTTCATATTTCAACTATTGAGCCTGGTAATAATGGTTCAATTTTGACACTAACTAGAACGGTTGTCCTGCAGTTCTTTGGTGTATGTTTCTCTATATAATCAATTGTTAAGCATATTTTAAAGCTTATGGTTATCACAGTATTCTTAATGTGGTGTAACATGAATGCGTTATTGGTAGGAAGTGCAATTAATCTCCCAATCTGGCCTTACTCTGACATATTTGTAGCAAAATAGGCAGGAATAATACCAAAGTTTCTGGCTTTTTTTAAGAAGCTTTGGTGTGCTTGTTATCCAGTTGGGCCTTCCCTGCAATTCATTGCTAGTTAGGAAATTGTAAATAGCTATCTTTATCTCACACACACACACATATAGAGGAGTTTCAAGGGGAAGATAATTAATCTTTTGTTTTGTAACGCGCAGAATTGAGTGTAATAGTTTCCCAAGCTTATTTTCCAAGGCAAAGTGGGCAGTACCAAATCGAAACACTAACCTGATCATAGCAATGAATCACAGAAGCTAATAATTATGTTTACCAACAACTTGCACAAACTAATGAATTACAAAATTGTAATACTAAAGCTAATTCCTAAGCGATCTCTAAAGTATTAAAGGTGTATAAGCCAATATATTTGTTTCTGTCAATAGTTGTATTCACAAGCTGTAAATGTAATATTTCACGAAAGGCAAAAATATTATTGCAGATTATTATGTCAGAGGTTTATTTAGCTATCATTTTAGCTTCAATTGACTATGTAGAATTTAACACAGACTCACTTTTTAAAATTTGGTCTTTTGACTTACCTTTTCTTATTGTTGTCGTGATTTTGAATTGCAGAATTTGGATATTGACATCGATAAGGAAGGAGACGAGCAAAAAACAAAAAAGAGAAAAGTGGTAGTTGCAAATTATATGGTAACAGTAGCCACATTAGTAGTTTGGTGGCATGAGAAACATATAGTAAAGGAGCCTTATTTGGACTTTAAAGTAGCACATGAAATATATCTAAGGCGTCTTTACTATGGAAACAATAGAGTTTGTGTAGAGCAATTTCGACTCAATAAACATTATTTTACTATTTTATGTACAAATTTAAGAGAGCATTGTGGGTTGAGGGATACTAGAAATATTACTGTTGAAGAAGCAGTTGCAATGTTTCTCTATGTTCTTGCTCATAACTTTAAGAATCGCACTGTCAATTTTAATTTCATAAGATCAGGTGAGACAGTTAGAAGATACTTTAATATAGTTCTACGTGCTATCATAAAATTGGGGAAACAATATCTTATCCAGCCTGAAACGGAAATGGAAGGTTACGAGCATGAAAAGTGGGAATGGAAGCAATTTTTTATTTAATATAATTTAATTAAAAAAAACAAGAATTTTTTTTTTTTTTTTGCAGAAAAGGAACTTATTTGTTTTTTTTTTCTTTAAAGCTTTAGTAACAATTAGTTAAATGCAAGAAAAAATAAATTATTAAAGGCACTAATTGGCTTTTTCCTTAAAGCTTTAGTAACAATTAGCTAAATGTTAAAAAATTATTATATAGTAAAAAAAAAGAAATTTTTTATGTAAGGAAATGTTAGTTGGAAACAATTCTAATTTTTAATGAATTCTTCTCCCATCCAAACAAAGAATTTGGAATTCTAAATGAATTCTGTATCAATTCTATGCATTTCCCAAACAAAAGAATTTCAATGTTTTGGAATTCCAATTCATGGAATTCTAATTCTATAGAATTCCAATTCCAATTCAATTCCAATTCTGTTGAACCAAACGCACCCTAAAAGTTAAAGCTCCTTCCGTCTTCTTCTGCTTTAAATTTGGTTTTGAGCATTCTTGGCTCTGGTCGAAGACAAACAAGAACACGTGGCTCTTTCTTAGATTGGCAAGTGTGGTAAAGAGGAACAGAAAAATGCAACATATATATATATATATCTATATATATAAGGCAAGGACATGGTTGGATAATAAAAGGAAAAAAAAACTAACTTTTTTTTTTGTTTTTTGGATTATATTAATGTATGGATAATCCCTTTCTTGGCTATGGCCGAAGCTGGACAAATAAGAACACGTGGCTCTTCCTTTAGATAGGTAAGTGTTGTAAGAGAAACATAAAAAAAAGCAACATCTTCCCAAAAAAATATATACACACGCACACAAGGACATGGCTTTGATAATAATATGTTAGGTTAATATTTTTTTGGAGAAAAATATAAAAAGAATTAACTCTTTTTCATTTTTTTCAGATTCTATTGTTGATATGAACAATCACTTTTTTTACTATGGCGAAGCAGGACATATAAGAATGCGCGACTCTTCCTTAGATAGACAAGTATTGCAAGAGAAATCTTCCCCAAAATATGCATATATATATATATATATATATATATATGATGACTTGACAATAATCTCTTAGGTTAATATTTTTTCTGGAGAAAAAATAAAATGGATTAACTCTTTTTGGGTTTTTCTTTTTTGGATTATATTGTTCATACGGATAATGACTTTCTTGCCTGCGTATAAGGTTTTCCCTTCGTTTCAATTTACTTCGCAGCAATGCTCTGAACATGTCAGCCAACTGCCCTGCCATACTGCATTATTTGCCGATTGCCAATGATAGTCCATCCTTCAGGCAACTTGAGATCTCACTAAACTCAGTACTTATTGGTCTCCGCAAACCCGACGTAATTTTTTTCAGGAATAAATTCAGAAACTTCCCATGAGTTTGTGATAATTTCACTTAGCACCTTTAAACTTTAAAAATCACTTGCCTTCACTTGCATAACACTCAATTGTAGATAGAGAATATAATTTCATTTCAGTGTTTTGCCCTTCTCTTGTGAACCATTTTGTTGACATAACAAAACTAGTTAATCTCTTAACTTTTGAACACTTGGCCAATGTGATTTTTTAATTAGGAATTGCAAAGTGTTAACAAGGTTGAAAGACCTATTAATAATTTTTGCGTCATTAGTCTGCACAAAAAATCTACTAAAAATTTGAAAATCTAAGTAATTTGGAAAATTCACAAAAGTTGCCTAAGAATTGTACAATGAAAATAATAGCATTTTTCACCTTCAAAACACCTCAAATATGTTTTTAAATTTATAGTTAAGAATTTATCTTATTCGAGTTTTCAAGCCATTGATCTGGTCAAAGAATTATAAAATTCAAAAAAAATTGTACACAATTCTTAAATCCTTAATTTCATATAATTTGCGATCTTTGAGAAAACCTCAAATGCATTTGCGAACATAAATATTTTGCCTTTTTTATGATTTACAAGCCATCACTCTAGACAAGGAATTTAGAAATTTTGTTAAAAAATTTTAAATTTTGAAAAGCTCCTCAAATTAACCAAAAGCATTTTATAATAAAGGAACAATCTTTTTTGACTTGAAAACACTTTGAATATATTATTAAAATAAATTTTTGGTACATTAAAATATCTAAGATTATACTGTATCAATCAAAATTTACACATTTGTACCGTTTGTTTTATTTTTAGCTTTTTATTACATGCTTTCAATTTTGAAAGAAAAAAAAAAGTAAGACAACAAAGGGCACATTTGGAATGAAAATAACTCCGCTATCCAAAATTTGAGTTTTTAAATATTATGTTTTGTAAAAGGTTGTCAATGTTACAAAAAGTTAAAAATAGGGAAGACAAATGATTTTTTTTTTTTAAATTAAAGGGTGCTAAGTGAAAATTTTAGAAACATCAAGGGAGGTTTGTGCAATTATCCCTTTTCTAATGCATAAAAAACACAACGAAGATAAGGTAGCACTTTGATTCTCATCCGATGCCATTCAAAGGGGATGATCTGTCAAAACACAAATTAGAAAACTTATGAACTTGATTGTCTTTTTCTTCAGAGTTTGATTGCACATGAATTTCCAAGTAAACTTGGAACATTGATCTATTAGGTACCATAACTCATCATCGAATTAATTATCCATTTGGTATGTGAGGTCTCAAGTCTTCAGCTGCAATTGTGCAATTGTGCATCACTAATCAAACAAATTGGCATTAGTACTCGCAGTTCATGGGGTGCCCTGAGGAGAGTTCTTACAGCACAAAAGACTCAACAACATTAACTGCAGCACAGCAAATCACTTCCCAAACTACCAATCTTGCAGCCTCTATACAGGTGGATCTATCTACCTCAAATAATATATAATGAAACAAGCGGATAAATTAAAGATAGACAGAGGCAAGAGAGATCACTTGCACCAACCATCTTTGCACTCAACCTGCAAGAAAAAAGATAAAAGCATCAAGTAGAAAGATTGTGAATAGCTCAAAAAGAAAGAATGTGAATAAAACAACAGTTTCGACTCTGGAGTTTCTCTGCAATACAAATAAAAAAACCAGGCAAACAAAGAGAAGGGCTTGACAAGAAATCACGAAAGAACAAGAAGACAAGCTTTGCACAATGCTTCATTAACAAATCACAGTTAGATCTCGGATCTGTCACTGTTCGTACTAGCCACACTTTAAAATCAACAAGGTTATTTCCTAATCAACCATCCAAACTCGAAAGCTAAAATACCTTCGCCCCAGATCGCCTTGACATCTTCCTAATTGCCAATAGCAAAGGAGCAGTAGTAACTAATTTGAGTGGGAAGGATTATGAATATTGGAACTACTGCTTTGTTTTGATTTGAGGTTTTGAGGTGGAAATGGGAAGTGGAGCTGCTGCCTTTCTGGCACACCTCCATTTAATAGCTGTGAGCAGCAGTTAGTTACGCTAGTGTACTTTCCATTAACTTCAGTCAAAGGTGGTTTTCTCTGGTTATGATGATTGCTTCTACTTATGGGCAAATTGCAGTTTCGGTCCCCTCACCTATCAATTCTGTAAATTTATTCGCTCACACATTTTGAAGGAATAGAGAAATACAAATGATAAAGGGATACAAACACAAGAGACTCGTATGTTAGATGTGGCTAACTGTTTTGTTGAATGGACTATACGATTGCAGACCAATTGCTCGGTGCATCCATGGTGAAGATGTGTTTAAGTTGATTTTTTTTGTCAATCGACAATATCTACAATATTTTTATTCTAATTTATATTATAAGAGAGTTTAAGTGTTTAACTGAATCAATAGAAATTAGAAGTAAAGCAACCTATTTTCAAACTAAAAGGGTACATTACTACTCACTCTCTACCTCCAGATTTTACTGCAAATGTAAAAAATTAAACGTCGACAGTTTTTAATGAGTACCAAATTTTGTCATGTTTTTACACGGTAGTGTTTTAATATCTGCATTTGTTAAATTAATGCATATATGAGATGGTATTACGGTATTGTCAAAATGGGTATCTGCTTTGGATCCCCCTCCCCCCTAAAATAATTAGCGACCATATTAGCTTGAGCGACATCCTTTCTTTTCATATGATAAGCTGCAAGATTAGCTTGAGTAATAGCAAGGGGACCAAAATAAGACCAGCTAAATGTGAAAATTACAGAATTGGGGTTTTTCCCTTTATGTGTCATGATCCCTTCTGTCTTATCGGCCCTAATGAACACAGAAGTCAAGAATTCCCACTTAGCAGCCTAGGTGACAGAAGGAGGGAGTGAAGTGGATCAGCCTCATACCTGAATTCAAAACAAGTGAGAGACAATTATTTACCAAATTTTAGGCTAGCAGCATAATTTTTTCCTTAAAATACAATGACATGGTTAAATTAACTTTAGAATAGAAATGTGTGCAATCCTAAATTTGGAAAAATGGTTACCCCTAACAATTGTTCTTGCCTTGTACCATGAGCGTAAATGAAGATATTAGGTGGTAAATGCAAATTTCTCTTCTTGCATGTGGTGGTAGGGGCAGAAAAAGAGAAGGATTGCAAGAATGCATGAGACCTTGATTCTAAGGCCTACCAGTGCATGTATTGGTAGGTCGTGTCATGGTTACAAGCATAGTTTGCCGTGCTATTCTCACAAGGATCCACAACTTGAAAAAGCCACAAAGGGGATTAAAAGGTTGATTTTTCCTAGGATGACAATTGATACATTCCCAAACAACAAAAGACATTCTTAATTTCCTTTTAAAGCTAAAATCATTAACTACTAACAAGTGGGCAGTGTCTCTTTGTGCTTTTCTTCTTCTTTTTTTTTAATAAAAAAAAGGTTTGAATAAGTTTGGTTTGATTATCACCACAAATCAGGCATGTACTAGATCATAGATCGCTTATAGGGGTGCTTATAAATTATTCATCAACATAGTTTTCGCATCGATAGCAGAATTCAAATATCGACAGTAAGATTCAAAAATTTTAAGGCTTAACATTTACTCAAGTCAGGCCTCGGGTTTGGACAAGTTAAGTATAACCAGTGGATTTTACTTCGCTTTTTCTGTCTAAAAGAAAAGAAGAGAGAGGCTAGGATGTTTGACCGAAGTAGTGGAACTACTAACATATTCGATCAGCAAGTTCAAAGCATAGATAAGACCACACGGACTACAAAATCTTGTAAATTTGGCTAGTCATGGTTAACGGCTTTTAATTTGACTGTTCATGATGATGACTATTGGAATTGTAACTTTGAGGGGAAAAAAAAAAGAGCTGGAGGATTGACGAAGAATAGAAGCATGGATAAGGAAAAAAAAATGGAAGAAGAAGAAGAAGAAACCATCTTTGATAAACCGCCTAAAACATGACTAAATTTCTTTGGCCTGCTCATGATTGAATCACAGCTCGGCGGTGGGTCATTAATCGTAGAAGTTGATGGGAGGAAGGAGAACATTGTAGAATTGGTTTTAGTTTTCAAAGTTTACTGTTTTCTTTGGGTAAATTACAGAATAGCTTCTAAAGTTTGGTACAATTAAGTATGGCCTGAGGTTTGATAATAGGAATGAATATTAACTAAATCATTTCTTTTCTTTGAATAATTCCAAGTCTTTACAAAAGGTGCAAAGTTTAATCGAAAACAATAATGTAAAGATAAGTCCAAATTTATAACAATGACCCAATTTTAACTAGACATCCCTAAGAATTTATTTTACAAGAATCAGGTTTGACTAAATGAACCAATGACGCTTTTAAGAGCCTAATCAAATTGTAAACCCAATAAACAAGACTCTTTAATGGATGGACTTAACTCAGGGCTAAACAGAAAGAAAATTTTCTATAAAGGAAAACCTTATAAATCAGAAAATTTTCGAGAAGGGGCAAACATTCTTTTTTTTTCAGGAAGCTATTCAAGTATATTTTATAGAAAGTCGAAACATATTTTATAGGGTTACTTAAGAAAGAAATAAGTGCTTTTGAGAGTAAGACATGAGAACTAATTAAGGTATATATGTTATTGACTATAGGTTTGAAACAAGTTTAAGGGCGCATTAAGAATCTCTTCAAGAGAGGAGTTTGAGGTATGTGGTACTTACCCTTCTGAGATTTCAAATGTGCAAAATGAATTTTTTTTTGTTTTTAATACTATTTTGTTGCGTGGACAAGGAATGTATTTGATTAAATGCTTTGTTTGAATATTTATGAAAGTTATATTTTCCTATACAAAAATGGACCATGTGACTTATTTGAAATATTTTGATACATTATTGTATACCAAACGAGCTAAATCTTTTATGAAATCAAAGATCTATATATGTGACATATGAAATGAATTTTTGACAAGTAAAACTCAAAATGGTCATGGAATAGACAGTAGGGGCTATAGTCCTGTCTAATCGTCATGGTAGTCTGGTATAAAGTTCGGCCGATTGACAAGATCATGGTAACCTGGTATAGAGTCCGGCCGATTGACAAAGTCATGGTAGCCTGATATAAAGTCCGACCGATTGACAAGGTCATGGTAGTCTGGTATAAAATCCGACCCATTGACCAATGTATGAAATGAGACCAATCAGTAGTCATGAAACCTATTGATCGCCCACCTAGAAGGGGTTTAATCTCTAGGTTGAGTGCTTAGTAGCCGATCATTACATATACTTGTTATGAGCTAATATGAAATGAGTTATGAGATGATATGAAATGATTTACAAACTGATATGAAGAGACTTATGAATTGTTACGAAATGTTTTATGATTTTATGATTTTTCATGTATAGTTATTAATAAGATGCTTTTAAATTACTTGTCACTCGTTACTCCTGATTGTTTTACAAACAACGTTGCTTTCATGTTTACGGATGTGAACGATGTGCCAATGATTTTGATTTATATCTATATATATGTATCTATAAAGTTATGAGTGCATGGTCCAACAGAGGAGTGGATATTACCTACTGAGCGAGTGTCGCTCTACCCACTTTTTACCATCCTTGCAGATTTTGAAGAATATGAGTTGGTTTACGTAGAAGACCCTGAGGACGACTTTTATTAGCTTTAAATGAATAGAAGTTGGCAGGCTAGCTACTTCTAGTTGTTAGTTTATTTACATCCGTTTCTGTTGTTTCGATTTGAGGATAATTGTACGAACTTATTGGATATTCGTAGATTACCTTTTTAGACATTTGTACCGCACTTTACCTAGTTATATTATTTAGTACTTTTAAAGTTTAGTATAGTATGATGTTGCCTTATATTCTTGAACGATACTTGAGGATACAGCGGATGCCACGTGACGGGCGTGTGCGGGCTCGGGGCGTGATATTTTTAGTGGTATCAGAGTTTAGGTTTTATGATCTGGAAGTGTGAGAAATGATGTTTGGATATTAATGATTTTGAAAATTGAAAGGAAATGGAAAACCAGATCAAAAGAAATAAGAGATTGCTTTGACTTTTTAGCAATACCAGAGCTCAGGTCATATGATCTAAAAGTATGTGAAATAGTGTTGGAGATATTAGGGATTTTAAGTATTGAAATGAGATAAAAAAAAATACAGGATTAAAGGAAATAAAATATTTTCATGATTTTTAATATTATCAGAGTTTTGATTATGAGCATTGGGTACGATTTACTCTGTAGAGGAAATACACATTAGGAAATGATCAATTGTGACTGAATAAATCGGCTTGAAAAAGTTGCATGTGTGATTTAAGTTGGAAATGGTACTATAGGTGTTCATGATATCCTTTTATTGGATATGGTTTTGGTGGTACATTCTAAATTTAAGCTGTCGGATGTGTAGGAAATATTATGTATATCTGAAGTATTGTCTGCAGGAAATTGAAAGTATCAAGGGATTAAAGTACGTATACAATACATGTTGGATCTTGGAATTTTGTTGACTTATTTTGAGGGTAGCAACTCCAATCCAGTATCATTAATTGCTGGTGATTTGCCAATAATAGAGAACAATTCATGCCCAAATAAAGGTGATTTAAACGTGGCTTAAATCCAAGCTGTGAATTTTGAAAAGAAAATTTTCTTTTAAATATTTATACGAATAGTTGAGGTTGAGCTAATTGAGCATGACCATATCTAGGTCACAAACCAGACTCCACAATGGCAATTGTAGAGGCCCTTTACTCCCTCATAAAAGATTATATGTATTTGAATCTTACTGTCGATATTTGAATTCTGCTATCGATGCGAAAACTATGTTGATGAATAATTTATAAGCACCCCTATAAGCGATCTATGATCTAGTACATGCCTGATTTGTGGTGATAATCAAACCAAACTTATTCAAACCTTTTTTTTATTAAAAAAAAAGAAGAAGAAAAGCACAAAGAGACACGGCCCACTTGTTAGTAGTTAATGATTTTAGCTTTAAAAGGAAATTAAGAATGTCTTTTGTTGTTTGGGAATGTATCAATTGTCATCCTAGGAAAAATCAACCTTTTAATCCCCTTTGTGGCTTTTTCAAGTTGTGGATCCTTGTGAGAATAGCACGGCAAACTATGCTTGTAACCATGACACGACCTACCAATACATGCACTGGTAGGCCTTAGAATCAAGGTCTCATGCATTCTTGCAATCCTTCTCTTTTTCTGCCCCTACCACCACATGCAAGAAGAGAAATTTGCATTTACCACCTAATATCTTCATTTACGCTCATGGTACAAGGCAAGAACAATTGTTAGGGGTAACCATTTTTCCAAATTTAGGATTGCACACATTTCTATTCTAAAGTTAATTTAACCATGTCATTGTATTTTAAGGAAAAAATTATGCTGCTAGCCTAAAATTTGGTAAATAATTGTCTCTCACTTGTTTTGAATTCAGGTATGAGGCTGATCCACTTCACTCCCTCCTTCTGTCACCTAGGCTGCTAAGTGGGAATTCTTGACTTCTGTGTTCATTAGGGCCGATAAGACAGAAGGGATCATGACACATAAAGGGAAAAACCCCAATTCTGTAATTTTCACATTTAGCTGGTCTTATTTTGGTCCCCTTGCTATTACTCAAGCTAATCTTGCAGCTTATCATATGAAAAGAAAGGATGTCGCTCAAGCTAATATGGTCGCTAATTATTTTAGGGGGGAGGGGGATCCAAAGCAGATACCCATTTTGACAATACCGTAATACCATCTCATATATGCATTAATTTAACAAATGCAGATATTAAAACACTACCGTGTAAAAACATGACAAAATTTGGTACTCATTAAAAACTGTCGACGTTTAATTTTTTACATTTGCAGTAAAATCTGGAGGTAGAGAGTGAGTAGTAATGTACCCTTTTTGTTTGAAAATAGGTTGCTTTACTTCTAATTTCTATTGATTCAGTTAGACACTAAAACTCTCTTGTAATATAAATTAAAATAAAAATATTGTAGATGTTGTGGGTTGACAAAAAAAATCAACTTACACACATCTTCTCCATGGATGCACCGAGCAATTGGTCAGCAATTGTACAGTCCATTCAACAAAACAGTTAACCACACCTAACATACGAGTCTCTGGTGTTTTTAATATTTATTATTTGTATCCACATTTCTTCTATTAATATCTGTACCGGCAATTGTAGGGCGCACGATCCTTTTGTCATCCCCAATAACTTGAAAAGGTCAAACACAACACACACAACTGTAAGTTTTCTACAGCATGCACAGAATTTAAAATACAATGATAAAATCAACTTCATCTATGTCATTCCAAGATTGAAAGCATAATTCCATGCACTGAGTATTCCCTTGTCAACATAAAGCCAAACATGCTCGAACATTAAGCAAATTGAAAACAAATAACCAAAAGCCACGTTCGAGTTGTTTTTGTTAGAGCAAGTTCATGAAATTAATCAGCTGGAAGTTTTTAGCAAGGATATCAACAAGTTGTTGAGTAATAGGAATATCAGAGACCTGAAGATAGTCTAGAGCAATTTTTGCATATACAAAGTGATAATGCAGTGCAATATGCATTGTTCGTGAGTGGAACACAGGATTTTGTGATATATAAGTTCTTGAAGAGTTTGAATAACTAATCATCAGATAACTTACTGAATTTCCGACAGTTATGAAGGAACAAGCCAATAAGTGTAACTGTTGAAGACAGTCTTCCACTTTTAGGTCACCTTTAGTGAAGCTTTGAAATTTATGTTTCAAATCCATCATAGTGGATGCATCATGATCAAGAAAGAGACGTTCCAAAGTGTTCCATGCAGTATATGCATGCACTTTCACACCCATGATTAAGAAGTGTTTCAAGAACATTAAGAGAAAATGTAGGATCAATCCAACTATGTACAGTTGTGTCACATTGAACCCAGAGATCATATGAATCATTGATGAATTTGGACAAAGACTTTATCCATCAACAATACCAAACATCTTTTGGCTTTTCAGAAATGTAGTAACAAGACGCTTCCAAGTAAGAAAATTCATGAAGGTTAATTCAAGAGAAGTGGAGTTCTTTATGGTGGAGATCTGTGGAACTTGAGAAGGAAGAAATGATTTAGTAGACTGAGAGATTGAACTATCTTTAATAAGAGAACTCTTGATGAAAGAAAAAGAAAATAAAAAAAGCCAAGGAACTGGCAATGCTCGTGATACCATGAAGAAGAAATGTGCTCACTCTGAAGGTTGTTGTCATCTTTATTTACACTATAAATGAGTACAATGGGTAAGATCTATAAAATAAGTACAAAGTATAACAAACAACTATACGATACATGATGTAGATGATATCAGACAAGTGATAAATATTGAATGGTTAACACAAAACTCCTAACCGAACATGGCCTTAAATAATGTACATTATTTACATCTGAAAGTTGTAACGAATTAATTATCAGAATTTTGTGACGCGAATACAATACGCACCTTCTCTCAACTCGCAAAAGGAAAGATCCCAACACTTAAAAGGAAATTAGAAACTCTATCAAAGAACAGCCTAGCTGAAACAGTTTTTTCAGAGATTCTATTTCAGTAATCTTAGTTATGGCAAATTGATGGAATCATTTTATAAGAACTACACTGATTGAACTAAAATGTACAATGCAGAGCCATACAAGTAATTGATGCTTCCACCAAATACATCTAACTAGTTATTGATACAACCCGTCCTAAGATGTTTGCTGTATTGCTAATTCTGTTTCTCTAGTAATCACTTTAGAATCCTGTGTTGATGTCTTATCGTTTGCTAGCTCCATATCAATATCTTCACTGCTTTCAATCAATTCTTCCAATGGTTTATAGGTATAGCACCAAGCACATATGAGATAGTATATGAGATTAACTACTTGTATTCCTGTAACCAGCCAATAATAATTCTCCAACCTTCCCCTGTTGAGATTCCTATCAGGTAGCCAATTTCTCTCTATACCAGTATACTTGTGAACTGTTGAAACCACAAATGTTCCAATATAATTTCCAAATGATGCTGCCAGGGAGTATAGTGCAACCATTGTGCTTCTCATGCTCTCAGGGGACTGATCATAAAGAAATTCCAAGTGCCCAACAGAATGGAAAACCTCTGCAATTCCATGGAGGCAAAACTGTGGAAGCAACCAAAAGACACTTATTGGTATAGTAGCAGTTGGCTTGTCTAAGAGATTATGATCTGCTGCCACAGCCTTTCGCTTCATTTCAACCAGAGCTGAAACAATAGTAGCAAGGATGTTGATCGTGAATCCAATTCCCATACGTTGTAGGCATGTGATCCCCGCAGGATTCTCTGTAAATCGACGAGCAAATGGGACAAAAAGGCGCTCATATAAACCAAGACCAACTAGCACAGTAATGATACTGAAGATGGACAGGCTTGCTGGAGGAATCTCAAAGGAGTGGGATAGATGACGGTTCATGCTACGAGCTTGTTGGATGGTGAAGCTGCCGAGATGTGAGTGGGAAGTAACTAGTAATATCCCGGCTCCCCAAATAGGCAAAACTCGAATTACTGATTTCAGCTCTTCAATTCTATGTACTGTTGATATTCTCCATAGTTTTGGGTGGTTCGATTCATCAATGTCATCATCAGTCAATACAGCTGCTCGATCAGCCCACCTGGGATAGAGTGCAATATATAATTATGGACAGAATGGCACCAAGAATTGTTGTGGAACATCGAAAGATATCAACAGAAATCTAGATTAGTCTCAGACAAGAAAATTGGCACAATGAGGTTCAGAGAAATTGACTGGTCTGAATATGTTCACTATTATGTACTTTCTGTCAGCATGAGAAACTAATTCAGAAGATCAACCTTCAACAACAAAGCATCAGTATGTTATAGTGTCTAACTTGCTTTGATTGATGAAAAGTATATCCAAGTATTTCAACTCTGTATGCAATTAAAGTTAGGGGTCCTAATCGGATTGGAAGAAATTATATTCTTCTCTTCTGAAATTTTCTTTCCCTTGCATAATGTCCCAACACAATTGCTAACAGAGCAGCCCATTAAGCATGAAATTAATTCAATTAATATAGTGAAGATATGTTCTACCGAGTAGTCTAAACAGGTTTACAGTTGTATGTTAACAGTAAGCTTGTAGTTAACCTAGAAAGTCTGTAGTCCTGATTACTATTAGCAGGTGCATTTTCCAAATAGTCTACCTTTGATCTAATAAAATATCTCCAGGCATCCAGCTCCTAATGTAATCTACATGGAAATTTTAGCTCCTAACACTCTTTTCTCGAAGCCTGAACTTTCAACAGATACATTAAATAAAAAATGGGCTGTTTTCTAGCATACCAAATCCAGACAAAAAGTAGTTTGCTTAATTCCACTCCCATCGAAAAAGAAAGGAGCGAAAATAATTAAATAAAACCAGTAAGACGATTCCTTTATAAAAGAAAAAATATGCAAAACACCATGAAAGCCTAATTAACTACTTTGTTCTTTTAAAGTACAAGAAATTGCAAACCGATATGAGGAAGATTTAGTGAGTCATAACTTTGTTCACCATTTTTGTGTTCCAAGTCTTTTTTTCCCATTTCCAACATATTGTGTCATGTAACTGCTGATTTCAGTATTCAGATAAATTGCTATAATACCATAGTAGGGAATGTGTATAGCACACCTGAACTGATTAGTGTGAACAAGTTTTCCATTGGAGGAGATAGTAGCATCTAACTCCTTGTTCTCATACAGTTGACTAGGGTCATTTGGTGCCACGATATTCCTCTTCTTCAAAGCTGCAACAATTACCTGTGCCAATCTAATCAATGGACTCCCACCTGGTTGCACCTTTTTATAAAGAGGGGCGCCAACAACAAAAGCTACAATAGATAAAGCCATGGCAATTGTAGGGATTCCAAGACCCCAGCCCCAACCAACATTATCTTGGATATAAACTACCACTGTAAGAGCCAATAGTGTGGCCATTCCCATGCAGAAATAGTACCAATTGAAGAAATTCCAGCTTCTAGATGCAGCTGCGAATTTGCTCATGTCAAATTGATCAGCAGCAAAGGTAACAACACAGGGCCTAATGCCACCAGTTCCTAAAGATGTCAAGAGGAGAGCAATATATAGGACCCAAAGCTGAGTGTTTGAGGCCTCTTTGCAGTTTTGTTGAGTCGGACATGGAGGAGGATGTAGTTGTGGCAGCACTGCTGAAGTAGTAATACACACCATACCCTATCATGACAAAGAATTGTGAAATTACGAGCGAAGTGGTTTTTTGCTAACACCTATTCAAGCATAGCTCAGTGATGCAGTTGCATGGTTGGAGGGACAGCTGCCCCAAGATTAAAAAAAAAAATTACTTTCATGTATTAAAGTTATTGTTTGTCCAAAAGTTTCTGTTTTTATGCAAGAGTTATCAAGGGAAATTTTTAAAAATTATATACTCCTACACAAATACTTATTTCCTTTTTTGGGAGCTAGGAATGATTAAATTCAGAAAATTCTATCTTGAATTGTATTTACATGCACCACTAATTTAACATAACTCGTACCATTGCCGCCTCCCTTTTCTACACATTACCTTTACATTCCTAATTTTAAATTAAACAGCCGTATTGTTTATATATATTGTCAAATAGAATTTCCAAGTGAATGGAGTCGAGGATCACTTGAATCCCTCTTTAAATTTGGCTAAACCTTTTATTGCATGAATATACACTTTGTTTGCCCGTTAGTGCAGTTTTAAACTTTTATGAATGAAATTATCATTTTATCACCAAAAAAAAAACTCTACTTGCTAAAGTAAAAGTTTGAAACTCTACCGGCCAAACTAAAAGTTTTATCATCCCCTACACCTCGCAAAGAATTTATTATTCCATTTCCTATCTCACTTCCTGTCTCACTTTTAATTATATTGTCATTTGTTTTCCACAAACACCCCATTTTAATTTTGTTTCTGTAAGTTTCAATAAGAGTAAAAAAAAAAAATTACAAACGGACTGATGAAAAGCAAAATATCAGAGAGTAGAGATCAAGAAGACCAGTTCATAAATGATGGAAGCCACAATGATAGTCCAAAATCGGCCAGCAAAGGAGTCGGCAATTAGAGCACCAATAAGGGGTGTGAAGCTGGAGGTTCCACCAAAGTTTGTGAGAGTATTGGAGGCTTTGACTAAAGGCAAGTTTAGCTCTTTGGTCAGGTACGTGATCATGTTTGCATGAAAACCAGTGGCCGCAAATTTGTCACATGCTTCATTTGCTGCCATGATTAATCACAAATTGCTATTAATTACCTCAATTGACATCTCAATTCACACAGTTCACAACTGAAATTGCTGGTTTTTTGAGGGAAAAAGATAACAAATTTATTAATGAGATTGGTGGAAATCGTTACTTAATAGGAACTGCTAGTTAGTTTAGTTAATTGAGGTACAATTTATCATCTAAGCTTAAGAACTCGCATTTATGACCTCTATAATTAGACATTTTTTTAATTTAAAACCATTTTTCCCAATGAGTTAAGACTAAATTGGATTGAGGTTTCAGTGTCACGGGCTTCGTTTGATGGAGTTTATGTTGTGAATTCTTGTTCCAAGCGAGTTTATAATTAGACATTTTTCTAATTTAAAACCTTTTGACGGTTAATACACTGCATCTTATGTTCACATAATTACCAAACTACAACATTTAAAAAATAATTAAAAAATTAAAAAGAAAAGCTGAAATTTTGACCTTGCTGGGCTACGTAAATGGTTTTTTTGGATCAATTCCATATTACACTTGGTCCAATTGAGAGAGCCCAATTAAAATTCTAAAGCTAATATAATTGAGACATAGACATTCTACCTATTTATGTGTCTTATCCTCCATGGCATATTAGGATTTTCGGATTCTTTGGTTCAAGAGTGGATGAATAAATAGGTAATAATTCTGATCTAAGATTTACTTCTTCGTTACCAGCTTACCCCCCCAAAAAAAAAAAAAAAAAGTCTTCGTCACCATACTTTTCGAGGTTTTGAATTGGATTACAAATTTTGTGCTACCTTGGTTCATCTTATATATAATAAAGAATTTTGTAATATATAGGACGTAGAATAGTTATAGTATAGTATGAAAATACTATTGTTTTATCATGTGGTAAAATTAGAATTAGAATTAGAGCTCTACTAATTTTTGTGCCTTAGAATTCTAAATGGATGCCCAAAATATATGTTTAACAAGCTTTGTTCTTGAATCAAAACACATTAAAGATAGCATGTTCATGCTTTCTTAGACATTATAATTAATGGGATTTGGAATTAAATTATTCTACGAGAGTTCGAGATCGAAAGTGGCTGAATGAGCTAGTAGTTGGCTAGTAACCATTCAGTCCATCTCTATTTGGTGCAACTATAAAATTAATCAATCCTTAATTATGGTTACATGCTAAAAAAGATTAACAAATGTCTGTCAAACTGCTAAGTATAGCCTTCAAAAGATCAGAAGATATCAGTGCTGTCAAATCTTGTCCACTGATTATTAGTAATTAGAGAGTATTATAAGGAGCATAAGGACATGATGGGTGGGACATATTTTTTGCGGCTTGACTTATACCTTTTGCTTCTTTGTCATTTAGTAGGTTTATGCATTATTAAACTGTCCCCGTGAATCAAATCATACACCCATTTCAGGGTAATGGGAAAGTCTTTCTGGCACCGAAAGTAGAAAAAAAAATTTAAACAAAAAAGACAAGAAAAGAAAAATACCAGTTATCTTTATTTATAGTAGCTAGCCACTCTAGCATCTGAATTTGCATGACATAAATTTTTCGTTTTTCATCAATATTTATTTTACATGTTTTTAAATACTATTTTACCTCTCATATAATATATTCTCAAAAGAGTTATAGCAATTTTTTATTAAAAAAAAATTTAGAAAATGCAATCCAAATTAAATGATATATTTGGCTTTTATCTAGCGGTAAAATAACCAAAGTAGATATTGCAGAAATTGGATTTGGAATTCAAATCACAGTGCATTTGAGCTTGTTCTAATTAAGTGTTAAGGTTCATCCTATATTTATGGGTTAACAGTTAGAATATTGTTGAATTATTGAATTTGCGTAGAGGAAGACCTATTTCCGAAATAGCATCGTGAGTAAAATCCATCATTTCTTAAGCACATCAGTAGAAATGTTTTACTTGTATGAAATCTTTTCATTCTTCTTGGTCAAAAAAATCCATAAACTAACAATCAACACGATGATTTTGAGTTAATATTTTACAAGATAATAGGTGAAATAATCTACTTACGTAAAATTTTCAAATTATTAAGTTGTAAAATTACTTTGTTCATTTAATGCTTTCAAAAGAAAATTTTTCCTTGCACAGATAAACAGGCCCTTTTTAAGTTTGCAAAAAGCCAAGTGAACTGCATCTACTGCTTCATTTTGCGAACACGAATTTCTCGCAGTATGCTTTCCCTTTTGTTTTTAGTTTTTTTTTTTTTTGGGGATATGACGATTATTATAGAACTCTAAAATGGAATCTCACAAAGGTTTTCTGTCAATTTGCCTCACTATTTTCTTTGGATTCTCGAATTATAACCCATCTATTTGGACAGTTCAATGAATAAAGGTCAAATTTCTGAACATGTTCGTAGTCTACATAGATGCCAAGATGTAATTTCATTTTGGTTGTCAATATTCTTTTGTCTTTTCGATATCTAATAAACAGTTCAATCTAAGAGGAATCTTTTAGTTCCAGTGTATTTCAATTTCCATCTATGTTTTTTTTCAACCAAAATGTCAGGAGATTTTATATCTTTAGCAAAACTATACAGTATAAGGGCAAGGGTCCCAAGCTTTACAATAAGTGCATATTAGCACAATGGAATAGTATAGGACCATTCCATGTCATAGAATTTTAGTAGAGCAATTTTGCTCAAACTATAACATAGACTATCAGTTTTCTGATCTAACCTATCAAAAGAGTACATTCGAAATCAAGATGCCATTTTCTGGATGTCTTCCATTATAGTTACCATCTCATTATCAGCCAGTTTCCATATATGTACTGATGTTGCATGTATTATTGTTTTATAAGAAACGTATGAACAGAAGTAAATTATTCAATACAAATATCATGTTGAAATCACGTTATTCATGTCCCAAGAGAATTCTTATGACAATTTCCATCCCACTCTTTATTATATCGTTACTAATAATTTGGATAACACTGAAGATGTAAAACTCAGTTCCAAATTACTACAAAGAAAAAAAAAAAAGTGTCTGGGACTTGTACCATAAATCTTCTAGTAATCAGAAGCTTGATTAAAAGCAAATCTGCCTGCTGTGATGTATAGACATATGTAGCACAACCCTTGAGTGAAAGACGATTAAGAAAAAAGTTCTAGCATAAAAGATCAAGAAATTAAACTCACCAAGGATAAATGGCATGGTTTTGATTCCACCAAGTTGCCTCTTTTTTGTTGTAGTTTCTCTCATCTCCTCTTCACCATTTTCACTCATTCTCTTGTCTAACTCCATTTTGCTCTCCATGTTCTAAGTGGGAGTGGAACTCACTATTTTATATGCATCCCACGGCCGTACAAATGATAAAGAACTGAAATAATAAGACAGGGAGTGGGGACTGTAAATTGGCTTGATTGGCTGGTGATATGCCGTC
Organism: Coffea eugenioides; assembly: GCF_003713205.1. Classification (NCBI taxonomy): domain Eukaryota; kingdom Viridiplantae; phylum Streptophyta; class Magnoliopsida; order Gentianales; family Rubiaceae; genus Coffea; species Coffea eugenioides. Next base: position 28,123,713 of record NC_040040.1, on the reverse strand, counting down.
TCATATTTTTCAAATTTTGTCTTTTCAAAATAAATTAGTTTCTCTCCTTTTTTTTTTCAAAACAAAGGAATTTAGTACTGCTATATTTGCTAATTATATATTGGATGAACACTAGTACTTTCTTTATCTGTGACCAAATTCAATGATTAATCCACTGTTAGAATAGGGATTCATTTTCCATGTCATTCTTTTTTCTTTTCCTTTCGTGAATAAATTCCTTAAGATCTGAATCATTAAGATGTAGTGGAATCAAAGAAATCAGAATAACCAAGACAAAAGTGTACTTTATTAAATCATTTGTAGCAGAAATAGGTTGGCTTAATTTACATCGTACTGGTTGCTACTGAGACCTAAACCGGCTAACATTCATGTTGAATCATATCATCATGAGTTGGTTCCTATAAAAAAGTATTTGTAAATTTTTAAAATCTATGATTCCAGTCTATATGGCACAAACTTTTTAATCAAGATTTCTGACAGGCTGAGTCTATCTAAAAAGTTTTTTGGCTCATCAAGTGGCATTAAGTGGTAAACTCACAAGTTGTTGTTCCTTCAATTTTATCTTTCTTGGTAGCCATATTTTTCTGAAACTTTTTGAAGGAGAATAAGAAAGCCTTGCGTTTCTAAGCATATATTTACATTAGTCTCAAATCTATAAGAGATAAATATAGAAAATTTCCCATGACCAATAAAAATTGTGGAATTGCCTCTCTCTAGCCCTCTAGCTCTCTTAAAATGGTAGTCTCTCACTTTCCCAAATCAACTTTATTTCTCCAAAATGGCTATCCCAACAAATGAGAGAACTGGAATAGAAATTTTTTTTTTTTTTTGTGAATCTCATGCTTCTTGAATTACTATGGCTAGTCCTCCATTTGTTTGAGATCTTACTTGAATATCCTAGAGACCATCCAAAGCCAAAGCCAAAGGAGCCGTATAAAACAACCTAAGTGCGGTCAGATCATTCTGTTGGTGATATGCTTACCGTGCACGCACCTTGATTTTTCATCTTAAGAGTCTAGACTCTCGAGGTTCTTAACCTTTTTTTTTTCGGGATAACGATAGCATTTGTATAATTTAATTTATTCTATTTTACAAGGAAAAGCGCTTCAAGAGACTGTGTAAGAGCCTAACTAGTATACAAATTTTACTAGATCAAAGGGATATTCTAACACCTTCTTTAATTTTTTTTACTGTAAGTGAAGTTCGAACCTCGACCTACAGCTCAAAGAGGGACTTAGTCCCTTTTTGGTGGCCGGCTCAGTGGTTGTCTCGAGGTTCTTGACGCTATTGGTGACAATTGTGATAGCCAGATTTAACTTCTTGTAGTGTAAACTCCATTATTTTGCTGTTGGAATCACACTTTTGAAATGTCTTGAATCAGATCTTCGACCTCTGCTGAGCTATTCGGGTTGGGCCTAATGGTCCAGTCCGTTTTGATTATTTGGTTGTATATATATACCTTATATCCATTCTGCAAAATAATATCTAATACATTCCGAACCCTAATAAAAATCTGATTTTCCCCAAATTTGTTCTTGCTTGTTCTTGTTTATTCTTCCATTCCGCTGCATCTGTTTTAACACACACTTTTGCATGGCAGCTTTAAACTGTACGTGCGCGCATATGTATTCACATGTGATGGTCCATATGAAATTTGCAATTCTTTGTTTCAAATTAAACAAGACGTTGCAAAACCTAATGATGCATTTCAAACGGTTAATGGTCATAAGTCATAAGTAGTAAATGGTTCAAAATATATCTCAACGTTTTATATTGCACTGTTTGGAAGTTTTTTTTTTTCTTCACCAAAAAGGTCATTGAACTTGTAAAAAGTAATTTTTTGGTCATCCTGTCCGTTTCGGTGTTGAAACATTTGGAAATGCATCCACATTACAAGCATGCCTAGATTTTCGAGAGCAAAAATGTCTTATAACTTTTAGCGCAGAATTTTCTATCGCAAATTGCATCAATAAAATTAAAAATAATTTGCTACCTTATTATAAAACCTAATTAGAAGGCTCCTTTATATCTTCCAATTAGGTTTTATAATAAGGTAAGAAGTTACTTCTAACATTTCTAGAACAGTTTGTGAGAGAAAACCTTGCGCTCAAGGTTATAAGAGATCTTTACCCCTAAATACCTAAGCGTACTATTATGTGTGTACAGTCCGGCTGTTTTAATGCTAAAATTCAATGCAGTGACTTAAAAATCATGCTTTTATGAGTTCGGTGTCTTTTTTGGCTACAAAAGAAAATTTTTTGATGACCAAATAGTGCAATTTTAGAAAAGTTAATGACCTTTCGTACCATTTACTCTATTTAATGTATTTAATGCAGTAGACTTACAATGGCGAGCCTTGACACAATCTTAGAATATATTTACAAAAGATTTGCGCAGTTCAATGGTCCATTAGTACAATATGTTAATAAGTTGGATGTTTACATTGAAGAAATTCCATTTAGGTCATTCTTAAAAGCACATTTAATTAATTTTCACATAATACCTTCTTTTTTTTTTTTGAGCAATCCCTAAAATCTTATAGAAGGATCAAGTATATAATTAGTAGCCTTTCTAGAACTTTGTCAATTAGTAACATGTCCTTGACTGCAACTTACTAGAACATGTCTTAGTTCTTTATGCAGTCAAAGACTAGCTCAAATTCTTCGAGAAATTCTTTTGGGAGTCATTTCCACTATATCATCCTTAATCACACAGTTAGCAAGGCAATTAATTAGCCATGTTTGGCAACTCAATGACAACGTATAAATTCCTTCCCCTATAGTACTCCATCACGTTGTGTTGGATTTTCTACTATTTGGATAGTAGATTATTTGAAATAATTATTATAGTACTTCTGTTAATGTAATATATATAAGATAAAAAAGTGATTGAAAAAATAAAATTTTGTATTGGACGATGTGCTTGTGATGTAAGTAAATAATTTTTGGACAGATAATTACTATCATTTTCACTTTATTAAGAGCATGCACAATTGGAAAAAGTAAATTGAAATGTGATACCAAATATCCTCAGCATGCATCTACTATCCCCATCCTATCCTAACTCTCTTGCCCTGCCTCCATTCTCCAAGTGTAAAGGCCCTTGTAGTTGATGAATGCGACTTGAATACTCCACAATCAATTGTGACGGAGACCATTATTACTAGCCGTAGACAAAGATACCAATATCTATAGCTCTAAGACATGGCAATGGAGCAAATTTGGATGACCGCATGATATTTTATGTAACATCTGAAGTTCAATGTCAAAATTTCATGTAATTCTTCTCAGCTTTTTAAACCTTGTTTTAGCTTGCGGTGTAGAGCAATTTGTTATGTGATATTCTCAACAACCAGTTTCCTCAGTTTCTGTTGGCTTTTTGAAGCTGGAAAAAACCAAAATTGTAAAGGGAAAATAGACCAGTTTATTTATTTTAATTTTGAGTTCTAAGTTGGGGTATATCTGCCAAGACGTTTAGTTACTTCCTTCCTTATTTGTTGTAAAGAATTTCTTTAATTATGGTTGAATAATTTCATAAGATACTTAAGAGAATTTTAATGTGGCCTCTCAATTGTTTTATGAATGTACCAATTTTGCATCTTCGATCTTTATTTTCTACATCTCCACTGATTGTAGTGTTTTTGAAAATACTAGCTTTTAAATTTTCGAAGCATGGACTCTATTTTGACTAGATGGATTACTACCTGAGAAAGTGAGGTAAAAGAAAGAAAATATATCTTCCTGTTCATGTTTGTTTGACAAGGAAACAAGAGAAAATAGATGGTTAGTGGCAGTATTGGAGAATTTTATTCGCTAGTAACATTTTTCCTTTAAAATCTTTTAAATTTTGTAGGACAGAAAATAAAGGAAACTGAGGAAAAGTGCCAAATAATTTTGTGACTCCTACAAAACAAACACACGTAAAGGAAAAAGTAAATTACTTTACTTTATTCCTTCGCTTCCTCACACTTGTAACAAAAACAAGGTTAAAAAAAACATGCTTTAAATTTGTGCAACAAATTTCTAATAAATTATGTGTTAGGAAAATAACGTTTTTTGTCCCCCAATATTTGGGATTTAGGCCATTTTCATATCTAAAGTTTCACTGGAAACACATTTAGTACCTACAATATCTCTTTTTGAAGAAGTTTGAGACAATTGACGCTATTTGCTTCCACTTGGACCTTATCTACCAACACTCATGTTACTAAAACAAGAAAAAGTGGTGCAAATAGCTCTATTAGTCCTTGCACTTTTTAATCTAAAGAAGCTTTAGTTCCAGGTATACAATTTAGTCCTTTCACTTTATTTCTAGTAACAAAATTGTTCCTCCTCGGCCGGAAACTTTTTCCTCCAAACCTATGGTGTTAAAGGGTATAAATAAAACTTCAACTATTCTCTTTCAAAGAAAAAAATAAATTCTACTTTCTTCTCATCTTTTTGTTTTTTATGTAATTTGCTTTGGTACTTTCATCAACTACTTTTGCATTTTATTTTTTTATATGATTTCTTCATTTATGAGAAATAGTTCAGGAAATTTTTTTCAAAAAAAAAAAGAAAAGGAAGAGATATTAAAAAAATAATTGAGAATTATTATTTTTCAAAAGAGAGTATTTGAAGCTTTGATCATAACCGTACACGTTGTTGAATAGAGTATGAGAGCAGGCCGGAACGCAGGTACCCAACCCCATGCACATGCAAGGGTAAATATGTAATTTTCATCAAGAATAAAACTATAGGGGAAGATTTAAGCCTCTTGCATCAAATTTTAAATTTGAAATAATATACTTTATCATTTTAATAATATAACATTGTTAGTGTGTTAAACTCGTTAATTATGTAGTTTCAAAAGAAAGTAGCAAAAATAGTTGAAGAAAGTAAAAAAAAAAAAAAAAAGAAAGAAAGAAACTACATAGCATATAAAAAGACAAATAAGAAGAAAGTAAAGTTTTTTTTTTTTGGAAAGAGAATCATTTATTAGTTTTGATCACACCCTTTCACGACGCTGGATTTCGAGTTGGAAAAAGTTCACTGGTGGATTTAGTGAATAAAGGACTATTTTAGCATTAGAAAAAAAAAGGTGAAAGGACTAAATAGGATAAAATAAAAGATCACAAAATAAAGATACTTTAGATAAAAACTTGAGGGAATTAAATTAGCAATATTCCGTACTTTTTCTTGTTTTATTAATGGATGTGGTGTAGGACAATGGCATCAATTATACTAATTGGTCAAAATTAAAATTATGGGTACTACATATATTTCAGTGAAACTTTAGTGACAAAAATAGTTCAATTTCCAAACATTGGGAACCTATTCCAAGTGTTGTAAGAACATACATTGGATCATTCAAATCATTTACTAACTCCAATGGCCTTGTTTTCCCTTTTCTTCTCTCTTGCGGTCCTTAATTTGTTTGTTTTTCCCTAAGCTGTCTATTGATTAATATATTAGTCATTTTTATGGACATTTGTGCCATTAATTGTTATCATCTTTGTTGTTTTCCCCTTTAATTTGAATCCCCTATCTTTGTTGCTTTCCTGATACTGACTGGTATGAGTTAATTAATTAAATAATCCATTGCTTAAGAAAAGCTTCTACCAAGAACAGATGTATCACGTGCAATACAACAGCAATGTCGGATCATTGTAATCATTCAACTCCGAGCTAAAAGATTGCGTTAATTCTGTTTTGCATCCTTCAATTATACCTCAATTTTCACTTTAGTCTCTCGACTAGAAATTGGGACACTTTAGCCTCTAAATTACATATATCATCCCAACTAAAGACAATTATTTAATGGAATTCCCAAAACTAACGAAACACGAGTCAAGTGAGCAGTAACAAGGATTAAACGATAACCCAAAAGAAAATCCTAAGATTAGAGGGAACAAATAAGTTTAGGGACCAAATTGAGAATCGTAGTATAGTTAGGCGATTAAATTGTCCCGATTCGGAATTTAGAGATCAACGTGGGAATCAAAGTATAATTTGGGGACTAAATTGTTCCAATCTAGAATTTAGGGACTAAACTAGAAATCAGATGATAGTTAAAGACAAGGCTCTACAATTAGGATTTTTCTATTGGTTGATTTGGTTAATTGTGTTAGCTTAGATTAAGATCCTTTGTTTACATGTGCCTGGATTGTTTACCTTTGGCCTACGGATTCTTGTTCTCCCTAAAGGAAGTCACTTTCTTCTGTGCTGACTTGACAAGCTACAAAGTTAGATTTTAACAATGTTCAATTGACCCTTGGAAATGAATTCACTCAAAAACTGGTAGGACAATAAGAAAAAGACAAAATCCCAAAAAAAAAAATCAATTCTTGCAGCAAATAATTGAGATGAATGAGCAAATTTATGAACACTGAAGTGGCAGCTTGGCAGGGTTCCCTTAATTGCATTTTTCTGATGGATCCTCTGAATTTAACCTATGCATTACGTGTATACCTCGACTATGGTCCGTTTAGTCTGTTTTCTATTTTCTAGAACTCAAACAAAAACATTTCCATTCTATCAAAGCCTCAAGTTTGTTTGGATAGCCATTATTTGGTCAAAAACTATTTGTTTGCAATTTTCAACACACCTTTTTATCTTCTCAATCACCTTTTTATCTCACATACATCACATCACAAAAAATGATACAGTAATTATTCCAAATAATATTTCAGATAATCTCCTGTCCAAAACAAAACTATTGGCGAAATTCAAAAGGACAATATTGTTTAAAATTTCATATAAGGTGCGGATGAAAGAATCCAATGGCCATTGGTTAGATAGTGTTTATTTGAAAAACTACATTAAATCATGAAACTATTTAAATACAAGATACAATAAATGTGAGTGTATACAAAAAAATTGACCTGTTACGAATTATTACTTTTTATTCATATAATACTAGCCTGAATGAGTAGAATTGTGTAAAATTGTACTAGAAAGTTGATAAAATGAGTACAATTGTACTAGAAAGTTGAATGTGTAGTATTACAATTAAAATTAGAGATATTCAGCAAATGCTGTATTTGGCACTCGAGTTTCCTTAAAATATACCTTGGTGCTGCTTATTAAAGCAACTCTTTCAGCTTTGAAATTTGTGTATAGACCCAAAGTAGAACCAACCGAAAGAAAGTTCAAAACTTGCATGCAACTCCTAATTCAACTTTTATCTATTCAAGACTTTAACAAAACATAGTCTGGCCTTCATCCCCAATATACGGGTTTGTCCAAAAAAAAAAAAAATTGAGCAACTCAAAACAATATTTGGCGTTAAATTTTATATGGAAGCAATTATTTTTTGACAAAAAAATTACTTTTCATCTTCAAAGACGTTTTTCTTTTTCTTCTTCTTAATGCATAAAACAGCTATATCTGTTCCTTCTAGAGAAGTAGTCTGTCTCTTTTCCTCACACAATAATAGATTGAGGAAGAAATTAAGGTACTCAGATGACATCATTGCTTACGTAAAACTGAAACAAATAATTGATAACCTAACAAAAAAGAACAAAACCTCCATATCTGTTCTGCCCATGGATGCATGTGCTGGAAAAGATGACACCGCCACTTCAATTGTGATAGCCCGTGAGTCTCACAATTAAAGAATATTTGGACTAAAGTCCCCACTGAACCAATTCTTCTTGTTTTTCTTCGAGACTTTCCAGCAAGATGACAATGAAGGTGTGCGGTTGTTTTCATGACCACTTTGTGTTAGACTGAATCTCTTGATGTCCCTTGACTTGGTCGAAATAGTAGAGTTAATGTCACGTCTTCCTACCAATCCGAGTTCGAACCTCTATTGGGACATCTATCCGTTACACAGAATTTACCCAGTACGTCTTACTCCTCCGTTTGATTGGTGGGCTATTGCACAGGACGGGATTTACCCAACGTGCACTCTCGGATAGCGGTTGCGAGTTTTCTTGTAAAAAAAAAAAACTGAATCTCTTGATTTCTACATCACAATTTGCTGAAATGTGAACTGGGCAGGCCAGCAATTCTGACAGATCTTTCACGTTTAGTGGTCAGTATTTGATTAGTTGACAGACCTTTCTATCCACTTTATTGAGCATGTTCCTTTCGTTCCATAATTATTACTAACTTGATAGTATGAGAGAGTAGAATGTGTTTTCAGAAGATGGGGCCAAAAAAAAAAAAAAAACCAAGAAATAACACAATCAGTTAATGTTGTCTTGATGATAAAATCATGAGAAAAAGTGGACAGGTTTCTAAACTTTTGGTTTGGATTTATGTGTTCATGCGTGCGTTTATGTGTTGGCCAGATATTGGCTTGTGAATTACTCTATGGACACGCCCACAATGAGTTCATGATTCTTTTCATACACTAGGGTTTCCTTTGTTTCACATTGTTTTTTTGATAATATATTCTTGAAAAGTTTCAATCATTTATTTATCTTGAAGTTATATTTACCAATAAAAATGCTACGATAATTTTTGAAAAAAAAAAACCAAAAAATGATCTGTTCTAATTTTAAGAATAACTACCGTTATATTTCACCTACATTTCTAGGAAAAAAGACTCTCATCGATGGGTGATATTATATTTACGGTACTTTTATTTATCTATTTCTTTGAATTACCACAATTGCAACAAAATAAAAGAGAGATGACTAACTTCAATATAATATGGTGAAATTGTTCCTAGCAAGTGTGCTCATTTAGACAATGAAATTGTACTCTTATTAATTTATTTATTTTGTCTCTTATTGATTGTTTCATGTTTGAATATCCCAATCTTAGTCGAAATATCTAGTAGGTCCCAAAACCATTAAGTGAGCTATTATAATTAAACCCAAGAAAAAGACAAGTTAAACTTGTTTACTAGTATCATTGACCAAAGAACACACAAAGAATTTCTTCCACCGCTTAGTAATTTTTGGGTGCAAAAGCACCATCCACTGTTTAATCATATTCGTAAACACAAAATGAAATTCAACTTCATTGCTTTAACATGTAAACTTTTCTTCTTTGCTAGTTTAGTACAAATTGTTGTCCTCGCAAGCAACTAGTTTTTCGCATTTCCCCAAGGACAGAATTTCTTGATATAGGCATAAGAATCTCATAAACTTATGTTGCATGGAAGAACATTTTGGAACACAAAAAAATGAGAAATTTTAATTGAACTCAGCAGCCAAGAAAATTCACATTACCATTTAGCTAATATACCTCTCCATGGTAAAATAAAGTTTCCTGAGATTCAATTTGATGATTAATTTATATTTGTGGTGTGCTTGTTTAAGAAGCAATAATTATCTGTAGATAAATATTTCTCATAATGCATCTTTTAAAATGCAGATAAATATTTCTCATATTGATTTCAGCTGAATTTCTTCATTAAACACAAAACGTTTAATGACACAGATATGATAAGGCTACAGACAGGATTCCAGAGTTCCCATCTATAATCAGCTTAAAAAGCCCTGACGGGTAACTCTGATTAGAAACACAAATTAATAGGATAGATAAATTTAAATTCATGTTACTCCTGTGGTCTAGATGCTACCTGAACAGTAGACGAAAGACATAAAACAGCAGCAGAGTTCATAGCTCAAACATGTTACTGAGAAGAGTAGAAATAGCAGAGGCAAAGAATGCTGTAATATAACAGAAACCAGTGCATAGACTTCAAGGCTAAAGGCTCCGATGAGTTGGAGTCTCATTGCTCACATTATGGAGGAATCTTGCCCCCATGAAAAATATTATGGATGAATTTGGATTTGATAGGAAGCATGAGAATATGTCCAATCTCAAGAACAAACATAAACACAATAATCCTCTGAGTTTAGCCGTCAATCCCTGAATTTTCCAGTCAAACTACAGCATAACTGCACAGACTCAAGCGGCGAATGACTATTGCAAGAGTTATCTGACCTATATATCCTATTCTATCTCTAGTAAAATGACAGAAGCACCTACTAATCCGAGGATCTCCAAGCCTAGGAATTAAGAGGTGTCTGTCAATTATGCCCAAATCCAATTTCTCTAACATGCCTGGTCAGGATTTGAGTAATTTGACCAGGATGGTTGTGAACAATATTGGATTTGGCCATTCAGGCATCTGACAAATAAATTGCATTTGCCTTTGGGTGCAAACAAGTATTAATTGGAATTCCTATTACAGCCTAGTGTGTGTTATCCCTTTCTGTCTTTACATTTTCTGTTCTCTTTTCTTTTCTCCATTCACTGACCAACTGGGCAATGGCCACTGCTGTCAACCTTCCAATAACTTCTAGTGAACTTCCAATGGTCAACCAAACAGAAAATAATCACAGACCAATGTCCAGAGACTGACTCATTGCATGAATGCAGATAGGATTAATTAGGATTCAAATACAGAAAAGCAGATGGACCTCTTTCGAAAAGGGAAAAAAAATGAATGGTGGACCTGAAATATATCCACGTGTTCAAAGTACCACAAATGGGGCTTTATGTTACATCATAGAATTGGGCGGCACCAATTTGGGCCAAACCATATTAGTCCCACCAAGTAATCCCATAGCATAAATGAGTATATTTTCGCAAGAGTCCCTTAATCCCAAATAAATCCCGCTCAATGCTCCCCCACCATCATCAGGCTACATTCAAATAAAAAATCGAATTCTCAACCTTCGTGTCTAGTACCACCAGGAAATTCTAAGAAAGAAGAATTGAGAAAAGTGGAGAGGTAAAACAGACAAATGCATGCAGAAGACTCAAATTTGTTTCTCAAAAGCAAACACACTAGGTGAAAGATGATCAGCACACAAAAGTATTTGTCATCCAATAATAGTTTCTAGTTATTTCTATTCTCAACTGAAGTTCAAGAGTCTAAAACATAAAACCCAACTCTTTCTTGTTCAGTAAAACTTGAATCTTTGTTTCATGCATTTATATATCATGAAACTGATGGCAATTTATTCTGCCTAGCATATCGTTAAGGATAATAAATATATAAGAGGAGAGCAATAGAATCTACAATTATGATCGTGGGGAAATAATTCATCAACTCTCATATATTAGGCTTAACAGGTTGGAATAGAACAAATGACACGGGGAAGAAACTCACGTACCCACCTCTCAATTTGTAGCAAAGTAAGCATGACTACGGAATGCGATATCTTAGTTCCTGAAAAAGCCAAAATGATTTTTCCTTTTAACTTACGTACCAAAGTGATGTTATTGGTATTCACTGCCCGCCCATGGCGGAAGCAAGACAGCTAAGATGACCCTGCCACACAAGCACATGGAAGAAGACCTCGTAGTTCCTCCTTAAACACAAAAGAACAATAATTGCGTTAGATATAGTAATCTGGTCAGTAGTAGACTTTGGCACTGGTTGATTTTCAGCTCATTTATATGTGAATGATGCACCTGAAAAATGAGAAAGCCTTCTCTAAACAAGGCTCATTGTCACCAGTCACAAGAAAGGCACCTGTAATTCAATCCTGGTCCACTGGTGGTAATTGCTTAATTGCATAACATTCAATGACACTAAATAATCAATTAGAGGCCTGCAAAGACATTTACAACTAAAGCAACTAAAATCAGTCATGCGAATTTGAGGAGAAAGTAAAGCAATGTTCAGAAGTAAGAGCATATCAACAAATGCTGGCATTCTCCACCTACAATTAAAAAAGGCACTACACAAATAAATGCGACGGATCATTCATCAGTTCCGCATTATAGGCCTATTCTTTTTTACTGCTACTTCCTCCATGTCCTCTGTTTTTTGTTGGTAGATAGCAACTTGTCTGGTTTCTCAGGTTGCTAATTTAATATGATCATTACACCAAGCCCAAGTCACCAGAAAAAATGCTTTCTGAATTGTGTACAAAAATGCTACCTGAATTGTATAATACTTAACGTAATTCAGAAAAATGCTATCCAAACAATCAGGTTGCTAATTTCATATGTTTGGTTTCTCAAAAAGTTAAGGAGTTTAGTAAAACATTAATCCAGCAATTCCTACCAAAATATTCAAGCCAGCGATGATTTTCCAAACTCAGATTGGTGGAACTAAAAAGAAAAGAGAAAGGAAAGAAACGAAAATAGCCAGAGCTGAATAATAAACAAAAAAAGGAAAAAAAAATGGCCACAGCTGTATCAACCACTAAATACTTGTTTCTGCCTTTCACGTTTTATTATTTCAAGCACAAATTCAACGTGGTAATCAAAAATTTGCCAATTAGCTATACAACAAGCCATTATCAGTAGCAGAACTTACATTAAATACTTCAAACATGGTGATTATGATTTCAAGCAGATGTTAGTCAGACTGTGATTTTGCGTACTTACATGAATATATGCATGTATATGCATCAATTGACATAGGGACAACCGTATTCAGAAGACTATCTAATAAATACTTGTTTTTTCCATTTAGTTGGAAGTTCCCATTCCTCACTACAAAGCCGCCTGCTAACAAGGAAGTTCTTCTGGTACTTGACCAAGAGGCCACAACAAAGCTTTTGATTTGCCAAGTCCAAAAGGAAGACACAACTCATTCATGAAGCATTCCAATGACTTCTTGCAACTAAAAGAATAGAGTGAGATTTCCCCCGCTGATTAACACATAACACACATAACACATCCTTCTTTATTGGTAGCTATAGGCATGGAAGATATTGTGTCAGGTTCTACTGCTTTGGCTATTAACTTGACCAGGGTGAAAATTGTTTGCCAGTCTTAGCCATCAATGGCTAGGAGCATTTGAAAAAAAAAAAAAAAAGAGATACAGAAAGGAACAATGACAGCATTATGCCTCTTGCCTTCTGTGAGTACTTTCATAGCGTGAATTTAATTTCACTAAAACGACACAACCAGAACACAAGGGTTGTTCAACTTCATATGCAGCAAGACAAATTGTGAAGAATAAGCAGATGACTAACCGTATGAAGTGAGTATGCGCCACAGAGACGTGAGATTCATACCTGTCATACTGAAAAATCAGAGATTAATTTGAAAGAGAGTAAAGAGGTAATCACATAGTATTTCTTTGCATTAGGAGCAGCAACAGCACTTCCTTAGTCGTTAAGCCTTAATGCCTCATCTTGGATACTCAATTAATGGTATGACTTTCAATTCGCCTGAACTAATCAATACATAATAATAATTCATGTCACATTATGACTTCATCCAATCAAAGACTAAAAGACCGACTAGACAATTCAGGTCCAGTATGTCACAATACATTTTATGAAATTGAGCACTTAGACTTCAATTATGAGTTATTGAAGAAACAAAAACAAAACCTCATTCTTTTCCATAGTTCCTTCAAACTTCAGTCTGCAATTATTGCCAAAACATTAATCCTCCACAGGAAGAGACTCTGTAGGAAGGCATAGAAATTCAATATCTTTTAAGCTAAGACTGTGTATGATGAATGTTAAATCGGAAGGTTGCACAAATATATTCTCACCTGCAGAAAGAGCACGCAAGGATGAACAATCACGTGGATGACTCTACATGAAAGATGGAAGAAAACTTCCTTTGTTTCCAACGCTGACGGCAATGCATCTGTTAATTAATGCATGTCTGCATCTGAGAGTATCAACAACTAAACTCATGGTTTCTCTGAAAAGGTCTCATGCATTGATCAATCTTTTGGAGGAATAACAAGTTAAAATGAATTCGCATCCATAATGGCCAGATGAAAATCATGGTAATCGTAATCATTACCACTAGGATAATCAACCCACATTTGGAATAAATATTTTTAGCATCTCTTAAAGACAGAAGAAAAGAAAAACATTTAGTTCCAGTTGCCATAACATGTAGCATAACTCAATTCCTTTTTCCCATCTTTTATCATGGATTTTTTTCCTCTATCATTATATGACTCCCAGGAAACAAAATGGTTGTAATACATATTCAAGAAGCAATGCTAATTCTTTTTTGTTTTTCTTTTCCTATAGATTTTCTCATATCAAGCACCCCCAAGGAGAGAAAAGAAGTCAAAGAGGAGAAAAAAAACACAAAAAACTTAACAGAGAACAAAAGATTTTCATATGTGAGCAAAACAAAAACTACAATGAAGTATATATATCAAACTAGAGGTTATGGAACAAAGCAAGCATTTGCAACTCCTGTGGGCAGCATGCAAATTTCAACTACTTGCAAAATATAGTAGACGCCAGCTTGTTAGCTTTTACAAGAGACCAGTATCACAAAATATTGTCAGAACAAGAAATTTATTTGAACCGCTAGGGATATGTTCAATACTAACCATTGTCATCCTTTGGTTTGCTTCATAACTGCTCTCATCCACTGAAAAATTTGAGACTACCCTAAACAGTAGCATAGACACCTATTCCACTTTGTTATAATGAGGCACACGCTAGCACCGCACATAGACAGGGAGGGAGAGAGATTATAAGAAAATATAATTAGACAAATTTGCAAAAAGTCAAATCAATGTACACCATTATCTTTTGGGTGTGACGAATCAGGAGCGATAATGAAAGAATCTATTGATGACAGATATTTCTGCTCTACCAATTTATAGACTTTTAAAACTAACTAATTAAAATCCCTAAGTCTTTTCTTTAGCACATCCATTGACTTTTTTCGAGCACTCTGCTTCGAAGATCTATTTGAGAGGCTTCCAAAGAGTCCATCAGCTGAATCCTTATACTTGTCGCAGATAATAGCAACCTTTTTATAGTCCAAAGCATTATAATTTTTCTCCCTTATGACAGGGTTCATGAAGTTCTCAGGCTGACTGCTTAAGAGAAGATTTATTAACTGTCGGGCTTCTACCAAGCAACTTCGGAAACTACCTTCTTTGTATATTTCAGATAAACCAGTACTATGAAACCTCTCATCTGCAAAAGATTCCAACGTCTTCAGATCATTATTGATGACCATAACTGCATTAACGTTGAACCTCTTCACACTGTCACTAAGAAAGGCTGCCATGATAGAATTAGAAATATGTTCCAGAGCACCACTCCCTATCTTGTACAAAGCATCTAGAGGTAAAATTTGCTGAGCAGTGGACATCACAGTGTCAAGGTATATAACCACCTCATGCATGTACTCACTGCCTTGTTGTGGTGCTTCTTCCACTGTCCAGTTCACATTCTCCGTGAGTGCCATATACTCATCTAACTTGGCATTTATTAAACTAAGTAGAGCAAGATAAGCAGCATCTCTCGAAGTTTTCAGAACAATCTTGGCAGTTAAACTACCTTGAGGCCTTTCAACAGATCGGACAGGAATCCCACATTGTTGGGCTGCATGTTGAAGAAAATAATCACAAGCTCTTTCCAGCACAGCTATGTTTGCAGCAATCTGCATTGCTTGAGAAACACCAGTGGAGCCACTCTGAATCGTGTTAAGTATAACCTCATTTAAAATATCAATCAAGAGCTTATCCAGGTATTCTTTAACAAAATCAAAGAAGTTCATTTGGCACCCATAAGACAAGAAATTGACAGAGTCCTTGATAAAAGTTCTGACAATACGACAACATTCAGGTACCATAGAAGAAAATGGAGCAATGTAGGGAAAAGCTGGCATTATATCCGAGGTCTGAAGATGGAACAGTAAAACATTTGTCTGGTAGTCTGACTCCTTTTTCATTACCATCTGGTCATATCTATCATTGATCAGAACATCAGTAATCTGTTGCCTGCACTCTGCTAAAAGAAGCTCATGGTACTTACTGCGACTACTGTTAAGGGTCTCAAGGATGGGGCCAACATCATAGCCATATTGTCTAAGGGTTGCACCCAGAAGAGTCACATAATCCTTGACTAAGAGAAGGTGGCTTGCAATATCCATGTGAGAAAATTGTTCCTCCAAGACAGAAGCCACTTTAGACACAGCTGTTTCCCACATTGTATCAAGCTGATTAGGTAACAGCAGGCCACCTGCCGTCCTCAATACCCGATCCTCAACGATAAAATAACCTGCAATTTGAGCCAGAAAGGTCTGATGTGATTCAAGAAACGGCTGTGCTGAGGATATCTGCAGGTCAGAACTCAGCTGTAATAACCGGTTTTTATAGTAATACTCACGAAACTGCTCTTCTATTCCAAGACAATTGTGAATGTGATATGCCCGATAAACAGGAGTAAGATCAAACTTCAACACAGAATCCTCATTGATTTCTTCAACATCTAAGGTATAGGTAAAATCGCCCAGTCCCAAACAACTCTGCTCCTCAGCTTTCCTTTGACGAGATAGCATATCTTCATCCCTCTGACGCGCTGATGCAGCATGTCCAATTGCAGTTTGACCAATATCCTTTGCGCTACTCCTTATAAGAACTAGCCATTCATTAACTTGAGTGCACACCTTCTTCTCAATATGGGATTTAATAAGTGGAATCCTCTCCTCTATCAGTGCTTTCAGTGCCTTCACAGGAACATGCTGCAAAAAGTTCTTCTCAATCAGATCAACCGCTTTCAAAGCAGGGTAAAACCGAGCTTCAGAAATGTGCTCATTACACTTTACACAAAGCTCCAAAACTTGAACGCAAATTTTAGACATCTTAATAGCTTCAGTAACATTTTTCTTAATTGAATAAGATTCAAGAAGCTCTTCAACTTTCAAAAGTAGGGCACTCCCAACCTCTTGTAACCTGAAGTTGTCACTAGCAAGCTCACTTTTCAACTCCTCAGCGTCAACTAATACACCACGGAGTTCATCCACCGCGCTAATGAACTCCTCATAATGAAGCTTGCAGAGCTCCTCGATTTCAACTTCCTTCTTCTTCACAGCAAGCTTTAGCTGATTCAAAAGGGCTTCAGGCTTCCCCGTCTCAAACGAAAGCCTAACCATTGGACCCAAATCCTCCCCATTACCAATCATGGTAGCAAGAACACTATCTTCGTTTGCCATGTCCCCATTCTCGGTCACAGTCCTCCTCTTTGTTTTAGCACTCATATTCCTTGTCAACAACTTAAAAATACACCAAACCAAGAAAACCAATTAGCAAACCAACACCAAAGCAACACACTATTCCTTTCTATTGATCCTACCATACATCCATAAACTAAATCACACAAGAATTAAAGAGAAAAATCAGCTAATCTCAAATGGCCATTCCTTCTATGATTCAAAAATGAAAATGGTCAAAGCCCAGTTCGCAGAAATGCCCAAAAAGATCAAATTTTTAAGGTCACATTATACACTATTTACAGATCCTAAATCTTTTCAGATAATAACAGAGTATTAACTGACATTGGTTTTCATTGGTTAATAGGAAATTTGCCACAAAATATAAAAGTACTAATCACATCACAGATTAAAGAAATAAAAACAGTACCCAAATGGTTCGCAAACAAAACTAAGAATAAGATATTACTCACCTAACACTTAAGGAAACCGTTCAACTCTGATGATGTTTTGAAGAGAAGAAATGTTGTTGGAATTGCAATTTTCTTCCCCCAACAGAAAAAGGGTTGCCAAGATTTTGCCTTGTTTGAATTTGGATGCTGTCAAGGTCTGTGCCCTTTGGCTTCTCTATTTTGGGCTTTTGATGAAATCCACGATAGGCTCGAGAATTTTTATGCATTAGTTCTGGGTGTTTTTTGGTTCTACTAACTTCTAATAATAGTATAGTAAAAGTGGCAGACGGCAAAAGGGAAAACATTCTTAGGAAAAAAAAAAATGAAAACCCACTTATCAAATTGTTAAATAACGATCAAGACTTGATAAGCTGTACTATTAGGTGAAGAAACCCACAAAAAACGCAGGTGTTTCGGGACAAACTTTTTCGAATCTAACAAATCCAACAGATTCCCAATTTAAAAAACGAAAATACATAATTATCCCTAGGACAATTTGTGAAAGCAAAAAACTTAGGTTAATCGCACTTTAGCCTCTTTAGGTATGGGGCATTTCTCACTTTACCCCCAACGTTTGTTTTTCCTCAGTTTATCCCTTCTGTCAATCCAGCTAAGCAAATTCACCGTTAGAAATTTGAACATGCCGAAATTGCCACTTGGAATTGCGGTTTGCTTTGGATGAGTAAGAAGATGCCCCTCGATTAGTTATAAAAGAGGGGCTAATTGATTAGAATATTGTTAGATGACAAAAAAGTCGGTCAAATATAATGGGTTGGCTGCTTGATCTCAATGTATGCCCATCGTGCCGTGCCATCTTGGCACGACGGGCAATTTTTTTTAAAAAGCTTTCTAACCTCTCTGACCGTCGCTCCTATATGGCACGACGACCAAAGAAGTCAGAAATGTTTTTTTTTTAAATCCTCCTGGCAGTCACGCCATGTAGAAGCGACGGTCAGAGAGGTCAGAATTCCTTTTTTTTTTAAAAATCCTCCTGGCCGTGGCGCCATGCGGGAGCGACGGTCAAAGAGGTCAGAAATTTTTTTCTTTTAAAAATCTTTCGGACCGTCGCGCCATGTAGGACCGACAGCCAGAGAATTTAGAAATTTTTTCAAAAAAAATCCTTCGACCGTCATGCCATGGCCAGACGATTTCGAAATGCTTTTTTTTTTTTAATCTCTGTACAATTCAGCAAAAAAATTTCTGTAAAAATTATTTAAAATCAAAATTTTTAAAAACAATGCAGACAGTTCAACAAAATTTTAAAAACAAACACTAGCCTCGCTAGCATTTTAGCATTTTAAAGGATGCAAGGTTTTAAAACTTTGATCCATTTGTTAAAGGATTTAGGGGTTTCTTAAAGAATTAAGGTTTACCATTTTAGCAAACTTAAGTTATATAACATGCTTAATTGTTATGATTTGTTAAATTTAGAAAATAGTTTAATATTATGATTTAAGTTGAAGTGATTGCGTAATGGATGGAAGTATTGCTTAATATTATTATGATTTGTTAATTTTAACTTTATTATCTATAATGCACACAGAATGTTAAAGGAACTGTAAATGTGTCAAAAAATGAAAAATTATAACACGAAAAGCGATTTATATATTTAAATTTTCATATAAAATGCAATCACATAAAAAGATTAATAACATATTTGTAGAAATGAAGAATTGTTTGTGTGTCATTATTTGGTATACGATAATTAGTTTAAATAATTTAATCAATTAAAATAGCTATAAAACAACTAGTACTTATTTGTTTTGTAGGCATTATCCTATAGGAACCCTTCTATCCAATTATGGGGTTTAATAAAATAACTTGTACTTCTCTATTTTGAAAATGTTTAACGTTATTCAAATTGAAAGTGATTGGATTAAACAGAAAAAGTAGACAACTAAATTAAATTAAATGTCATGTGAAATGCATTAAATGGATGAGATATAAAACATTGTCGAAGACAAAATAATATCAATGCCTCACAGTTTTCTTGCATTTACCCTTAGCCTTGCCCTTACCCTCCTCCTGAGGTGTCGTCGGGGAACAACAATATCTAGTAGCAGGCCTTCTCTGACGATTACGTAGCACTCGTTCTCCGATAACTAGCGCAAGAACTTGTGGAACAGCAGTAGATAGGCCATAATCATCATCTGCGTTATCAGAAACAAGGGTATGCTCGCCTGTTGACTCAGCTGTCTCATCACTATCATCAGTGTCTTTGGAACGATAGTCGTGAAAATTTCCTGGAACAACATGTCCTAACATGCCTTTTGGTTGGGTTTGAGTAGGCATGAACATAGTCTGACCAAGAGTACAATAATCCGGAAGATCTACAGTAGCAGAACCACCTCTCGTGGCACCAATCAAATCATATATTTGGCTAAGGTCTGCACGTAAGGAACCCCCTGATGTAGTGGCATCGTACCCAAATACAGGTATATGCGGCGAAGGCGTGAATGGTGAACCAAACGCAGGTACGTGTGGGGAAGGAGTGAATTGTGTACCATAAACAGGAAAGTGTCGCAATTGTATAAACTGTGGCAAAGTCGAAACCAGTGTATGTAGTGATGTAGAAAAATGTGTACCAGTCGGCCTAGTGCAATTTTGAGGGTCCACTTCAGGGTCACGATGCTCTGCTTCGTTGTCATCTTCATCATGCAAGTCATGCCTATGTCGTTTAACTCCGCTGGTAGATGTTTGAGTTTGACGAGGGACATGTCCAACTGGCCTCTCATAAGGAACATGCTGAGACTGTGTTTGGGTCTTAAATGGGTCCCAATCACCAACTTTCATACGATCATATTGTTGAGGGTGCTGCATAGACCCAAATGCACCATCCATGATCGTCAAAAGACGCGAGTGAAAAACATGTTCTGAGTCATCAAGATTGAGGGCATTATGCGACTGATGTCCAATGCGTTGCATGGTATCCATTTGATATAAAGAAAATAGACAAATTAATATAGTATACAAGATTGACTAGGAAATGCTAGCAAAAAGCACACATATTGACGGAGTGAAAATTGTAGAGGTAGTAATTACCAGATATTCAAGTTGTCCTGATGCCCCGTAGAGCATGTGCCCGGACTGCGTCTGCTGATAGATAGGAAACGTAATGTACAAAATGGTGTGACGGTGGTACCATCTGAGATACTCTTCTGAATGTCTGAATGTTTTTGTAGGCTGTCCCTGGACCTCAACTTCGTAGCGTCGATCCCAATAACCTATCCAATTCCTATGAAACTGAACCCAATTCCTTTCTGGAAATCCAGCTAGACCAAGTTGGTGCAAACCCTTCTGATCAGTGTCAATTTCTTTAGGAATTTCTTGTACCATGCCGAACTGACGCATCACTCAATCTGGACAATGAAACTCAACTATGTGCCAAAATATCAAAGGGACATTTGCTCGCCATATACGCTCTCCCCGTCTGCAATACTCGGGTAGAGATGACAGTATGTCACCACTATATGGCATCCAGATGAACTGATAAAACAGGAAAAATAGATACTCAATCCTTATTGCCTTGAATAGAAATTCAACGAAATACAAATAATAATTATCCAAAAAATAATAACATACCTGATCCATTCTTAGCAATCCCATCTGCTCTCGATAATACACCGCAGGCCGACCAGGAGGCTCATAATCTAAACAATCATTTGCCCATCTCTCTCCTCTTAGGTAATCTCCAACCTCATATCGAGAATGTATATCAGGACGAATAAGTGGGATTCGCTCCCATGCCCAAAGCTGTTCAATACCAAGGTAATTTTCATTGAATAAGATGTGAATAAGATGTGTATTTAACTAAAAATAATTTATGAGATATATTTTTATTTACCTGTCGTAATAAATAAGGCCCACCAGTACTCTTAGTTTCTGCTCGAGAAGCAATACACATCTGCGAGTATAAACAGACCAACACCGAGCTTCCCCAACTGTATTCGCCCATCGCCTCCAAATCTTGTACATAATCGAGCCAATTTGAACTAACAACATTGCCTGCGGTATTTGTAAATAGTAGGCCTTCCAATAGAATCAGTATGTACATTCGAGCATATTGACGAACCATCTCCTCAAAAGCATTGGGCTCCAATGTTGTCCGTAATCGTGCCTTTAGGAATGACATCTTTAGTCGCCCATCTCGAAAGTGCCTATTCTCTGGCCAAACTCCTAAAAGATCGTAAACCATTTGTTGGCGTTGTAAGGGACTCCGTCTAATGTGATTCAAGGTAACAGGAAAGTCATCAACACGTAGGCCCCACAGCACCTCCACATCCTGCAAGGTGATGGTAGCCTCGCCCATAATAGGGAGATGAAATGTGTGTCTCTTGTCTCCAACACTCGATAAGTGCAGTGATCAATCCATGATCCACATGAACGTAACCGGCTCTACGTACCCCACCAAATCCAACCCTGTCGATGTAATCAGATACTCGAGGGTCTATATGCATAAAGGATTTAAAAAATTCTTTGTCACATCTTCTGACATCTAAGTCACAAGATTTGCCATGAAATACGGCAGCGGAACGGTGGTGTGGCTGTAAATATAATACAGAAGGATCAATCAGCCCTTGAGTTGGGGGTTCTACAGCATTCCAATGATCCATGGACAGTTATGCCTGCAACTAAATTATTATTAGTCGAATTAGGTATGCATTATAAAAAATATATGCCAAAATAAATGCCACTAAAAAGCAACAGGAGGAAAATCTCATATATAGCATAACTGAAGAATAATATTCATAACACCTCAACCAAAATATACATATCACACTATATTAACATATTAAAATCGTACGCCAATTGAAAAATACATTTCACTAATATATTCAAATCGTACACAAATATGGGAAGTTTATTTGACGCTACATTAATCCTAACATTCTATTGATGAAAGTAACCAGAATATGGGCAGTTAGGTACAGTGTGTTCGGGTTGCAAACAGTTACTACACCGACGTGGAGCATCCGGACACCTTCGATCCATCACATTTCGGATTCTAGCCGTCCTTAAAGAGCCCGGAGTCTTTTGTTTCAAACGATCACCTAGGATATGCAATCATAAATCTGCTGTTGGCTAATATTTTGTGTCCCTAAGCAGATAAAAATGGCCAGAAAATGTAGTTTGGTATGCGAAAAATGTATATTCCGGTGCCACAAGAGTCATCGGATTTATTTTGGACTAAAGCAAGTTGCGAACACATGTGAACACGGAAATCGTAATTCCCTCTATTTTTCACACGTGCATGTTTGATTTGTAAGGTCAACAGTTTGCGCGTTGCCACCCCGATAACTTTGTTGATAAGCAGTAGTAATACAAAACATTCCCCTAACGGGATCATACACTCTAACAGAGTGTGCTCGCCCGTTTTCTTTATTCGTCAAATATTTTTTCTAACTCTTTTGTGGGAGTGGGTACACCTTATCCTTTGAGATCTTTAGGTTCTCGATGAACAGATCAACTGTTTGATTAAGTGTAAACCGAATACATGCTGTGATCGGCAACATCCAAACATCCCTCATTAAGTTGTTAAAACATTCGGCCATATTTGTAGATGTGTGTCCCTACCGATAGCCCCCATCTTTGTATAAGGCCCACTGTACGGGTCTAACCGAACCTCTTGTCAACCATGCATATGCCTCTGCATTTAATGTGAATATTTGTTGCATGTATTCCTCGTACTTTCGAGACTGATTTGTCGATTCGGCAGCCCATATAAGATTTTTAAGCCTACACATTGGTGGTTATAAAAGGCGTTAAGAGTATGTTATTTCCTATGAATGAAATTAAACTTTAAACAAAGCTGAGAAATAATGTTACTTTTGATTCTTGAATTTCTGCGTAAAATTGCTCCGCACATGAACCAAGCAAAATCGATGAACTGCTAGTGGTTCTTTCCATTCTGGGAGCGTCCTCATTGCGTTGATTATTCCATGGTGGCGATCTGAAATTACGCATATATTGTGAATATCACCACACACGTGAATACGCAATGGTCTCATAAACCAACTCCAACTGCGATTATTCTCCTCATCTACTAATGCGAAAGCCAGAGGAAATAAATGATTTTCAGCATCGAAAGCAACAGCACTTAGTAGCTTTCTACGATATGGGCTTTTAAGAAATGTACCATCTATACAAATGACGGATTTTAAATGACGAAACCCTTTAATGGCAGGCAAATGCCCAAAAGATGTAGTCAAATATCGGACTGGTTGGAATACTCAGTGGATGATGATGCCACACAACCACAGTACCTGGATTGGTATATTGTAATTCCTGGACATATGTTGGGAGTTGTGCAACAGACATAGGCCAATCGCCATAGACAATATCTATAGCTCTACGCCTACCATACCAGGCTTTCTTGTATGAAATGTCAACATGAAATTCTTTTTTCACTGACGTTTGTATTTCTTTGATCCTATACACTAACACATTCATTATGTGGGGGATAATGTGTTCAACTATTATGTCGCCACTCATTTACTTATGATCGTTGTTGCCACATACACGGACACATGTATGCTTTTCAGCAAGTATAACGATCATCCACATCTTGTGAGATTTGCGTAGGGTTGCCCTAAATTGTCAATTGCATGGAGGTATAGAGGTGCGAGTCCTACATCTGACATACCAAGTTGTAGAAGTACTTTCACAGACTTTAAACTCCCTATTTTCCTTTATAGACCACAATTTAACTGCTCGCTTTACATGCTCTTTGGTTTCAAATAACTGGCCAAACTCTAACTCTTTCATGCGTTCATTCCACAATTTTAGTTTCTCAACCCCAAATGCATCTAGTGGATCAAACTTTAATGCAGCATCAACACCGGCTTTATATCGCAGTTATGGTCCTTCATCAAAGGTCCATAGAGTATTATGATCTTAATGATCCCGTGTGAACTGACTTTCACTTAAATTTTCATTATGGGGAAATGAACCATACACAGGGTTGTCATAATCGAAATCATCATCTGGTTCGAGTTCCGAGTCAGCATCAACATCAACATCAACATCAACAAATTTAATGTCATTATCTTCCCCGAACCCCCCAACTACACATGTATCAATGTCCACACCATAACTTGTAATGGGTTCCGTGTCCATTATTGGATGACTACTATTGGGACGATTAATCTCCATGCGGCGTCCATTACCCTTTCTCCTAGATCTTCGAGCGATCGGATATTTTCACAATCTACTTGGGTCAATTGACTCTCGTATAAGCCAATTGTTCCCACCACATCCATATGTTCCGATCCATATATGCTTGGGTCTTGATTAGCATGCAAACTTGTAATATGCAAGTTTTGCATATCATCATGTTTGAAATCTAGAATCGATTCAATCTCGATAATATCTCCGTCCCATGACCACTATTGGCTTTCAAAAAAAATATATTTCGTTAACTCCATTATCATCCACCAAGGGCGTGGCACCGAACACACCATTTTGCATGCAGTTCTGAAATATTAAATTAATTTTATGAATATTTCGGTTTAACCCCATCCCCATCATATTATATACGATGTCCACCAATCCATCAAAATTCACCCTTTCTATAAGGAACGTGACCTTTTTGGGCAACGACAGATCTATGATATTAACCCACCAGCATACACAATTTTTCCTCCCCAATAGAATTGCATCATCAAACAATTACCGCTTGACATGTTTCACCTAATCTACCAAAGACGTTAATATAATATATGTGTCACTGTTAACAAAAATGGAGTAAATTATACAATTTTATATTATTTTACCATAATTATTATACCTAATCAATGCATAGAATTTAAAATTTTTTGTATTTTAATTTAAATTACGTAAGTAGTCGAGTGATATATCCATATTAAGTTCAACCCTAATTAATATATCTATATTAAGTTAATTACGTTCAACGCTAATTGATATATTTGTGTTATGAACCAGTTTAACAGTATGTATTTAACATGCTACAACACTAATATGGAGCCTAAAAGTTTATTGATAAATTAATCATAAAAATTTTCTCTCCAAATAATTTAAAATATTAAGATATATTTGTAACTTTACCTTAATTTTGTAAAATATCTACACTAATTACCTTTAATTCGATATATGTGTAATATTAACAAATTTAATAGCATCTACTAACATATCCATATTGTCTGCACCTATTGTTTAAAATATTAATCATGTGGTAAAACTACATTAATTTATTGGTAACTTTAATCATGTGTCAAAAGTATCTTAATTGGTAATAACACTTAAATTTATCCTTTTTTAATAGGATGATTAGCGATATGGTAATTAATATCTAAACAAATAATTTACCTTACTAATTAATTAAGCTAATCACTAACTAACTAATTTGGGTTATCACATATTCGTCCACACACCTAATGTTATACAATTCATTAATACTACATTCATTAATTTCAACTAATCACCATGCAACAACAAAACAATACTCTAATTTACCACGTCAATTAGAAAACACTAATATGGAATAAAATATAAACAATGTCATGTCATATTTAGATTTTACAATTAATATATAATACAACACAAATAGAATTCACATTAAAACATAAAAAACTATATTATATAATTAATAATCATGGATGACACGTTTCAAATTATAGTAAACGGTATTTATGAATAATAATTAAAGAAATAGATAAGTATTTTACTTACTTGATTATTGTTGTTTTTCCCTCGTCAATGATGGAGTGTCTGGGAGAATTTCGCCTGTCGAGACTTACAAACAGGACTGTTCAAATCAAAGACCTTCTACTGACCAAATCCCAAGCCCTCTATCTCCGTCCAAATTTTATGGCTTCAGACTTTACAAAGTTAAGCTCGTCCAGAATGTAGCTCAGCTAAGCGCGAACTTCAAGGATCTCTGTCTCCGTCCAAATATTGTTTATAACTTCAGACATCACACTCTTCACACAGCCAAGCTCGAACAGAATGCAGAGGCTAAATTTACAGACATGAGAAATGGAGATGTGGAGCTCCGTTTATGATTAGAGGGAAGGGGGAGAAACGAAAGTCTCAGAGAAAAGAAGAAACGACTGAAGTTGCGGTTATGGAGTTGGGAGTTGCTCTGAAGAATAATTTATAAGCGAACGAATTGTACATTTCTCTAGCCCGTTGCGCCATGTTGGAGTGACTAGGGTGTCATAACTTGAGGGAAAAAAAAGGCTACCTACGCCTGTCCCTAACACAAAACAGGCCAACAAAAATAAAGCTGCAGTCCAAGGTGGTCAAAGGCTGCAGGCTTCTAGCCAATAAATTTTGTATATGTCTGGCAGATGCCTTGCTAGATATGTCTAAAAGGAAAGGGCCATAATAAACTAGGACGATCAAGAATCGCCAAGTGTTTTTTTATTGCACGCATCAACCTGACAATGATGAATGGCAACACAGGTTTCACGAAAAAGTTAACTGTTCTCAAAATTAGCTTTTGGCAGTTGGAGGGTAAATTCTGTAGTGATAATGAATAGAAATTATGAGAGATCCAAAAGGGGCCACTGACATTGAAGATTGGTCAAAGGGACCATATTTCACCAAACCTTTTGGGACCATATTTCACGTGAAAAAAGCTATCAGCAGAGCCCTTGGAACGATGGTCAAAGGTTGCAGATATTCTGATTATCTGCTGCCCGTCGCACCTACATGGCTCGATGCATAAGAAAATTTTTTTTTTAAAAAATGAGTAGCGTCGCGACGGCCAGAAAATTTCATCCCGACGGCCAGAAAATTTCTCTTGGCACGACGGGCATATATTGATACCAAGTAGCCAACCCACCATATTTGACCGACTTTTTTGTCATCTAACAATATTCTAATCAATTAGCCTAAAAGAGGGTGTCTGATGCTTCCATCCAAGTGAACCATTTTTTTCTCTTTCATTTTAGCATATCCAGCAATACCTAAAATTTTTCTTTGTCAACCAAAAGCATTACAAAGTTCTTCAAATAACATTCAAAGATCGCCTCAAAAATGTGTAGATGTGGTAAAGAGACACCATTTTGCACCTCTTGGACACTTGAAAATCCGGAAAGAAGATTTTATGGCTACTCAAATTACAATGTAAGAATTTTTCATTAATAATATGTTGTTATTATCTTTAATTTTGCTCTGTATTTAAATAAGTCAAAAAAAATTTTAGACAGCCATATTTTCTTTTTATTCAGAACCGGCATGCATGTGGGCACTTTTCATGGGTAGATCCTGAAGTTTGTAGCAAAGCAAAAGAAGAAAGTGCAGCTCTGCAATCTAGACTGCTAGAGCAAAAGGAGAAATTAATGTACTTGCAAAGAGAGCATGAAGAATTGGCAAATGAGCATGAAAAATTGAAAAGCAGATATGCATCCTTATAAACAAAAGTCTATGTTTTACAAGCTGAAAACCAAGAGCTACAACAACAATATATGATTGTCCAAGCTGCTCAATCTTCATCATGGAGAAAACACTTGTCATTACATTTCTGATTGCTAGCATTATGTATATGTACTCTATTTCCGAACGAAAAGGCAAGAAAAAATCGTTTTATCTATCATAGTTGTAAGCAAATTTATATGAAAGAAGATTATATTAAGTTAAAAGGATTTTGCACATCAGATTACATCTTAGCATATGTCCATGTACCCACCCAAACAAAAGCCATTTTAGTAGAACCTAAACAAAACATGATAATAGAACATGTTCAAATAATGGCAAAAAACAAAAACATAAGCCTATTTCTAGCATTGTTGCAAAACAAGCAATCAAGTAAGTAATGACAAAAATAGCAACTTTATTTTACTACACTACACATTCAGGTGTGTGTACAACTGTTGAATGTCTAGTTACAGTTGAAGATCCTTAGCTAGAGAACACAGCTTCTCCAAATCTAGTACTCTTGGTTTGAACCTATAATCATGGATAAGGGGTATTTTAGTGAAATACTACTAGGGATAACATGTCTTCATACAAAAGATTTGAACTCACCATTCTAGTTTTAGTAGCACCTGAACTGCTTTTCGAACTTTCAGTTTTAGCATCACCTGAATTGGTTCTTGGTCTTTTAGTTCTTGCTGTAGTTGTTGCTTTTGAGCTTGTACTTGATAAGTTGGTGGTAGCTACATCAGTAGTTGTACTTAAATTGGCACCAGATATTGGTGTTCTTGTCCACTGTATCATTAATAAGGATAAATAAGTGAGCACGTATAAAATGGCCATGCATGCAGAATTTTAAAATGTAGGCTTACCAGTTGGGTTGGGGGCGACTGGCCAGTCTTTGAAATATTTGGAATCTGCATAATAAAAGCAGTTTTTAATCAGTGAATTTAGTTATAAATGCAAATAAAAGAGGAACTCACCATGTTAGAGTCAAATGGAATATATATTTTATTTGTTGATATCCCTTGGCCATTCCAAAGTCCAATGCCACATAGTGGGCCATTGTTATGGTCCCAACCCCTACCCTTACCCCTGCCTCTACCTCTATCTCTCCAATTAACTCTAGTTGAGCCTCTTGCAGTAGTAGAATTAATTATATCAGTACTCTTCCCAACACTAGGATTCAAAACAGGCTCAACATTATTTCTAGAGTGGCCCCTACCAGCTCTCATTCCTTCTCGCACCACTTTTTTCACCTCTATCTTGTGCTAGAAGTCTAGCAGCTCGTTTAATAGGTCCTTGTACTTTGCAACACATCAAAAAGTGACAATTATATGTAGATATGAAAAACGTAACAAGTATATATTTTAGCTTTTAGTAGTGCATTCACTAGTTTCTTTTGCCTTACAAATGAACAGCCAGTGACTTTGCAACTTCTTGTATTGTTATCAGTATGACCACAATGACTACAGTGAATTGGCAGCTCTATTTTAGACAATTTTCCAATATGTAAGTCCTCTAATGGAGCCTTTCTTCGCATTTTCTTAGGTCTACTCGGGACTATCCTTTTATGAGGTGGAAATAGTGAATCAAAATCTGTGTTCACCCAATTTGCTTGGTCTGACATAGGCATAATAACTCCTGATATGCCTTTTTATATGTTTCCACTAAGTAGCAATTATCAACATATGCATATGGATTCTTATTATCTTGCACAAGTCCAGCACATGCATGGACACATGGAATTCCTGTTATATCCCACTCATTGCATATGCAAGACCTTTGAACTACATTAACAACAAAAGTTCCTGCTATATCAGTCACCTCATACACCTCTCTTGTGGATACAAGTGCATCAAATTGAGCTAATTGCTTTTTCCTCTTTTCAAGTTTCTGACAAATTCTCGGACAAATACAAGACTTCACCTTCTGAATCCAGTCTCTTTTTTTCTTGAAACCTACACATTATTTGCCTTCGAATGGCTTCAAACATAGTCAAAATAGGCTCCTCCCTAGCATCCTTAATGTATCACATATGCATGTGCTCCTGGTGCTACTATTTGCAACTCTCTCATTTTGCTTTCATAGTGACTGGGCAAATAAGCTCTGGCTACTGCCCACATTAAATCTTTTAGCTACTTATCCTTGAATTTTAGCTTGAAGTTAGCATACATGTGTCTAACGCAAAATCGATGCTCAACTTCGGGATACATATTCTTAATGCAATCAATTAATCCCTGACATAAAAAAAATCATAGCATTAGTGACATGAGTGAGTGAGGAAAAAAGGAAAATAAAGCAAATTGTAGCGGTGCTGACCTTTTGTCTATCTGACAAAAATACCCAACCCCTTTCAAGTGGAGTCCTAATGGCATCAGTAAGGCTGTCCAAAAATCAACCCCAACTATCTTTACACTCAGACTCAACAAGAGCCATAGTAATTGGGAACATCTGATTATTAGCATCCTTACCAATTGCAAACATAAGCTGCCCTCCCATGACCCCCTTAAGGTGACATGCATGATGCATCCAACCCTATTACAGGCTTACATGCATTTACAAAACCTTTCTTTTGTGCAGTAAACATCACAAACATCCTCTTGAAAATTGGCTTTTACAAAGCTGGGATTTTTTAGTTACAAGAAATACCACTGAACTTGGATTTTT
This sequence comes from Coffea eugenioides, assembly GCF_003713205.1. Lineage (NCBI taxonomy): Eukaryota > Viridiplantae > Streptophyta > Magnoliopsida > Gentianales > Rubiaceae > Coffea > Coffea eugenioides. The sequence goes on along the minus strand of NC_040040.1, from coordinate 28,093,379 downwards.
TTGAAGGAGCGTAGCACAATAGTCTCTTAATCTTGCATATAGCTTTGCATATGACCCTTTGACTGCTCCTTTGCTCTATACATTTGAGAGTTTGTACAGTTCAGGTTATACTTCTTTTTTATACTTTTCTTGAACCCTTTTACTTTCATACTCGGATGGTCAACAATCTCCTTCATAAACATCTTAGACAGCCAACTAGAATTTGCACTGTTATTCTTGTAAGACTAGACATTCATGAGGTAGGCCTTTAATGGACTTCACTTGGAGTGTAACTTTGCTTCCATTATAGCCACTAGCATATATTCTCCATCCACAGTTATTTGCACATATAGCTACAGCTTTATCTGTCATTCTTAGTGAAGGTGACTTCAAACCCATTCAAAATTGAATACATTCTAATTGCAACCCTAAAATCATAAATGTTGGTGAAAATTCTGCCCACAGTCAACTAAAGATTTTCCAGATCCCTTTCCATGTTAAACTCAGGAAATTCATGTTCCATGGCTTCATCATTTGAATCATAAACTGGTTTAAGTATTTCATCATTACTAACATCTTCATTATCAACCATTTTTCCTTTCCCTTTGGAGTTAATGTATGCATTATATTCTTCATTAATCAGTTCCACATACTTAGCATAATCAGGTCGTTTTAGGTGATAATCTACTACACTACCATCCTTCCCTACATCATCTATAGGGTCACATGCATCATTTAAATCATCCCCATCTAGGAAAAAATCAAAGTCAGAGTCATATTCAACTTCCCTAGAACCATCCCCATCACTTTCATATGAAGCATCTGAAGTATCACTTTCGGCCTCATCATTTTGGGGTTGTTAAGCATTAAGATTCAGATTTTGTTCACCATCAACCTCAACATTATCTTCTACAATAATTTCATCAGCATGCATATCTTCTGCAGGGATCTCACCAACATAAAGTTGTATGATAGTTTGAGTTCTATTTATCACAAACATTTCTAGAATTGTTTAGTCACTATTTAATAGTCTAAGACCAACTTGAAGGTCAAGATGCCCAACCCTGTAGTACACTAATGTTTCATGTGGAATTCCAACTTCTTTAAAACCATCTCTTAACTCAAAAATTGACATCAAATCAGGATCAACATTATCAAAATTAGCAACTTGTCTCCTTACATATTGTAAATTTGGGACATGGGCAAAATGACCTCCATAGTGAGCCTTTAAAACATGGGTTTTAAAATCCATTTTTCTGTAATCACACAGACAAAGGCAACTTTTCAATACATGCAAAGGTAATATAAAGTATACATCTTTTGTTGTCCCACAAAAAAAAGCTAGTTTTGTCTATCTAACAACCGATGTATAACCAAACAAAATAAACAAATAATCCTACAAATTAATAATTAAAAAAGAAAAAAGTTGCTAAAAATCCATCATTTTCATTCCGACCGAACAATTAGGGGTGTCAACGAATCGAGTTGCTCGGGAAGAAGTAATCGGCTCGAGCTTAGCCAAATTGAGCTCGAGTCGATCTTGAACTATTCGAATATTCAAACAAATCGAATTCGAGCCGAAAAATGTTATGCTCGCCAAGCTCGCGAGCTTATCGAGTTTAAGGTATATTTAAATATATAAAATTTTATATTTATCAAATTACTTAGATATATATAGTTGTAAGCTTAATTACATGTTGTACCTATTAAATCAAAATGTAATAGGGGTATTCTTGTCTTTACAGAGAATTTTAAAAAAAAATTCAGATATTAGAGTCTAATTATGTCAAGCAGCTTCATGAATCTTGTCCACTGTCTTCTTTCCTTGTGGTGAAGAGTTTCCTCACCTTAGTCCCTATTCCCTAATCCCAATTCCTCATCTCAGTTCCTAATTCCAATTTCAAATCAAACCCATTTGGGTTGCTCATTTCAGCCATTTCATTTTTCTGTTGTCATCATCTGCCGATTGGAAGTGGATTGTGCAGCAGGTGCAGCTAACGAAAGTGTGGATCTTGGAAGTAGGTGTAGCAAGTAAGATATGATCCTTTTTGTACTTCGTGGCTTTGAATGCTTTTCAGTCTTTTGCTTATCTTGGCTTCTGCTGGAGCATATATTTATATCAAGTACTTTGAATGCTAGGGTTTCTATTGATTTATGTTTCTTCTGTGATCCTTTCGAGGAATTTGTTGGTGGGTTCTTTGATTCGTGCTTGTTTGGCATTCGGGTTCTAGATGCTTTGTGGTGATCAGTTTGTGTGACCTTGCATTGGAAATGATTTTCGACTTGGGGATTTTTTTTCTTATTTTTTGGGGAAGAAAGAGTGGCAGTTCTATTGGCCGGACAAGGTTTGGCTACGGGGATATTATCTTCTTATTTTCTACGAGGTCTCAAATTGATTTGTCTTGTTTTGGACAGACCATATTCAATTTTCTGAGTTCAAATATCCGTAGTTTGATTTGTTAGGATATCTTACAAGTTTGAGTTGTTTCAATATTCTCCTTTTTAGTTTATTTTATTTTTCCTGCTAGATCTATTGCTCCTAGCATTATTATAGTGTGAGGACCCGTAAATTTCCCTAAATTTATATTATTTCCTCGCCTGCATTTTCTTCATTATACCCTACTATTTCGATTTTTCAGAAATTTTATAAGTGAATAGAGTTTTTTAAATCATTTTCCTAGTTTAAATTAGTTCATGATAAGTTTGAAGTGTATTATTGATGTGGGACCCGCTAGTGCGGTAAATGCGATATATTTTTGATAATTTGTTGAAGTTTTGTATCAAGTGATATTATTTTACTAGGTGCTAGGATACAATTAGAGGTTAGCTAGATAAATTACCATTGGTAGACAAAATGATAGGATTGAAACCCTAAAGGGCCACTTGTCACAAAACTATTGGAACTTGGACTTTGACCTAACTTTCTTACCTTTACTAAATACCAAAAATTTGACAAAAAATATCCCATTTCTTCATGAAGTTTGGCCGAACCTTTGAGGAGAGAAAAGAGGGAAAACTTCATCTTGTTTCTTCAAATCTAAACCGAAATCTTGAGTTCCAACCATTAACATCTCAAATCACTCCATAAAAACTCCTTGCTATGAAGGATTAAAGAGGTTGGTGGAGTTGTTTTGAAAAGGGAAGACCTAAATTGCTAGCTTTCTTGAGTTTTTGAGGTGAGTTGCTAAGAAATTCTTTCTTTGTTCTTGATAATGTTAAATTAGTAGCTTTAGTGGCTAAATATGTTGATTTGTGGTAGGGTTTATGGTTGAAAGAGGAGTTTTGATGGAATTTTGATTTATTAGTGATTTTTCTATTTTTATATAATAATGATTGTTTAGTCATGGGATGATAGCTTGTTATAGAGTAAAATGGAGCTTGTATATGTTGGATATGATTGGTTGCGGAAAATTTCTGGTTTGGTGCAGAAATTCCAGTTTAGGGTTTCATCTTACCTTGTTCTGCCCGGTTCTGTTCGGCCATAATAGAGGCCGAATCAACCTTAGGTTAAAATATGAAAGTTGTAGGAAATGATGTTTTATAGCTGCCTATAAATTTTCAGCTTAATCCGAGCATATTAGCACGTGAAAAGACAAAAAATACCCCTGACTGTCATAAGTAGAGCTCTGTGGACAGTGTTGACATTTCATCAATCTGACAGCTTCTGTTCATCCTGATCCGTACTAAATTAGCATTTGGCCAAAACACAAAAGTTGTAGTTCTATGTCTTAGCTTCCAATGGCCCTAAAAACGTCTCAATTGGACTTCGGTAGTCTGAGTTATTGTCATTCAAACATTGTACGATTAACTAGCCTGATTGTGAGACTCTGGTTCTGTAATTTGAAATTTTGATCTGGTTACACTATGAACTGGACTGAGTGGTCTTCATCAAAGTTGTAGCCCTTTTATTTTAGCTTTGAAACGGTATAAATTGAACACCAATTCGATAAGCGTAGCTTCGGTTGTGTCCGATACGCTAAACGACATTAAATCTGTCTTTTGTTTTATGGCTTAAACTTCATTTCCGAACATTTTCCTAACTTGATTTTGTATTTGTACGACATTAAACCTATTGAACGGCTATTGAAATGAGATTAGTTTGTGTGTGACATTGGGGCTGATTTGAGGAAAAATGAAGCCATGAAGGCTGGAAAAGTAAGGAAATTTAGGAAAAAATGCTGTCCAATTTTCTAGGCCGTCTGATTCCTTTAAGTTGCAGTTGCATTGTGGTAGAATGAGGGGGTTTGGGGTTGTTTGTAACTCTCGTATCAACTATTATCTGTTTGCTCAAAAATTACATTTTATTCTTTTGTACTCGTATATAAAACTTGGAGAGGCACCCGACTAGTAATCGAGATTCACTTGTGCATTCCGTTTAATCGATTTTGGATGTGGAAACTTCAACTTCGTTACCTCTGTTATTCTTAGGGTTTCACGGTGATTAAGGCCACTTTGGGTGAAAACTTTTGAAGTATCTGTACTGGAACTGGTGAGTGTACCACTCCACTCATTTGTTGCTTAATTTGGTTTCAGTACCTGCAATGTGTGATTTGAATGACTGTACTATCTATTTATTCTGTTTGAGACGAGGGTGTACTTTATCACACTCGTTCTCTTATCTGTATGTATGTCTATTTATGGTGTGAATTTGAATCTGTTATCTGTATCTGTATCTGTTCTGACGTCGTTTGAAAGCCTGTATCTAACGACCTTTCTGTAATCTCTGAACTCAAATCCTGTGGTTGAATTACTCGAGTCGAGCCGGCATGGGCCTGATCGAGTAGATAACGAATCACAGTAGTCTGTTCTAGGAATTTTTGGGTATTGAGACCCTTAATTCCGGTATACTCGAGTATTACCACTTCTGTTTCTGTTGAGGTGTTCGGACCCGGTAAGGGGTATGTGTGGTGAACGAGATTTTGGTGTAAAGTGGTGCTCTACTGGACTGGACTGGTTACTTTATTTGGAAGTTGACGGAGTGTCAACTATTATTTGATCAAACTTCGGTGAAGCAAATGGGAATTTGGCTCCTGAGAGCCACCCGTATCCTTTCTATCTATGGTGTTGTTCATTTCTTTATTTGATTTGCATATGTGACTAATTGAATATGAAATTCCATGATTCTTACTTGCTATTATTTTGGTACCTCATTGAGCGTAAGCTCACCCCTTCCGGTTATCTTTGTTTTCCTTACAGGGAACCACACTTTGAGCCGTGATTTTGAGAAAAGGGTTGAGTTGGTGTAAACGTTCTTTTTTTATCTCTTGTGTAATCAAAACACTAATTGTCTTTGAATGAAGTATCCCGCTTTTAATTGTAAAGTTTTTGATGTATGTATATAAGTGTTTTATCATGTACATTAAGTGTATTCATTTGAGATGGTATCTTACGGTGTAGAACTCATGCTTCTCAACTTAGTTGTTTTCGATTGATTGTTTTCTTGGGGATTCGTTTGTGCGTTATATCGGGTTTGTGTGATTCGACTCCGTAGTCCTGGCGAAAGGTGGGCAGGCGGTCCGCTAAACCCTGGGGTTCGTCCTAGGGGGAGATGGGGCCGTCACAGGTGGTATCAGAGCTTGGGCGGAGTGAGTTTGGGCCAAGTGGTATTATGGTCCTGATTTTGTGAATGTGTCTAAAGGTATAGGTGCTCTTTTGAGCATAAACTATGAACCGTGCACGTTATAAGAGTAAAAAATTTTATCATGGTACCTGAGGAAGATATATACTGATGTCGGGTAAGAATCTTTAATATGGATGATTTACTCTTGGGACCGGCCGGCCCGAGTTGTGAATTATCTTATTTTAGATTCTTGGACCTGAGTACCAGAGGGTGGAGATCGCTGGAATAAGGGTCTGTATCTTTATTGAATTTGAGGTAAGTCTTGATGGCCAAGAACAAGGCACGGAAGATCTTTATATTGGACCTAGGAATTAGACTGATCGAGGGGGCTGGATTTGGAAGTGTTATCAGGGACTACTCTCATACTAGTCTGGTTAGGTTTTCTAGAGGGTGATTAGATTGTAGGGTACATTGCGAAATTCACACCTAAGACCTGTTTTCTTTGCTATGATTTTGAGAACTTGATAAGTGTTTATTTGATTGGAGATGGCCTGACTGCAATGATCTAGGTCTCTACCTCACTTTGGATATCTGATACCCGTAGCTTGTTCCTCGACGAACGACCATTGCCTATATTTCCTTGATACCTATCCACTAATGTTCCTGTATGAACTTGGCTTGATGATGAGAGTACCGAGATTGAGAGTTATAGAAGTAGGTAGAGAGATTGTGAAAACAAAAATGTGGCAAAAGATGTGAAACTCTTGATATACGAAGTATGCTTTGAGGTTTCAATATGTATATACGTGATACGTGATATAGTATCATAAAATATTGTTCTAACCATGTTCTACTTTCCCGCCTATTTTATTTGAGCATATCTAAGTTTAATCTTCCGTGGTTGAATTGGGAGTAAAGGAATCTCACAGTTATATGGTTAGAATGCCACTTATACCTAATTACTTATTATGATTTATTAACTTGCCTGGCAGGCTATCACTTGAGTTCTACCGAACCCGCGAGATGGCACACATGATTGGTATGTATAAGGAAATCGAGATTCTTCGAAACGAAATAGAGGTTCAAAAGAGATTGGCCGAGTACTGGGAAGAGCGATAGAAACATGAATACGCGGAGAAAATTGAGCTATTGCACGAGAACATAGAACTGAAAAGGCAATGCGAAGGGATTTCAACAGGGACTTTAGCAAGGGTACAAATTAATACTTTTACGGAAGTTCCAGAGAAAATTCAAAGGATAGAAATTTCAGGTGCGCAAGTGAAGACCCTCCATGCAAAGAAAAGGAGTGCACTTAGTGAAATTCAAAGGCAAGAACAAGGTGATCCAGGTAGGTCACACGCTAAGGTAGATAGGGGAACTAGTGGTGTGAGAATTTTGAAATCACCTAAAGAAGATATTCCGAGAGGGGCCTCACCAGGAGATGAAATCTCTTGTGGCTATTGCGGAAAAATCAATCATACTGAGGTGAATTGTTGGAAAAGAAGTGGAAAAAGCCTGCGTTGTGGGGGCGCCAATCATCGGGTTGCTAACTACCCAGTTGTACTACGCAAAGGGAAAAGAATCCAGCTACCAATCAAGACTAACCCTGGACATACAAAGGGGAAAGGGACTGGATCGAAAGTACTGACTCGGGTGAATTTTCTAGAGCAACTTCAGGTCTCTGACTCGTCTGAGGACGTAGAAGATATGATCCGCCGTCTAACGCAAATTTTGATAGATTCCGTGAGAAGGAAATTTCGAGGACGAAATTTCTTTAAGGGGAGAGAGTGTGAGGACCCGTAAATTTTCCTAATTTTATATTATTTTCTCGCCTGCATTTTCTTCATTATACCCTACTATTTCGATTTTTCTAGAGATTTTATAAGTGAATAGAGTTTTTTAAATCATTTTCCTAGTTTAAATTAGTTCATGATAAGTTTGAAGTGTATTATTGACGTGTGACCCGCTAGTGCGGTAAATGCGATATATTTTTGATAACTTGTTGGAGTTTTGTATCAAGTGATATTATTTTACAAGGTGCTAGGATACAATTAGAGGTTAGTTAGATAAATTACCATTGGTAGACAAAATGATAGGATTGAAACCCTAAAGGGCCACTTGTCACAAAACTATTGGAACTTGGACTTTGACCTAACTTTCTTACCTTTACTAAATACCAAAAATTTGACAAAAAATATCCCATTTCTTCTTGAAGTTTGGCCGAACCTTTGAGGAGAGAAAAGAGAGGAAAACTTCATATTGTTTCTTCAAATCCAAACCCAAATCTTGAGTTCCAACCATTAACATCTCAAATCACTCCATAAAAACTCCTTGCTAGGAAGGATTAAAGAGGTTGGTGGTGTTGTTTTGGAAAGGGAAGACCTAAGTTGCTAGCTTTCTTCAGTTTTTGAGGTGAGTTGCTAAGAAATTCTTCCTTTGTTCTTGATAATGTTAAATTAGTGGTTTTAGTGGCTAAATATGTTGATTTGTGGTAGGATTTATGGTTGAAAGAGGAGTTTTGATGAATTTTTTATTTATTAGTGATTTTTTTATTTTTATATAATAATGATTGTTTAGTCATGGGATGATAGCTTGTTATAGAGTAAAATGGAGCTTGTATATGTTGGATATGATTGGTTGCGGAAAATTTCTGGTTTTGTGCAGAAATTCCAGTTTAGGGTTTCATCTTACCCTGTTCTGCCCAATTCTGTTCGGCCATGATGGAGGCCGAATCAGCCTTAGGTTAAAACATGAAAGTTGTAGGAAATGATGTTTTGTAGCTGTCTATAAATTTTCAGCTTAATTCGAGTACTGTAGCATGTGAAAAAATAAAAAATACCCCTAACTGCCATAGGTAGAGCTCTGTGGACAGTGTTGACATTTCACCAATCTGACCGCTTCTGTTCATCCTGATCCGTACTGAATTAGCATTTGGCCAAAACACGAAAGTTGTAGTTCTATGTCTTAGCTTTCTAACGGCCTTAAAAACGTCTCAATTGGATTTCGGTAGCCTGAGTTATTGTCATTTAAGTATTGTACGGTTAACTAGCCTGATTGTGAGACTCTGGTTCTGTAATTTGAAATTTTGATCTGGTTACACTATGAACTGGACTGGGTGGTCTTCATCAAAGTTGTAACCCTTTATTTTAGCTTCGAAACGGTATAAATTACACACCAATTCGATAAGCGTGGATTCAGTTGTGTCCGATACGCTAAACGACGTCAAATCTGTCTTTTATTTTATGGCTTAAACTTTATTTCCGGACATTTTCCTAACTTGATTTTGTACTTGTACGACATTGAGCCTATTGAACGGCTATTGAAATGAGATTAGTTTGTATGTGACATTGGGGCTGATTTGAGAAAAAATGAAGCCATGATGGCTGAAAAAGTAAGAAAATTTAGGGGAAAATGCTGTCCAATTTTCTAGGCCGTATGATTCCTTTAAGTTGCAGTTGCATTGCGGTAGAATGAGGGGGTTTGGGGTTGTTTGTAACTCTCGTATCAACTCTTATCTGTTTGCTCAAAAATTACATTTTATTCTTTTGTACTCGTATATATAATTTGGAGAGGCACCCGACTAGTAATCGAGATTCACTTGTGCATTCCGTTTACTTGATTTGGATGTGAAAACTTCAACTACGCTACCTTTGTTATTCTTAGGGTTTCACGGTGATTAAGGCCACTTTGGGTGAAAACTTTTGAAGTATCTGTACTGGAACTGGTGAGTGTACCACTCCTCTCATTTGTTGTTTAACTTGGTTTCTGTACCTGCAATCTGTGATTTGAATGACTGTAATATCTGTTTATTCTGTTTGAGACGAGAGTGTATTTTATCACACTCGTTCTCTTATCTGTCTGTATGCCTATTTACTGTGTGAATTTGAATATGTTATCTGTATCTGTATCTGTTCTGATGTCGTTTGGAAGCTTATATCTAACGACCTTTCTGTAACCTCTGAGCTCAAATCCTGTGGCTAAATTACTCGAGTCGAGTCAGCAATGGCCTGATCGAGTAGATAACCAACCACAGTAGTCTGCTCTAGGAATCTTTGGGTATTGAGACCCTTGATTCCGGTATACTCGAGTATTACCACTTCTGTTTCTGTTGAGTTGTTCGGGCCCGATAAGGGGTATATGTGGTGAACGGAATTTTGGTGTAAAGTGGTGCTCTATTGGACTGGACTGGTTACTTTATTTGAAAGTTGACGGAGTGTCAACTATTATTTGATCAAATTTCGGTGAAGCAAATCAGAATTTGGCTCCTGAGAGCCACCCGTATCCTTTCTATCTATGGTGTTGTTCATTTCTTTATTTGATTTGCATATGTGACTAATTGAATATGAAGTTCCATGACTCTTACTTGCTATTATTTTGGTACCTCATTGAGCGTAAGCTCACCCCTTCCGGTTATCTTTGTGTTCCTTACAGGGAGCCACACTTTGAGCCGTGATTTTGAGAAAAGGGTTGAGCTAGTGTAAACGTTCTTTTGTTAGCTCTTGTGTAATCAAAATACTAATTATCTTTGAATGAAGTATCCCGCTTTTAATTCTAAAGTTTTCGATGTATGTATATAAATATTTTATCATGTACATTAAGTGTATTCATTTGAGATGGTATCTTACGGTGTGGAACTCATTCTTCTCAACTTAGTAGTTTTCGATTGATTATTTTCTTAGGGATTCGTTTGTGCGCTATATCGGGTTTGTGTGATTCGACTCCGTAGTCCTGACGAAAGGTGGGCAGGCGGTCCGCTAAACCCTGAGGTACGCCCTAGGGGGAGGTGGGGCCGTCACAGGTGGTATCAGAGCCGCTTCACGTGGTCTCCAAGCGAAGTGAGTTTGGATCAAGTGGTATTATGGTCCTCATTTTGTGAATGTGTCTAAATGTATAGGTGCTCTTTTGAGCATAAACTATGAACCGTGCACGTTATAAGTGTAAAAAATTTTATCATGTTATCTGAGGAAGATATATACGGATGTCGGGTAAGAATCTTTAATATGGATGATTTACTCTTGGGACCGGCCGACCCGAGTTGTGAATTATCTTATTTTAGATTCTTGGACCTGAGTACCAGAGGGTGGAGAGCGATAGAATAAGGGTCTGTATCTTGATTGAATTTGAAGTAAGTCTTGATGGCCAAGAACAAGGCACGGAAGATCTTTATATTGGATCTAGGAATTAGACTGATCGAGGAGATTGGATCTGAAAGTGTTATCAGGGACTACTCTCATACTAGTCTGACTAGGGTTTTCTAGAGGGTGACTAGATTGTAGGGTACATTGCGGAATTCACACCAAAGACCTATTTTCTTTGCTATGACTGTGAGGACTTGATAAGTGTTTATTTGATTCGAGATGGCCTGACTGCAATGATCTAGGTCTCTACCTTACTTTGGATATCTGATACCCGTAGCTTGGTCCTCGACGGACGACCCTTGCCTATATTTCCTTGATACCTATCCACTAATGTTCCTGTATGAACTTGGCTTGATGATGAGAGTACCGAGATTGAGAATTATGGAAGTAGGTAGAGAGATTGTGAAAAGAAAGATGTGGCATAAGGTGTGAAACTCTTGATATACGAAGTATGCTTTGAGGTTTCAATATGTATATACGTGATACGTGGTATAGTATCATAAGATATTGTTCTAACCATGTTCTACTTTCCCGCCTATTTCATATGAGCATATCTAAGTTTAATCTTCCGTGGTTGAATTGGGAGTAAAGGAACCTAACAGTTTTATGGTTAGAATGCCACTTATACCTAATTACTTATTATGATTCATTAACTTGCTTGGCAGGCTATCACTTGAGTTCTACCGAACCCGCGAGATGGCACACATGATTGGTATGTATAAGGAAATCGAGATTCTTCGAAACGAAATAGAGGTTCAAAAGAGTTTAGCCGAGTACTAGGAAGAGCGATGGAAACATGAATACTCGGAGAAAATTGAGCTATTGCACGAGAACATAGAACTGAAAAGGCAATGCGAAGGAATTTCAGCAGGGACTTTAGCAAAGGCACAAATTAATATTTTTACGGAAGTTCCAGAGAAAATCCGAAGGATAGAAATTTCAGGTGCACAAGTGAAGACCCTCCATGCAAAGAAAAGGAGTGCACTTAGTGAAATTCAAAGGCAAGAACAAGGTGATCCAGGTAGGCCACACGTTAAGATAGATCGGGGAACTAGTGGTGTTAGAATTTTGGAGTTACCTAAAGAAGATATTCCGAGAGGGGCCTCACCAGGAGATCAAATCTCTTGTGGCGATTGTGAAAAAATCAATCATACTGAGGTGAATTGTTGGAAAAGAAGGGGAAAATGCCTGCGTTGTGGGGGCGCCAATCATCAGGTTGCTAACTGCCCAGTTGTATTACGCGAAGGGAAAAGAACCCAGCAACCAATCAAGACTAACCCTGGACATACAAAGGGGAGAGGGACTGAATCGAAAGTACCGACTCGGGTGAAATCCCTAGAGCAACTTTAGGTCTCTGACTCGTCTGAGCATGTGGAAGGTATAATGTCTAACGCAGATTTTGATAGATTCCGTGAGAAGAAAATTTCGAGAACGAAATTTCTTTAAGGGGGAGAGAGTGTGAGGACCCGTAAATTTTTCTAATTTTATATTATTTTCTCACCTGCATTTTCTTCATTATACCCTACTATTTCGATTTTTCTAGAGATTTTATTAGTGAATAGAGTTTTTTTAAATCATTTTCCTAGTTTAAATTAGTTCATGATAAGTTTGAAGTGTATTATTGACGTGGGACCCGCTAGTGCGGTAAATGTAATATATTTTTGATAACTTGTTGGAGTTTTGTATCAAGTGATATTATTTTACAAGGTGCTAGGATACAATTAGAGGTTAGTTAGATAAATTACCATTGGTAGACAAAATGATAGGATTGAAACCCTAAAGGGCCACTTGTCACAAAACTATTAGAACTTGGACTTTGACCTAACTTTCTTACCTTTACTAAATACCAAAAATTTGACCAAAAATATCCCATTTCTTCATGAAGCTTGGCCAAACCTTTGAGGAGAGAAAAGAGAGGAAAACTTCGTCTTGTTTATTCAAATCCAAACCCAAATCTTGAGTTCCAACCATTAACATCTCAAATCACTCCATAAAAACTCCTTGCTAGGAAGGATTAAAGAGGTTGGTGGAGTTGTTTTGGAAAGGGAAAACCTAAGTTGGTTGCTAGCTTTCTTGAGTTTTTGAGGTGAGTTGCTAAGAAATTCTTCATTTGTTCTTGATAATGTTAAATTAGTGGCTTTAGTGGTTAAATATGTTGATTTGTGGTAGGGTTTATGGTTGAAAGAGGAGTTTTGATGGATTTTTGATTTATTAGTGATTTTTCTGTTTTTATATAATAATGATTGTTTAGTCATGGGATGATAGCTTGTTATAGAGTAAAATGGAGCTTGTATATGTTGGATATGATTGGTTGCGGAAAATTTCTGGTTTGGTGCAGAAATTCCAGTTTAAGGTTTCATCTTACCTTATTCTACCCGGTTCTGTTCGGCCATAATAGAGGCCGAATCAGCCTTAGGTTAAAATATAAAAGTTGTAGAAAATGATGTTTTATAGCTGCCTATAAATTTTCAGCTTAATCCAAGTACTGTAGCACATGAAAAGACAAAAAATACCCCTGACTGCCATAGGTAGAGCTCTGTGGACAGTGTTGACATTTCACCAATCTGACCGCTTCTGTTCATTCTGATCCGTACTGAATTAGCATTTGACCAAAACACAAAAGTTGTAGTTCTATGTCTTAGCTTTCCAACGGCCCTAAAAACGTCTCAATTGGACTTCGGTAGCCTGAGTTATTGTCATTTAAGCATTCTACGGTTAACTAGCCTGATTGTGAGACTCTGGTTCTGTAATTTGAAATTTTGATCTGGTTACACTACGAACTGGACTGAGTGGTCTTCATCAAAGTTGTAGCCCTTTATTTTAGCTTCGAAACGGTATAAATTTCACACCAATTCGATAAGTGTAGCTTCGGTTGTGTCCGATACGCTAAGCGACGTCAAATCTGTCTTTTGTTTTATGGCTTAAACTTCATTTCCGGACATTTTTCTAAATTGATTTTGTACTTGTACGACATTGAGTCTATTGAACGGCTATTGAAATGAGATTAGTTTATGTGTGACGTTGGGCCTGATTTGAGGAAAAATGATGCCATGATGGCTGGAAAAGTAAGGAAAATTAGGGGAAAATGCTGTCCAATTTTCTAGGCCGTCTGATTCCTTTATGTTGCAGTTGCGTTGTGGTAGAATGAGGGGGTTTGGGGTTGTTTGTAACTCTCGTATCAACTGTTATCTGTTTGCTCAAAAATTACATTTTATTCTTTTGTACTCGTATATATAACTTGGAGAGGCACCCAACTAGTAATCGAGCTTTACTTGTGCATTTCGTTTACTCTGTTTTAGATGTGAAAACTTCAACTACGTTACCTTTGTTATTCTTAGGGTTTCACGGTGATTAAGGCCACTTTGGGTGAAAATTTTTGAAATATCTGTACTGGAACTAGTGAGTGTACCACTCCCCTCATTTGTTGCTTAACTTGGTTTCTGTACCTGCAATCTGTGATTTGAATGACTGTACTATCTGTTTATTATGTTTGAGACGAGGGTGTACTTTATCACACTCGTTCTCTTATCTGTCTGTATGCCTATTTACTGTGTGAATTTGAATCTGTTATCTGTATCTGTATCTGTTCTGACGTCGTTTGGAAGCCTGTATCTAACGACCTTTCTGTAACCTCTGAACTCAAATCCTGTGGTTGAATTACTCGAGTCGAGCCGGCATGGGTCTGGTCGAGTAGATAACGAACCACAGTAGTCTGTTCTAGGAATCTTTGGGTATTGAGACCCTTGATTCCGGTATACTCGAGTATTACCACTTCTGTTTCTGTTGAGGTGTTCAGGGCCGGTAAGGGGTATGTGTGGTGAACGGGATTTTGGTGCAAAGTGGTGCTCTACTGGATTGGACTGGTTACTTTATTTGGAAGTTGACGGAGTGTCAACTATTATTTGATCAAACTTCGGTTAAGAAAATGGGAATTTGGCTCCTGAGAGCCACCCGTATCCTTTTTATCTATGGTGTTGTTGATTTCTTTATTTGATTTACATATGTGACTAATTGAATATGAAGTTTCATGATTCTTACTTGCTATTATTTTGGTACCTCATTGAGCGTAAACTCACCCCTTCCCGTTATCTTTGTTTTCCTTACAGGGAACCACACATTGAGTCGTGATTTTTGAGAAAAGGGTTGAGCTAGTGTAAACGTTCTTTTGTTAGCTCTTGTGTAATCAAAACACTAATTGTCTTTGAATGAAGTATCCCGCTTTTAATTGTAAAGTTTCGATGTATGTATATAAGTGTTTTATCATGTACATTAAGTGTATTCATTTGAGATGGTATCTTACGGTGTAGAACTCATGCTTCTCAACTTAGTAGTCTTCGATTGATTGTTCTCTTGGGGATTCGTTTGTGCGCTATATCGGGTTTGTGTGATTCGACTTCGTAGTCCTGACGAGAGTTGGGCAGGCGGTCCACTAAACCCTGGGGTACGCCCTAGGGGGAGGTGGGGCCGTCACATATAGAAAAGTAGTTATTCGATTGTAGGCTTTTCTATATGCAGAAAATTTAGAGGAGCTGATACCACTCCTTTCATAATTGTTCTGGACTCTTTTTTCAGTTGTTCAATCTCTGGCTTTCCAAGATCCAAACTCATGATATGCTTAGCCATCAAGTTGAATGTGAATTGCAAAGAAGATTTGATTTGATTTGTTTTTGGAATGTTTGGTTTCCTTTTTGAATCTTTGGTTTCCAGATGTAAAATCTTTACTTTTTTTCTCATCCACTTGCAGCTTTTGATTCGAAAAAATGTCATCTAAATTTTTTTTCATTATAATATTTAGGTCAGCCTACAGCCCCACTTGAACCTTATTCTAATCGAATTATGTCAGAGAGAGATTCTTCTAATATAAATTGTGCAGAAGAAGATTTGGTAAGAATGGAAGCCGATCCTCAAAACTCACACAATATGAATGAGTAGGGTAATGAATCAATAAATCAACAAGGTGATGATGGATAACAAGCTGAAAATAGAGAAGATGGAGATAGAGAAAGTGGGCAGCAAGGCACGGAGGAGACTAAAGAAGGCAAAAGAGCAAGAAAGTCTAAAGTTTGGGATGACTTTCGAGAGATTGTAATAAAAGGAAAAAGAAACACAGAATGTATTCACTACCTAACCAAATTTGTCTAGACTATAATAGGAACCACTTCTAACATGATAAAACACAGCAACAGTTATGTCAAGAGAAAGATTCATTTAAGACAATTATCACAAGCTTCTCAACAATCGATGCTCAATTTTCCACCGGCTGATGCACCTATATTTCCTATTCCTCCACTACATTCTGGGAAGTTTGAGATAGAGATGATGAGAGAGGTAGCTGCTAAATGGGTGTTGATGCATGAACACCCATTTAGCATTGTAGAGGAAGACAGGTTCAACTACATGTAGAAACTTGTGATGCCAGAGTGGAAAAAAATTTATTCGTAATACTTGTAGAGCTGATTGTGTGAAGATTTATGAAATTGAGAAAAAGTTATTGAAAAATCAGTTGAAGAATTTTGAGAAAATAAGTTTAACCACTGATTTGTGGAAGTCCAAGAACCAGAATATCGAGTATATGGTGATCATGGGGCACTGGATTGATTTCTCTTGGAAGTTACAAAAGAGGGTCTTGAACTTTATCTATCTTCCTCCATCTTGAAGATGTATTGACATTTTGGATGCTCTATTCAAATGTGTCAAAGAGTGGGGCATCGAGAGCAAAATTTTTACAACTTTAGTTGACAATATCTCAACTAATGATATGGCTATCAGGTTACTAAAGGACACGTTTTCGAGGTGTAACTTCTTAGCTTGTGGTGGCAAAATTTTTCATGTCCGGTATTGTACTTATGTGCTAAATTTGATGGTGCAAGATGGTCTCGGGAGATTCTAGATATAGTAGAAAATGTTCGTGAAAGTGTTGACTTTGTGGGCCGTAGAGAAAGTCAAATAATTTTATTTTCAGAAATTATGCAGCAGCTTCAACTCCCTGGAAGAAAGCTTATTCATGATTGTAGGACACAGTAGAACTTTACATTCGAGATATTGAATTGTGCAATCAAATTCAAAGAGGTTTTCCCAATATATCGAGAACGAGATGTACAATATTATTGTTGTCCATCAGAAGAAGATTGGGAGAAAGTTGAAATAGTATACAGCATTTTAGAGACATTTTGGGCAACTACGAACATCATTTCAGTTAGCGACTATCCAACTTCAAACTTATTTCTTCAAGATGTTAAGAGAATAAAGCTGGTTTTGGATAGTAAGGCTAATGATGATGATGATTTTGCAAGAGTAATGGCGAGAAAGATGAAATTCAAATTTGATAAGTATTGGGGAGAATGTAATCTATTAATGACTATGGCTGCTGTCTTAGATCACCAACAGAAAATGACTACTATAGAATATTGCTTTCCTAAACTTTTTCCACCTAATGAAACTCAGCAAAACATTGAAAAGATTAGAAATGCAGTCTTTGAATTATACAATGTATATTAGCACGCAAATGAATTTCATGAGGGTGAAAATAGAAAAGATTCTCAGGTTGAGATGATTTTGATGAGTATGTGAGGGAATATTAGACTGGAGCACCTCAAGAATCTAAATTACTTGTCTATTTGGAAAAGGGTCCAATCTAGATTGATTCAAATATGCCGTGACATATATTTGATTGTTTGAATTGGTTGAAGACTAGCAGGCTGACATACCTAATTGTATTTAAGATAGCAGCTGATACCCTTACTATTCCTATTACTACAATTGTTTTTGAGGCTACATTTAGCGTCGGAACAAGAGTGATCGACTCTTATAGAGCCTCACTAGCTCCTGAAACTGTAGAAATGTTGATGTGTGCCGGATATTGGTGCTGAAACCTTCATGGAGTGAAAAAGAAGATGAAAGTAAATTTATTTCAAATTCATGTTATTGATACAAAATTAGTTTATTGCTTATTATTATTATTATTATTATTATTATGAAGGCAGCAAAAGAGATTCTACTTCCCATAAAATGAATGTGATAATTGGAAAGGTACATAGTTTGTATTTAATATTTCGATTCCTCTTCAAATATCTTGTTTTAGATTTTACCACTATTATTTAATTACTTAAATTATTTATTTTATGTAGGGCCTGAAGTTGAAATTTGGAATCCATAAGCAAAAGTTGGGAAGGATTATTGTGGAATGGACAACATGCTACTATTTTACTGCTTTAATTGCAAAATTTGTTTCACTTTTTTAAGTATGGTTATTTCTTGACAATTGACATTACTTGTTGGAGACATTAACTTGAATGTTGACACTTTGTCTTTGTTTTTTCTGTTTGTGTGACTTGATGGATGTTGGTTGTCTGACTTATCTCTGAATTTGGATGTTAGTTTTGATGTTAAAATATGTATGGATGAATTTGGATAGCGGTTGGCATTACGGCTGAAAAGTGTTGACAGTTTGATGCTTTGGACTTTAAATTGGTACTTAAAACTGGCTTGTCTTAGAGTCTCAATCATATGGATGAGTATAGGTTTTGAAATTTTTTATTTAGTAGATTTCTGTGGGAATTCTTGAATTTTAGAATGCAAATGGCAATTAAATGAAAGAATGAAAGAGCAAATTCTGCTTACTAAGAATAGCAGATTGTTTGGTTCAACTTTACGTCAAGCTTTTATAAAACGAGCATAGTATTTAATGGCTCAAGGTCAACCGCATATTGGAGCAATTTTGAGCACGAGCTCGAGCCTCCCTATTTTCTTACGAATTGAATTCGAACATGCAAAACTAATATTCGTCGATCTCGAGCTCGATCTCAAGCCTTAAGCACTTTGTCAAATTCAAACTCAATCAGACTAGTATTCAAGTTCGATTCGATTCGTTGACACCCCTATCGACAATGACAAAGCAATAAAATAAGGGACCATAGCAACATATGATTCAAACAGTAATTGTCTACCACATTAAATACTATGAAACCACTAAAAAAACCCATACCCTACTAGTGTTGTTTTTGTAGAAGGTGAAAAACTAAAAATTCCTAAGATCGAGAAAAAATTGCAGAAGTCGAACCTTAAGGGTTGCCCTTGTTACGATCTACTTCCACAATCTTTAAATTCAATTCTACCATCTGCTACACAAGTTCATTGATTGACTTCGTCTTTTCCATTCAAGATTCTGGCGAATTTTCAAGTTCTTTGATGGAGGTTTTGCTAGGAATTCTGCCAAAGGAGAAAGTGGATGATAGAGAACAGAGAGAGTAAATTTTGTCTTCCTTTTTTTTTCGTCACTTGTGCTAGATGGAGGAAGATTTCCCTCCTCCATTTTGCCAAGGTAATTTTGAAAACTTGTATTTCATGAATCTAGAGATGTGGGTAATTTGGTATGTTCATTATTTTCTTAAGGATATTACTATTTTTTCATTTTTTTTTGTTTATCTTCGTTGAGATTGACCGTAAGTTTTTGGGTAAATTGAGAAAAAACAAATGTTAGGGGGTGAAGTGAGAAACAGCCTATACCTAAAAGGGATAAAGTGCGATTAACCCCTATTTTTATGTATGTATTGTGGAAGGGGTTTATAGTTTAGATCCACTCAAAACTCCCAATATTCCCATTTCATTTATTTTAATACATAAAATCCAATTAAAAACTTTAAAATACTGGGTTATGATTAATCTTATCACCAGTCAAATTCAAAATTTAAAACTTTCACGTTATGGTCTAGATGAATCAATTAATTGTGTCATGAACAGTTTACAGTTTATTATTTTGAAAAATCGTTCAAAACGTTTCTCACATTTTGTAAAAATAATTTTTTTTCATCCCTCACTTTTAAAAGTATAATTTTACATTCCTTACAAATTCACAGTGATCAAATTTGGTTCTTACCTAGATTTTTGACTAATTTTTGATCGGAATTCATCACGTAGCTTGTGTGTAATCATTTTTTAGGGGCAAAATTGTTAAATCAAATTTTACAGAATCCAATCCATAGTCCCTTATATTTCACAAAATGAATTGTTTCGTTCCTCACATTTTCCAACATAAATTTTTTAATTTCTCATTGATTATGTGTACGAAAAGTTTTTTTAAAAAAATTCATGTATATATTTATTTGATTTCACCTGAATAGTATGAATAGTATATAATATATTTCTATTTGATTTCACCTAAACAGACTAATTACAGTTGTACACATATTATTCAATAGAAATATACATGGTTTAAATATAACAATTTTGTTTTAAACCAATATATATCTATTTGATTTCACCATGTAAATCTATTCAATATTTGTGATCTTTTCTCTTTTGATAATAATTTATTTATTAAATTGTGTAATAAGGCTATATAATTAATCAGCTCTAATTCAAATTCTATAATCATGCTTACAAATTTTAGTTTAAATCTGAAATTTCTACTCGCCACCGTTAAGACCAACAGCTGAATTTCTTATCTTATGATTATCTTAAAATTTGAAAATATCAATCACTTATTTTTTTTGTCATACTTTTTCTTTGTTTATTTTCTCTTTCTAAATTTAATTCAATATAAACACTTGATAATATTTATGATTAAATATCTTCTTTGTTTTCAATTTTCGAATAAAAGAAAATGAACATGAGTGAAAAATTAATAATTTTTTTAAATCCTTGTATGTATCTATTTAATTTTACCTGAATAATACATTTAGATGAAATTAAATAGAAATATATTATATGCTATTCGTATTATTCAAGTGAAATTAAATAGATGTATACATGAGTTTTAAAAAAAAAGTTATTCATACACGTGATCAATGAGGGATGAAAAAATTATTTTGTAAAATATGAGGGATAAAAAAATTCATTTTATGAAATATGAGGGATGAAATAATTCATTTTATGAAATGTGAGGGATGAAAAAAATTCATTTATGAAATGTGAGGGACTATGGATCGGATTATGTAAATTTTGATTTGATAATTTTGTCCTTAAAAAATGATCACGTACAAGGTACGTGGTGGATTCTGACAAAAAATTAGTTAAAAACCTAAGTAGAGACCAAATTTAACCAATGTAAATTTGTAAAGAATATAAAAGAACATTTTTAAAAGTGAAGGACAAAAAAAGTTATTTTAGACGTTTTGAATGATTTTTTTAAACTCATGTATATATCTATTTGATTTCGTCTGAACAATACGAATAGCATTTAATATATCTATTTGAATTTCGTTTGAGACGTGTTTGTTTCGGATTATAAAAATTAAATAGATATATTTGCAGGAATTTAAAAAAATATTGTTTTTCACTTATGTTTATTTTTTCTATTCAAATTTAATTCAGTATAAACACTTAATAAAGTTTAAAATTAAATGTCTTCTTTATTTTTAATTTTTGAATACAAAGAAATGAACATAAGTGAAAAACTAATAATTTTTTTAAATTCCTGCATATATCTATTTAATTTTATCCGAACAACACGTTCAAACGAAATCAAATAGAGATATATTAAATGCTATTCGTATTGTTCAGACGAAATCAAATAGATATATACATGAGTTTAAAAAAATCATTCAAAACGTCTAAAATAACTTTTTTTGTCCTTCACTTTTAAAAATGTTCTTTTATATTCTTTACAAATTTACATTGGTTAAATTTGGTCTCTACTTAGGTTTTTAACTAATTTTTTGTCAGAATCCACCACGTACCTTGTACGTGATCATTTTTTAAGGACAAAATTATCAAATCAAAATTTACATAATCCGATCCATAGTCCCTCACATTTCATAAATGAATTTTTTTCATCCCTCACATTTCATAAAATGAATTATTTCATCCCTCATATTTCATAAAATGAATTTTTTTATCCCTCATATTTTACAAAATAATTTTTTCATCCCTCATTGATCACGTGTATGAATAACTTTTTTTTTAAAACTCATGTATACATCTATTTAATTTCACTTGAATAATACGAATAGCATATAATATATTTCTATTTAATTTCATCTAAATGTATTATTCAGGTAAAATTAAATAGATACATACAAGGATTTAAAAAAATTATTAATTTTTCACTCATGTTCATTTTCTTTTATTCGAAAATTGAAAACAAAGAAGATATTTAATCATAAATATTATCAAGTGTTTATATTGAATTAAATTTAGAAAGAGAAAATAAACAAAGAAAAAGTATGACAAAAAAAATAAGTGATTGATATTTTCAAATTTTAAGATAATCATAAGATAAGAAATTCAGCTGTTGGTCTTAACGGTGGCGAGTAGAAATTTCAGATTTAAACTAAAATTTGTAAGCATGATTATAGAATTTGAATTAGAGCTGATTAATTATATAGCCTTATTACACAATTTAATAAATAAATTATTATCAAAAGAGAAAAGATCACAAATATTGAATAGATTTACATGGTGAAATCAAATAGATATATATTGGTTTAAAACAAAATTGTTATATTTAAACCATGTATATTTCTATTGAATAATATGTGTACAACTGTAATTAGTCTGTTTAGGTGAAATCAAATAGAAATATATTATATACTATTCATACTATTCAGGTGAAATCAAATAAATATATACATGAATTTTTTTAAAAAAACTTTTCGTACACATAATCAATGAGAAATTAAAAAATTTATGTTGGAAAATGTGAGGAACGAAACAATTCATTTTGTGAAATATAAGGGACTATGGATTGGATTCTGTAAAATTTGATTTAACAATTTTGCCCCTAAAAAATGATTACACACAAGCTACGTGATGAATTCCGATCAAAAATTAGTCAAAAATCTAGGTAAGAACCAAATTTGATCACTGTGAATTTGTAAGGAATGTAAAATTATACTTTTAAAAGTGAGGGATGAAAAAAAATTATTTTTACAAAATGTGAGAAACGTTTTGAACGATTTTTCAAAATAATAAACTGTAAACTGTTCATGACACAATTAATTGATTCATCTAGACCATAACGTGAAAGTTTTAAATTTTGAATTTGACTGGTGATAAGATTAATCATAACCCAGTATTTTAAAGTTTTTAATTGGATTTTATGTATTAAAATAAATGAAATGGGAATATTGGGAGTTTTGAGTGGATCTAAACTATAAACCCCTTCCACAATACATACATAAAAATAGGGGTTAATCGCACTTTATCCCTTTTAGGTATAGGCTGTTTCTCACTTCACCCCCTAACATTTGTTTTTTCTCAATTTACCCAAAAACTTACGGTCAATCTCAACGAAGATAAACAAAAAAAAATGAAAAAATAGTAATATCCTTAAGAAAATAATGAACATACCAAATTACCCACATCTCTAGATTCATGAAATACAAGTTTTCAAAATTACCTTGGCAAAATGGAGGAGGGAAATCTTCCTCCATCTAGCACAAGTGACGAAAAAAAAAGGAAGACAAAATTTACTCTCTCTGTTCTCTATCATCCACTTTCTCCTTTGGCAGAATTCCTAGCAAAACCTCCATCAAAGAACTTGAAAATTCGCCAGAATCTTGAATGGAAAAGACGAAGTCAATCAATGAACTTGTGTAGCAGATGGTAGAATTGAATTTAAAGATTGTGGAAGTAGATCGTAACAAGGGCAACCCTTAAGGTTCGACTTCTGCAATTTTTTCTCGATCTTAGGAATTTTTAGTTTTTCACCTTCTACAAAAACAACACTAGTAGGGTATGGGTTTTTTTAGTGGTTTCATAGTATTTAATGTGGTAGACAATTACTGTTTGAATCATATGTTGCTATGGTCCCTTATTTTATTGCTTTGTCATTGTCGATAGGGGTGTCAACGAATCGAATCGAACTTGAATACTAGTCTGATTGAGTTTGAATTTGACAAAGTGCTTAAGGCTTGAGATCGAGCTCGAGATCGACGAATATTAGTTTTGCATGTTCGAATTCAATTCGTAAGAAAATAGGGAGGCTCGAGCTCGTGCTCAAAATTGCTCCAATATGCGGTTGACCTTGAGCCATTAAATACTATGCTCGTTTTATAAAAGCTTGACGTAAAGTTGAACCAAACAATCTGCTATTCTTAGTAAGCAGAATTTGCTCTTTCATTCTTTCATTTAATTGCCATTTGCATTCTAAAATTCAAGAATTCCCACAGAAATCTACTAAATAAAAAATTTCAAAACCTATACTCATCCATATGATTGAGACTCTAAGACAAGCCAGTTTTAAGTACCAATTTAAAGTCCAAAGCATCAAACTGTCAACACTTTTCAGCCGTAATGCCAACCGCTATCCAAATTCATCCATACATATTTTAACATCAAAACTAACATCCAAATTCAGAGATAAGTCAGACAACCAACATCCATCAAGTCACACAAACAGAAAAAACAAAGACAAAGTGTCAACATTCAAGTTAATGTCTCCAACAAGTAATGTCAATTGTCAAGAAATAACCATACTTAAAAAAGTGAAACAAATTTTGCAATTAAAGCAGTAAAATAGTAGCATGTTGTCCATTCCACAATAATCCTTCCCAACTTTTGCTTATGGATTCCAAATTTCAACTTCAGGCCCTACATAAAATAAATAATTTAAGTAATTAAATAATAGTGGTAAAATCTAAAACAAGATATTTGAAGAGGAATCGAAATATTAAATACAAACTATGTACCTTTCCAATTATCACATTCATTTTATGGGAAGTAGAATCTCTTTTGCTGCCTTCATAATAATAATAATAATAATAATAATAAGCAATAAACTAATTTTGTATCAATAACATGAATTTGAAATAAATTTACTTTCATCTTCTTTTTCACTCCATGAAGGTTTCAGCACCAATATCCGGCACACATCAACATTTCTACAGTTTCAGGAGCTAGTGAGGCTCTATAAGAGTCGATCACTCTTGTTCCGACGCTAAATGTAGCCTCAAAAACAATTGTAGTAATAGGAATAGTAAGGGTATCAGCTGCTATCTTAAATACAATTAGGTATGTCAGCCTGCTAGTCTTCAACCAATTCAAACAATCAAATATATGTCACGGCATATTTGAATCAATCTAGATTGGACCCTTTTCCAAATAGACAAGTAATTTAGATTCTTGAGGTGCTCCAGTCTAATATTCCCTCACATACTCATCAAAATCATCTCAACCTGAGAATCTTTTCTATTTTCACCCTCATGAAATTCATTTGCGTGCTAATATACATTGTATAATTCAAAGACTGCATTTCTAATCTTTTCAATGTTTTGCTGAGTTTCATTAGGTGGAAAAAGTTTAGGAAAGCAATATTCTATAGTAGTCATTTTCTGTTGGTGATCTAAGACAGCAGCCATAGTCATTAATAGATTACATTCTCCCCAATACTTATCAAATTTGAATTTCATCTTTCTCGCCATTACTCTTGCAAAATCATCATCATCATTAGCCTTACTATCCAAAACCAGCTTTATTCTCTTAACATCTTGAAGAAATAAGTTTGAAGTTGGATAGTCGCTAACTGAAATGATGTTCGTAGTTGCCCAAAATGTCTCTAAAATGCTGTATACTATTTCAACTTTCTCCCAATCTTCTTCTGATGGACAACAATAATATTGTACATCTCGTTCTCGATATATTGGGAAAACCTCTTTGAATTTGATTGCACAATTCAATATCTCGAATGTAAAGTTCTACTGTGTCCTACAATCATGAATAAGCTTTCTTCCAGGGAGTTGAAGCTGCTGCATAATTTCTGAAAATAAAATTATTTGACTTTCTCTACGGCCCACAAAGTCAACACTTTCACGAACATTTTCTACTATATCTAGAATCTCCCGAGACCATCTTGCACCATCAAATTTAGCACATAAGTACAATACCGGACATGAAAAATTTTGCCACCACAAGCTAAGAAGTTACACCTCGAAAACGTGTCCTTTAGTAACCTGATAGCCATATCATTAGTTGAGATATTGTCAACTAAAGTTGTAAAAATTTTGCTCTCGATGCCCCACTCTTTGACACATTTGAATAGAGCATCCAAAATGTCAATACATCTTCAAGATGGAGGAAGATAGATAAAGTTCAAGACCCTCTTTTGTAACTTCCAAGAGAAATCAATCCAGTGCCCCATGATCACCATATACTCGATATTCTGGTTCTTGGACTTCCACAAATCAGTGGTTAAACTTATTTTCTCAAAATTCTTCAACTGATTTTTCAATAACTTTTTCTCAATTTCATAAATCTTCACACAATCAGCTCTACAAGTATTACGAATAAATTTTTTTCCACTCTGGCATCACAAGTTTCTACATGTAGTTGAACCTGTCTTCCTCTACAATGCTAAATGGGTGTTCATGCATCAACACCCATTTAGCAGCTACCTCTCTCATCATCTCTATCTCAAACTTCCCAGAATGTAGTGGAGGAATAGGAAATATAGGTGCATCAGCCGGTGGAAAATTGAGCATCGATTGTTGAGAAGCTTGTGATAATTGTCTTAAATGAATCTT
This sequence comes from Coffea eugenioides, assembly GCF_003713205.1. Taxonomy (NCBI): domain Eukaryota; kingdom Viridiplantae; phylum Streptophyta; class Magnoliopsida; order Gentianales; family Rubiaceae; genus Coffea; species Coffea eugenioides. The sequence goes on along the minus strand of NC_040040.1, from coordinate 28,067,244 downwards.
TCTCTTGACATAACTGTTGCTGTGTTTTATCATGTTAGAAGTGGTTCCTATTATAGTCTAGACAAATTTGGTTAGGTAGTGAATACATTCTGTGTTTCTTTTTCCTTTTATTACAATCTCTCGAAAGTCATCCCAAACTTTAGACTTTCTTGCTCTTTTGCCTTCTTTAGTCTCCTCCGTGCCTTGCTGCCCACTTTCTCTATCTCCATCTTCTCTATTTTCAGCTTGTTATCCATCATCACCTTGTTGATTTATTGATTCATTACCCTACTCATTCATATTGTGTGAGTTTTGAGGATCGGCTTCCATTCTTACCAAATCTTCTTCTGCACAATTTATATTAGAAGAATCTCTCTCTGACATAATTCGATTAGAATAAGGTTCAAGTGGGGCTGTAGGCTGACCTAAATATTATAATGAAAAAAAATTTAGATGACATTTTTTCGAATCAAAAGCTGCAAGTGGATGAGAAAAAAAGTAAAGATTTTACATCTGGAAACCAAAGATTCAAAAAGGAAACCAAACATTCCAAAAACAAATCAAATCAAATCTTCTTTGCAATTCACATTCAACTTGATGGCTAAGCATATCATGAGTTTGGATCTTGGAAAGCCAGAGATTGAACAACTGAAAAAAGAGTCCAGAACAATTATGAAAGGAGTGGTATCAGCTCCTCTAAATTTTCTGCATATAGAAAAGCCTACAATCGAATAACTACTTTTCTATATGTGACGGCCCCACCTCCCCCTAGGGCGTACCCCAGGGTTTAGTGGACCGCCTGCCCAACTCTCGTCAGGACTACGAAGTCGAATCACACAAACCCGATATAGCGCACAAACGAATCCCCAAGAGAACAATCAATCGAAGACTACTAAGTTGAGAAGCATGAGTTCTACACCGTAAGATACCATCTCAAATGAATACACTTAATGTACATGATAAAACACTTATATACATACATCGAAACTTTACAATTAAAAGCGGGATACTTCATTCAAAGACAATTAGTGTTTTGATTACACAAGAGCTAACAAAAGAACGTTTACACTAGCTCAACCCTTTTCTCAAAAATCACGACTCAATGTGTGGTTCCCTGTAAGGAAAACAAAGATAACGGGAAGGGGTGAGTTTACGCTCAATGAGGTACCAAAATAATAGCAAGTAAGAATCATGAAACTTCATATTCAATTAGTCACATATGTAAATCAAATAAAGAAATCAACAACACCATAGATAAAAAGGATACGGGTGGCTCTCAGGAGCCAAATTCCCATTTTCTTAACCGAAGTTTGATCAAATAATAGTTGACACTCCGTCAACTTCCAAATAAAGTAACCAGTCCAATCCAGTAGAGCACCACTTTGCACCAAAATCCCGTTCACCACACATACCCCTTACCGGCCCTGAACACCTCAACAGAAACAGAAGTGGTAATACTCGAGTATACCGGAATCAAGGGTCTCAATACCCAAAGATTCCTAGAACAGACTACTGTGGTTCGTTATCTACTCGACCAGACCCATGCCGGCTCGACTCGAGTAATTCAACCACAGGATTTGAGTTCAGAGGTTACAGAAAGGTCGTTAGATACAGGCTTCCAAACGACGTCAGAACAGATACAGATACAGATAACAGATTCAAATTCACACAGTAAATAGGCATACAGACAGATAAGAGAACGAGTGTGATAAAGTACACCCTCGTCTCAAACATAATAAACAGATAGTACAGTCATTCAAATCACAGATTGCAGGTACAGAAACCAAGTTAAGCAACAAATGAGGGGAGTGGTACACTCACTAGTTCCAGTACAGATATTTCAAAAATTTTCACCCAAAGTGGCCTTAATCACCGTGAAACCCTAAGAATAACAAAGGTAACGTAGTTGAAGTTTTCACATCTAAAACAGAGTAAACGAAATGCACAAGTAAAGCTCGATTACTAGTTGGGTGCCTCTCCAAGTTATATATACGAGTACAAAAGAATAAAATGTAATTTTTGAGCAAACAGATAACAGTTGATACGAGAGTTACAAACAACCCCAAACCCCCTCATTCTACCACAACGCAACTGCAACATAAAGGAATCAGACGGCCTAGAAAATTGGACAGCATTTTCCCCTAATTTTCCTTACTTTTCCAGCCATCATGGCATCATTTTTCCTCAAATCAGGCCCAACGTCACACATAAACTAATCTCATTTCAATAGCCGTTCAATAGACTCAATGTCGTACAAGTACAAAATCAATTTAGAAAAATGTCCGGAAATGAAGTTTAAGCCATAAAACAAAAGACAGATTTGACGTCGCTTAGCGTATCGGACACAACCGAAGCTACACTTATCGAATTGGTGTGAAATTTATACCGTTTCGAAGCTAAAATAAAGGGCTACAACTTTGATGAAGACCACTCAGTCCAGTTCGTAGTGTAACCAGATCAAAATTTCAAATTACAGAACCAGAGTCTCACAATCAGGCTAGTTAACCGTAGAATGCTTAAATGACAATAACTCAGGCTACCGAAGTCCAATTGAGACGTTTTTAGGGCCGTTGGAAAGCTAAGACATAGAACTACAACTTTTGTGTTTTGGTCAAATGCTAATTCAGTACGGATCAGAATGAACAGAAGCGGTCAGATTGGTGAAATGTCAACACTGTCCACAGAGCTCTACCTATGGCAGTCAGGGGTATTTTTTGTCTTTTCATGTGCTACAGTACTTGGATTAAGCTGAAAATTTATAGGCAGCTATAAAACATCATTTTCTACAACTTTTATATTTTAACCTAAGGCTGATTCGGCCTCTATTATGGCCGAACAGAACCGGGTAGAATAAGGTAAGATGAAACCTTAAACTGGAATTTCTGCACCAAACCAGAAATTTTCCGCAACCAATCATATCCAACATATACAAGCTCCATTTTACTCTATAACAAGCTATCATCCCATGACTAAACAATCATTATTATATAAAAACAGAAAAATCACTAATAAATCAAAAATCCATCAAAACTCCTCTTTCAACCATAAACCCTACCACAAATCAACATATTTAACCACTAAAGCCACTAATTTAACATTATCAAGAACAAATGAAGAATTTCTTAGCAACTCACCTCAAAAACTCAAGAAAGCTAGCAACCAACTTAGGTTTTCCCTTTCCAAAACAACTCCACCAACCTCTTTAATCCTTCCTAGCAAGGAGTTTTTATGGAGTGATTTGAGATGTTAATGGTTGGAACTCAAGATTTGGGTTTGGATTTGAATAAACAAGACGAAGTTTTCCTCTCTTTTCTCTCCTCAAAGGTTTGGCCAAGCTTCATGAAGAAATGGGATATTTTTGGTCAAATTTTTGGTATTTAGTAAAGGTAAGAAAGTTAGGTCAAAGTCCAAGTTCTAATAGTTTTGTGACAAGTGGCCCTTTAGGGTTTCAATCCTATCATTTTGTCTACCAATGGTAATTTATCTAACTAACCTCTAATTGTATCCTAGCACCTTGTAAAATAATATCACTTGATACAAAACTCCAACAAGTTATCAAAAATATATTACATTTACCGCACTAGCGGGTCCCACGTCAATAATACACTTCAAACTTATCATGAACTAATTTAAACTAGGAAAATGATTTAAAAAAACTCTATTCACTAATAAAATCTCTAGAAAAATCGAAATAGTAGGGTATAATGAAGAAAATGCAGGTGAGAAAATAATATAAAATTAGAAAAATTTACGGGTCCTCACACTCTCTCCCCCTTAAAGAAATTTCGTTCTCGAAATTTTCTTCTCACGGAATCTATCAAAATCTGCGTTAGACATTATACCTTCCACATGCTCAGACGAGTCAGAGACCTAAAGTTGCTCTAGGGATTTCACCCGAGTCGGTACTTTCGATTCAGTCCCTCTCCCCTTTGTATGTCCAGGGTTAGTCTTGATTGGTTGCTGGGTTCTTTTCCCTTCGCGTAATACAACTGGGCAGTTAGCAACCTGATGATTGGCGCCCCCACAACGCAGGCATTTTCCCCTTCTTTTCCAACAATTCACCTCAGTATGATTGATTTTTTCACAATCGCCACAAGAGATTTGATCTCCTGGTGAGGCCCCTCTCGGAATATCTTCTTTAGGTAACTCCAAAATTCTAACACCACTAGTTCCCCGATCTATCTTAACGTGTGGCCTACCTGGATCACCTTGTTCTTGCCTTTGAATTTCACTAAGTGCACTCCTTTTCTTTGCATGGAGGGTCTTCACTTGTGCACCTGAAATTTCTATCCTTCGGATTTTCTCTGGAACTTCCGTAAAAATATTAATTTGTGCCTTTGCTAAAGTCCCTGCTGAAATTCCTTCGCATTGCCTTTTCAGTTCTATGTTCTCGTGCAATAGCTCAATTTTCTCCGAGTATTCATGTTTCCATCGCTCTTCCTAGTACTCGGCTAAACTCTTTTGAACCTCTATTTCGTTTCGAAGAATCTCGATTTCCTTATACATACCAATCATGTGTGCCATCTCGCGGGTTCGGTAGAACTCAAGTGATAGCCTGCCAAGCAAGTTAATGAATCATAATAAGTAATTAGGTATAAGTGGCATTCTAACCATAAAACTGTTAGGTTCCTTTACTCCCAATTCAACCACGGAAGATTAAACTTAGATATGCTCATATGAAATAGGCGGGAAAGTAGAACATGGTTAGAACAATATCTTATGATACTATACCACGTATCACGTATATACATATTGAAACCTCAAAGCATACTTCGTATATCAAGAGTTTCACACCTTATGCCACATCTTTCTTTTCACAATCTCTCTACCTACTTCCATAATTCTCAATCTCGGTACTCTCATCATCAAGCCAAGTTCATACAGGAACATTAGTGGATAGGTATCAAGGAAATATAGGCAAGGGTCGTCCGTCGAGGACCAAGCTACGGGTATCAGATATCCAAAGTAAGGTAGAGACCTAGATCATTGCAGTCAGGCCATCTCGAATCAAATAAACACTTATCAAGTCCTCACAGTCATAGCAAAGAAAATAGGTCTTTGGTGTGAATTCCGCAATGTACCCTACAATCTAGTCACCCTCTAGAAAACCCTAGTCAGACTAGTATGAGAGTAGTCCCTGATAACACTTTCAGATCCAATCTCCTCGATCAGTCTAATTCCTAGATCCAATATAAAGATCTTCCGTGCCTTGTTCTTGGCCATCAAGACTTACTTCAAATTCAATCAAGATACAGACCCTTATTCTATCGCTCTCCACCCTCTGGTACTCAGGTCCAAGAATCTAAAATAAGATAATTCACAACTCGGGTCGGCCGGTCCCAAGAGTAAATCATCCATATTAAAGATTCTTACCCGACATCCGTATATATCTTCCTCAGATAACATGATAAAATTTTTTACACTTATAACGTGCACGGTTCATAGTTTATGCTCAAAAGAGCACCTATACATTTAGACACATTCACAAAATGAGGACCATAATACCACTTGATCCAAACTCACTTCGCTTGGAGACCACGTGAAGCGGCTCTGATACCACCTGTGACGGCCCCACCTCCCCCTAGGGCGTACCTCAGGGTTTAGCGGACCGCCTGCCCACCTTTCGTCAGGACTACGGAGTCGAATCACACAAACCCGATATAGCGCACAAACGAATCCCTAAGAAAATAATCAATCGAAAACTACTAAGTTGAGAAGAATGAGTTCCACACCGTAAGATACCATCTCAAATGAATACACTTAATGTACATGATAAAATATTTATATACATACATCGAAAACTTTAGAATTAAAAGCGGGATACTTCATTCAAAGATAATTAGTATTTTGATTACACAAGAGCTAACAAAAGAACGTTTACACTAGCTCAACCCTTTTCTCAAAATCACGGCTCAAAGTGTGGCTCCCTGTAAGGAACACAAAGATAACCGGAAGGGGTGAGCTTACGCTCAATGAGGTACCAAAATAATAGCAAGTAAGAGTCATGGAACTTCATATTCAATTAGTCACATATGCAAATCAAATAAAGAAATGAACAACACCATAGATAGAAAGGATACGGGTGGCTCTCAGGAGCCAAATTCTGATTTGCTTCACCGAAATTTGATCAAATAATAGTTGACACTCCGTCAACTTTCAAATAAAGTAACCAGTCCAGTCCAATAGAGCACCACTTTACACCAAAATTCCGTTCACCACATATACCCCTTATCGGGCCCGAACAACTCAACAGAAACAGAAGTGGTAATACTCGAGTATACCGGAATC